>NW_015150466.1:1737666-1738747 GCF_000732505.1 Cyprinodon variegatus
ACCAGTTCCTCTGTGAGTCTCAGCTGCTTGCTGGCCCGTTCTGGTGGCGTATTGGTTCCATCGCTGCCTACATCTCCTGGTTCTCTGCTCATCCCAGCACTTTTAACCAGGATTATTCTGCTAAGACTGTATCTTTTTGCCTGCTTATTATTATTCACCCCTTCAATAAACCCTTTAAACGTAACTCTAACTGAATATCGGCTTCACCGGCAGTAAAGCGTCACTTTTCTGTGTCGTAACAGATTCTCGTGGATTCCTTTGGCATTACAGTGTTTTTATTAAAAGGTATATTTATCAACAATGCTTGGAAGGGCATCAGTCATATTCACCTCAACACCAAGGATCAAAGGGAATGGTTCCATGTTCTTCATTTAAGGGGAACAAACAAATTTGGCTAACCAAAAAGTTTTTCACCAGATGACATTAAACTTATCGCCAGTTACCTCTGCTGCTTAATGCACCACGTCTCAAAGTTACTGGATGCTGCAGACACCAAACGCACCACAAACGGCAGCCATCTTGGGGGTAACCTTATCAGATCTTCCTGCCATCACAATGGGAATTTGTAAAACTTTCTTAGATCTTCAAAAGAGCCAATTTTAACAAAATGTTCACGTTTTTCTCCCCCCATAAGTTATTGAGCCGATGACCAATAAAAAACACATTAGCTCTTCAGTGGCACAAAGATAAAAATGCATTCAATGACCATCCAAAGGAAGAGTTTCTAAATTCAACAGGTCAGTTTGGAGCAGGTTGGAATTTCCACAGGCCTCAAAGTTTTCAAGGAAACCTTGACAAAAATATTAGCACCTAATATGAACACATAACATTAAACAAACAGTGTATTAAGCTCAGGGGCAGGTGTTTTCCTATATCTGATGTTAACTTAGACTTGATATGTCTTTGATTTCTGTCTTTAGTCATTCATGTTTCACTCTGACATATAGTTTTAGGATACTAACACTATGTCCCAGCAAAATGCATTTTCACTTAAGCATAAATCTGCAGCAGAGCTGAGTCAAAAAGCGAAGCTCTCGATTTACCGGTCGATCTACGTTCCTACCCTCATCTATGGTCATGA
>NW_015150466.1:1741737-1743333 GCF_000732505.1 Cyprinodon variegatus
GAGGTGTTCCAGGCACGTCCCTATGGGGGGAGGCCCAGGGGGAGACCCAGGACAGGCTGGAGGGACTATGTTTCTCGGCTGGCCACCTTGGGGTTCCTCCTGAGGGGCTAGAAGAAGTGGCTGGGGAGAGGGACGTCTGGTCCTCCCCTTTTAAGCTGCTGCCCCCGCGACCTGACCCTGGATAAGCGGAGGATAGATGGATGGATGGATATAAATCTGCAAAAGTACAAAAGTCTAAATGTTGATTTATCCACAAACCTGTGAGAGGTCAGACTCCAGCAGTGTCATTTCTGTTGCAGATTGTGGAATAAGAAGAAAAGTTTTTCTCCTCTTGATTTGATCTTTCCACCAGCGGTCATTCTGCTTATTCAATTTAAGCTTGAAAATAAAATATGGAGGGGGAGCGGTTAATTCTTCACTGCTGCATTCATTGACCATACACCTGCAGCGAGAGAAGTCAGTTATTTTCCTCCACAGTGCCATAAACTCTGGACCTGATATATTTCTGCACAGTCAGTAGCAGACCTCCTTCGCTACTCTGGACAGCGCTTAAAGACTGGAGCCAATACTTTCTGCTGGGAGCCATTCTGTGTCCCCACTAACCTGCCTTTAAAACCAGACTGGGAATATATCAGAAGTTCCTTTGCATACATCAGTCCTACACTTATTTGAAATGAAGTATTGCAGCTATTTCTCAACCGATCCCACCGGGAAACAGAAAGTGAGAAAGTAATTGGACAATCAATCTGCAGATGGCAGGATCCCATCACATCGGTGCCGATAGTACAGCAGTTCATTGCCATCCTGCTAAATAAATACGGACTGTGTTTCTGGCTCTGATTACATGACATCTTTTTTTTCCACTGGATAAATATTCATGTGATGTATAAATGTAACGGAGGTATTTACATGAGCCAAATAATAATAATTAACAGGGAAATAACTTCTGCTGTCAAGCTGTGGACAAACAAAAAAATCCTCGTCCCAAAGGAGACAAAGCAGCTTTTTTAAATATATGGCAAAGTTATCTAAGACTGATGAAGAAAATCTATTTTATCTGTCAGTTAGAGTAGATTTTAGATTCCTTAACAAACAGATTATGCAGAATCTTAACTTGTTTAAACAAATACACTGTAGTGGTTGCATACCTGCTTTAGGTGAACACCTTCAGGAAGTGATTAATTATATATATATATATATATATATATATAAACTATACCCTCATCTATTTAATTAATTAATAATTATCCACTTATTAACAGTATTATTGGCTATTATAAAGTGGCAATCAAAAATAAAAACAGTAATATTTTTATTCTCTAAGGAAAATAAAGTTCCTCAACGAGAGAAGGAATGAGGAATATTTCCAGCCACAGCAGGAGAAGCATTCCTCACAGAGAAGGTGGCTGAATGCAGTTTGGAAAGAGCAGTTCTGCCTCAAAGCTTGTTCTCCATGTCTGGTTCTGGACCTGGTTCTGGCCTCCAGAAGCCCGGAAAGGTCCGGGCATTAGGTACTTTAGAACTATTCTCCCACTCTGCAGAATCTGTTAGTTCAATCTCTAACGTTCTGCTCTCTCTGCTTTTTCTCATAGTAGC
>NW_015150466.1:1743907-1745131 GCF_000732505.1 Cyprinodon variegatus
GTTCATAATCTAAAAAGAAAACATTAGCAACAATGTAAGCAAAAAATGTAAATCATGCTAAACTAGGAGCCCCAAACTTTCTGACCACTAGTGGCCGTTTTGGGGCCCCAGAGGAGCTTTAGTCAGGGGGCTCTCCTACAAGTTAACTTCATGCCCCCGGTCAGCCCTGAGTGTAACTGTAGATTACTAACTATAGATTCTGTAGAGCTGCCACAGTGTTCGTACTGCCATACTGGGAACCAGAGCTTTTCCTGTACTCCCTCTCCAGGCCTCACAGCTGAAATCCCAAAGTGATCAATAGCAAATGTACTTGTTGCACTAGCCTGGCCAGCCAGATGTATACAGTGTGTACACAGCGTCTACATAGCGTATACGCTGTGTACACAAGCGTATACACAGCGTATACATAGCATATACGCTGTGTACACAAGCGTATACACAGCGTATACACAGCGTATACATAGCGTATACCAGCGGTCACCAACCTTTTTACAGTTGAGGGCTAATTCAGGGGTACTGAGTCACAGGAAGGGCTACCAATACAGACCTATGAATTGCAAGGGTCAACGTTCACCTAAACTTCATACATTATAAACATATCTTTATGGTTTCTTTAAATTTAGACATTTTCATTTTGAAATCTCTATAAATGCTTAAATGCCATATATGATTAAATGATGAAATGTTCTATAACTGATTAAAAAGAAGAGCAACAGAATACAATGAAATTTCAAACGTAGCTCACTGTTGAGTCGTTCTATTTTCAGAAGACTATTTTCAGACTTGAGGGCCCCTTGGTGCCCGCGGGCACCATGTTGGTGACCCCTGGCGTATACGCTGTGTACACAAGCTTATACGCGGCATATCAAGGTTTCCTTTTGGGCTGAGATTTCTATGTTGGGTGAAACAATGGTCAAGGTGTTTTGATGCATCAGCAGCCTGGATGCTCGGCTCTCTGGTTGTTGATCTGTTCTGTTCTGTAGCTTCAAGCTCGAGAGCAACTTTGGCTTTATTTACTTTAATGAGTTGGAAAAATAGTTTAAACACATTTTTAAGAAAGAAAGTCATCCTCAAAACATTATCTGTGCTGTGAGTCCCACTAAAATATAAAGTTCTTAGTGGCACGAGAATATTATTCACAAGCAGGTTTTAACATTTTTAGTTCATTTAGGTATCAACGGGCGTTTCTCAATATGCGTTCTTGAGCGTTCTCGTGTGCTCGTG
>NW_015150466.1:1746356-1747642 GCF_000732505.1 Cyprinodon variegatus
TGCTTGCGTGCTCGCGTTCTCGTCAAGTCCGATCTTCCTGCGTTCTCGCCAAGAACGGACTTGACGAGAACGCAAGTACGTACTCGCGTTCTCGTGAATTGAGAAACGCCTATTGTTTTGGCTACAGTTCAATAAAAAATAGATTTACTGTGTGATCCAGGAAATAATCCATTCTCATGGCTTTTTTAAAAACCAGTGAAGTTCAACCCCAGTCTATGGGGTAATAGGCAGACAGCAGTGATCATGGCTTGCATTGAGTGTCTCCAAAAAAAACTCCTAGGTTAGCTTTTCTGATTGGTTGATGCTGCGCTTCAAACTGCAAAAGTACAAATTTCTAAACTCCAGACTCAAAGACGCCCCAATGCTGAGAGGGCCAGGGTGCTCAGATGCACCGCTATCGAGGATCAGACATCCTGCAGGACCTCTGGATGCTGTCCATAGACTTTGTATGTAAATCAAATGCTTTTAAATGTACTAGCGCATTACCAGACTAACGCAAAAACTCTGAGGCGCTCTCTTTTGTAATTTTGCAGTCAGTGAAACATTTTCAAATCTTCAAAGAAACTCTCAAATGAACCAAATCTGCTGGTTTTGCCTAAAGAAATGGGAAATGACATTTTTAATTTTCATTGTAACATTGCTCTGCTGTGGTCACCTGTTGTTATGCCCCCACACAAGCTCTGCTGCATTATGGGTAATTCTGATGCTTAGAGACAGGCATTGTAAAGTCCCACCTCCTGTGCTGTGATTGGTTGGCATTGGTTAACAGCGGTCTTTACCCGTCTGAATTATGCTCTGTGTAATTCAGTCTGACTGTAGACAAGTGATGATCGTCTAATGTGTTCAGTAAAAACATTAAGAGTAAATGGTTTGATCTTAACTGAACTAAGGGTCGTGTTTATATATCTTAGTCCAAATCCAGCTAAAATCTTCCAGGGAGGACTTCTACTGTTCTATAACCAGAGCTTTCAGCTCAGCTACTGTCTGCTCCTCACGATGGCGGCGGTTAGGCTTTAAAGCTCCTCCTCACCTCATGCTAGCCTTGGATTAAAAAAATACATCTTTTTTATTATTTATCTAAGCTGTGTGTAGGTGTTAACCAGCTGACCTCTCAGCTGGATTTCAAGTGAGAAATGAACTTGTCAGGCAAAATGAAGGGGAAGTATCAGCAGATTTATTCAGCTTCACAGCCCTTCATGAAACACATCGGCTGTGTTCAAAATCCTGGGCTGCATCCTCCAAGGACGCGGTCTACCTAGACTGGATCCTTCCAAGTCCTTGAAAAT
>NW_015150466.1:1748086-1750310 GCF_000732505.1 Cyprinodon variegatus
CCCATTGTGGGACAATAAAGGGATTTTCTATTCTATAAAAGGGTTAGAAATATATAAGTATATCTAAACAATGTATGTATAAAAAAATATATCTGCAAAATCTCTAATATTCATCAACAAAAAATACGTAGTTAAAAAAATTATGAAAAACAGCAATAAAAAAATAAAACTATCAGATTTATAGTCCCCACCCAGCAGATATATTACAATCTGTCCTTAAATTCCAGCCAAACCCATTTATACAGTAACAGATAAAAACCTTTAGATAAACCAAACATTACCGCCACATATCTGACTCTATAACCATTAAAACAGCTATTTTATTATTATGTATTATATTAAACTGCACTTGCAATATTCACCACTGTTCGGCGCCAAGTAGCCTTTCCTCTAATCACGGGAAGCTGGCTTGCTTGGTCTCGCAATGAATCCTGGGTAAACCAAGGATAGCAAGGATCCATCTGACCCGTCGAATCTGGCCTTCTCAGGACGCATCCCATGAATTCGAACAGGGCCATAATCTCTGCCTTAAATAGGCACAGCTGATGAACTAAACCATTTACCTGAAATTGACCAATTCCTCACTTCCATCTACAACACACATTTAAATCAAATATACACACACCCATTTACACTTTACTTTTTTATGTACATTTTGTGTTTTAAACTCACACGCAAACACCATAGAAATCCCTCAAACTACGCGCACAACTCCCCCAGTATTTCCCATGGACTCTCCCAGAAGCTATAAATGGTGTCTGAACCCCTGGGGAAGCATTTGTCCAAACACCCTGGAGAGAACGCAGAAAAAACGGATAAGTCATTTTCCCAGAACCACAACACTTCTGCACTCACTTCCAACAGATTCTACACTAACATTTCCAAACAATAACCTTTGCTTGCTCTAAACATCAACTCTATTTTCCACAGACAACCACCCCAATATTAATGGGGAGCAGCAGAGCCTGGAACAAAAGGCCACATACCAAACATTAAAATACACAATAGATACTCATACATATTTTCAAAACCTTGTGTGCAAATTGTTCTTAAAGTGCAAATCTATGCTTAAATTGATGCACTAAATAAAGTACCCTAGTGCTAACCAAGCTGCTTTTTAATAAAGGTTAAGGGTCCCTTTAAAGTGCTAGTTATCTACGTACATAAAAAAATAGCCCTAGTAATGAAAACCTCATCATTACAGTAGGCTGTTTAACTACACTAATCTACTTCAGAAAATATTTGATTAATTAGGAGATAAAATGCTATTAGAAATGATAGAATAGAATTAGCACAATAGACTCTATCATCTGTATGTGTGTCGCCCAGCGCTATGCTGCAGTTTATATTTTAACATTTTCTTGTAAACAATTTGTTTGATTGAAAAACAAAAAAACAACATAAATGAGGAAAATATTAAATGTAAATGTGAAAAGAAGAAGTATAAAATGTTTGTAAAAATGATGGGATATGAAGGGAGGCGTATGGATTATAGATAAAACTCTTCCAGAGGGTCGGAACATTTTTTAAAAGTCCCTTTCAGACTGGAGGACATGATTTCATAGAAATTCTGTGTTTGCAGAGATCATGTCATGATGTATGAAGGTTGCTGCCAACCCGCAAGACAAAAACCTTAAATCCAAACAGACATCTCAAATGTGTGAACAGCTGAAAAAGATAAAACGGTTTTCAGTTTAAGCTAAAAGTTCTCTGATTCTAAACTACAGAAGCACACTAAAGTAAAATTAAAAAAGATGGAGGCAGCCATTCTGATATGTAAGATAAACTATTTGATATGGATGTGTTTTGAAATGCAAAATAATTTCCCCAAGCAATTCTTATAAATTTCTTAATTTACCATTTTCTTTTGATAGAAGTCATGTTAAATCCACCTGTCAGATATAGGAATAGATACCTCCTGGTAGCAGGTCTACCCCGGTAATGGAGCATTAGCATAGGTACTGCTCAGCCCTTAAAGTCATAGGGAAGCGGCCGTTCCAACCGTTAAATTTCAGAATTCTCCCGAGTGGTCCACAACTTTCCACTAGTGAATAAAGTGAATGTGATTGGTCGATTATCAAGGGGGCGGGGTTGTTGTGCGGAAGGTTCGCAAGCAGTTTGGTTGTAGCCAGTTTGTCAGAAGCATCTAGCTAACCAGTTAGCAACTTAGTGCTAGTAGGTTCCCAATGGGAAATTCCGTAAAAATTAAAAAAAACATCCACTG
>NW_015150466.1:1750562-1755063 GCF_000732505.1 Cyprinodon variegatus
AGATGAGCAGACAGGTACAGATTTGTTCTTGACTGCAGAACAGGCAGCTTCTTCTATTGCTAAAGCGTTTCATAAAAACTAATCAGTTCTGGGCATGCTCAAATGATTTCAGCTGATGGAAAGCTTGGTACATGTATACACACGTCATGATTGGATCCTTTTATTTAGTGTCCATATAGAGAGATTGTTTCTTTCATAACAACAGGGCAGTTATGAGTGGAGGGTTGGCCAGCTTCAAGCCCCAGTGAGGTCAATCAAAGATACAAGCCTGATGCAAGTTGTTCTTCGGAAAAAGACGGAGCTACTCAAAGGGCATGATCGCCTTGTTACTTGTTACCTCATCCTCTAGTTTTCTGCTCCTACTGTCATGTATAGTGGAGGCGAAGGACTGAAACAGCAACAGGACAGCAGCAGAGTGGAAAAGAGGCAACATAAAACAGGAGGGGTCCACTGCATGTCAGAGCTCTGCAGAGCACAGCTGGACACACGTTTAGGGTCAGGTTACTAAAACAGGAGGGGTCCACTGCATTTCAGAGCTCTGCAGAGCACAGCTGGACACACGTTTAGGGTCAGGTTACTAAAACAGGAGGGGTCCACTGCATTTCAGAGCTCTGCAGAGCACAGCTGGACACACGTTTAGGGTCAGGTTACTAAAACAGGAGGGGTCCACTGCATGTCAGAGCTCTGCAGAGCATAACTGGACACACGTTTAGGGTCAGGTTACCATGGAGGAGCTGGAGGACCCTACGGTACAAACTAATTTCTGCAAACTAAATCAATCTCAGCTTCTTCTCACTTTTCCTCCGTTCTGAAATCACTTTAACCTGTTCAGCTTAGTGATTTAAAATGAATTTTGTCCTACAAAGATTAGCGTTTATATCAAATAGAGCCAAACATAAAAAAACAGTCTGTGCAAACAAAGCCTTGCTGTGCAGTGTGTCTGCCTTTGCTTACATCAAGCAGGGATGCCTGCAACTGTGAGGGGCATCATTTTCCCAATCTTTTCACAGTGGTATGATAGATCTTTTTAAACCACTTTTACCTTCTTTTCTTTCTTTTTTAAAGGCTCAGCCATCCTTAATAATTAATGAAAAGAACGTCGCCCCCCTTGGCTGCCCCATTAAGCTATTTAAAAAAATTTAGAACTCCACTATACCTTGATTAGGAGACAGTTAAAAGGTGACTAGTATCTGCTGAAGCCAGCGCCGTCCAGGAGAAAGAATTCAGATATCTACAGTAAAGTCTAATACATTTGAAAAACTTGTTCATAAAAAGACATTTTGAAACAAACTAAGCTAAAAAGTAAAACTATTTTTTATTTTCAAAAGTATAATTTTATCCTTATTCATCCTACTTATTTGCACACACACTGTTCACCATTAATTTAGTTCCTGCTCCACTTGTGAGCGGGGATGGTTTAGTCTCAAGCTCTTGATGTGTGTTAACCTCTTAATGAGCCTGAGGCAGCAGAACATCTCATTACAGGCGACAGGACGGGCCGTAAACATATCCTGTAGGAAAGGACGGCGACGGTAAGCAGCAATTAACAAGATGTAAAACACTTTTAGAGGTGTAAGGAATAATAACTGAGAAAAGCCTCTGATTCAACAATTATCTGACACAGGATTTAACTTTAAGAGGAACCATATTGCAACAATCACTTCAAAGGACCAATATTATAAATAAATGAATAATGAGAGCGTGTATTTGCCGTTTGTACAGGAACATTTGGAGATGCCATGTCTGTTTGGATGTCGGTGAGCAGAAAGATGGGGCCTGCTATGGGATTCTGTTAGACGGCTGGCTCAGCTAGCCAGGAGGTGGTTTAATGTCAGTATCCAAACCTGGGGGAATGGGCATCAGAGCCTGCCTTTCAGACACAGCATTCTGAACGCACATTAGCTAAAACATGGAGTAAGAAAGGTAAACGTTCATTTGTGACTTTATACACAGGCTTCAAGACACATAAGGAAGGGCAGCATCAAACAGGGCTACATCAGACGGTCCTCATGCTCTGACAAGCTTCAGCCTTTTCAGTCATCTGAACATTATGGTGGAATTTTTACTTTGGGATCTCACCACGCGCTAGTGACACCGTTGTACTCGTGCACGAGTTTCTGTGCAGCCCTCCTAATTTGCGGAAGCAAAATATGTTTTGACAGATGAGGGCGAAGATATACTGTGCCTCCTCTGTGAGCCTCCTCCTGATTTGCCTGGGCAGAGATAATCACACAATGTCATGGTTTTGGTTCTGTTCAAGTTTTATCTCTTTGTTTTCATTGGTCTTATTTCCATTCTTGTGTTCTAGCTATTTTGATTGTATTTAAGTTCTTAGATATTTCTTGTTTGCCATCTTGTGTCAGTCTTCTTTTCCCTAGCTCCCTTCTAGCCTCCTCTGTTCACACCTGCTCCCAATCTGCTAATTAGCCACCTGGTCTTAGTATCTCTCTCCCATATATTCTCCCCATGTTCAGTCACTCTTTGCTGGTTTGTTGTCCTTTTTTTGCCTCCTTCTTGTGAGTACTCCTGTTTCTCAGTTTTTGTGGATTTTGTGGATTTATGTTTTGGATTTTAACTTCTGTTGAACTTTTGGTTTATTAAATCTTCCAGAAACCACTTCAGCTTTTGTGTCTGCATTTGGGTCCTGTCAAACCTCCTCCCCCACTTGACAGACAGGAAGTAGTGTCAGGAAGACTTTTGCTGGCTGCTTTATCTTATAAGTGAAGATGGTGGCTGCAAGTGGGACAGTGGAGGAGGCAACATTTGGCAGATTGGTTAATTGGAATTCCCAGCAATTCTTCCCCAAAAAATATTCCTCAGGAAGTAGCGCTGTAATCATGTCAGCGCAGGCCAATCAGGAGGAGGCACACAGGGGAGGTATGTCTCCGCTCCACCGGTCAAAACACATTTTGCTTTGCGTCAAGAAAAAATCAGTACAGAGGCACCTTCAGCAGTGCAGCCGTCCATGAGCCAGGGCGGCGGCCAGAAAGCAGTGCACAAATAGAACAGTGTTGCACACTCGTGGTGAAATCTCGGCAATGCACTGGAGGTAGGGGCACCCGCATCGGAGCTATTGCTCTCCACTTACTCGCAACTACTGAGGCAAATGAATCAACCATGACTTTAAACTTTTGCAATGCTTTTCCTAAAAAGTATTAAAAGTTGATATAACCAGTACAATATTATTTAATGATCTAGAAAAACCAGAGATGCTAAAGGAGCAAAAAATATACATAAAAATCTTTGGGCAAGAACAAAGCAAGATGGAACAAAATGTTTAAAAGTCACTAAAGAGTTAAAAATGAATTTTATACCAGAAATATATTATTTCTATATAGAAGAACATATATGGCATTCAGCCAAAATCTTCAGTCACTATAGACTCTGATGTTAGTTTATTAATTGTAGTGAACACACCAATAATTAGTAACAACAGTTTCAGATTGAAACTGTAAATATTGATTATTCATTAGTTTGTGTTCAGCTAATTAAACCACGTAAAAATCTGCTCCAACTTATAAAATATTGTTATGGTTTTAGTATTTGTGTTCAACAACAGCAGCTGATTGTACCTTTATCACTGAAGTCGTCGACCAGGATGATTTCTGCGATGAGCTCTGGAGGAGAGCGGTTGATCACGCTGTGAACCGTCCTCAGCAGCGACGACCAGCCCTCATTATGAAACGGGATGATGATGCTGGTGTTTGGCAGCTTCTCTGAGTACAGCTTCAGTTTGCAGCTGCAAACACAAACAAAAAAACATCATTATTACAGTATTGTGGTTTCTGCAAAGGGGCACAACAGTTCCTTCCCATATGCATCAGCCGTGAAGCGATGGACGCTTAGCAGGCTCTTTGTCAGATCCTGGGTCAGAGTTTGAACCCATTTACTCGCCTTGTTCACAGCAGCTCTGCAAACTGGGCTTGATTCCAGGAGCAATCTTTGTATAACAACAATTTTCAACCAGTTTCTAGAAATAAGAGACAATAGTGTTTTCCACAGAGTATTCCACATAACATTTTTCTTTTCTTTATGTTTTTTTATTTTATTTTTACGCAGGGTGATAAGCATTGTATAAAATAAAAACTATTTTACTGAATGTTTTAATGTGAGCATTTAATTCTTAAGCATTTTATGTTTTCCAGCTAAAAAACAACAAAAAACCACATTCATTTTTTGCCTCGAAGTTGCTAAAGAATCGAAATAAATCCAAAATAAAATCCTATTATAACCCTTTATTTATAAAACTGCAGCTCCTCTGAGTGACTGCCTTATAATCACATTTAAACTGGATTTAAACTGGAACAAAACACAGAACCAAAATTATAATCAGAATGACTTTATTGGTTTTACTTGAGCTGCTTTGACGAGCTCTGATAGCTCAGTGTGAAAAACTGATGATATCAGACTACATAACAGTCTACATCCAGACTGTTCTCTACATCCAGACTGTTCTCTACATCTAGTCTGTTCTCTACCTCCAGTCTGTTGGATGCGGGTC
>NW_015150466.1:1756091-1757590 GCF_000732505.1 Cyprinodon variegatus
AACTCAAACATTGAACGATTGATTTTTTTACTTTATTGATCTCACAGTGGAGAAGTGAACTTGTTCCGTCAGCAGAAATAGTCAAAGGAGGAAAAAGGTGCATGGGATATATATAGTATAAACAGTGCGTCCACATATGACAGCTTTTGCTTTGTTGTATAGCAGGATCATTATACAGGGTTTATTGCACAGGATGTTTACATGGGTATTTATATAGATGGATATTTATCTACATAGTTATTGCGCAGGGTGTCAGATATAAAGAAACAGTTTATTGCACAGGGTATTACATAGTAATTTTCATACATTGCAGCAGTTATTGCATTTGTAGTGTGGCATTGTAGAGTCTGCTTGCAGCAGGGATGAATGACCTTTGGTAGCGCTCCTTTTTATAGACAGGGTGTAAAAGTCTTTCACTAAAGGCTGCAACCCTTGCAATGCACTTGCGGACCACTAGGGGTACACATACCTTTGGTTGGGAATCACTGTGGTAAGGGAAAGTTCAGAGCATTGTTAATTTTTATCAACAATGACGATGACGAAAATATTTTGTCAACACCCCTTTTCCCCATGACGATTTTTCCAGAAAATAACAATATGACGAAAATAAAAAATGATTTTCGTCAACGAGACTAAGACAGACATAATTTACGATCCATGGACGAAGGGACATTAAAAAATTTAATTGTTTATAATGAATTTGTACTTTTTAATATGAGTGTTTCTTAAGCTTCATAGAAGATTACGCGTTGTTGCCTTGTTTGTCCCTAAACGGCGCCTGTCCCACAGTGTCTCGCGCCGCTCAGTCAGTAGCAGAGGGCTTATACTCATAGCTCAACTTCACAGTCATTGCAGATACCGGTGTGCGGTTTGTTAAACAACGCCTGGATGTATGGAGCCATTTTGTTTACAACACGAAGTAAAACACCGGAGGAAGGACGCCACCAAAGAGTCTGCGGCATGAAAATGGCAGGAAAGAACACAGCGAATCTCAATCGACATCTAAGGTGCCGACACGCTGCCATAGGCACACACACACCCCTGGGAACAGGGGTGTGTGTGGGTGTTTGTGTGGCTGTGTGTGTGTGTGTGTGTGTGTGTGTGTGTGTGTGTGCCTTCCTGTGCCTCTTTCTGTCTGTCTCTCTGTCATACAAGAAAGATGTTCTACTGATACTCTGGATATTAATCGTTTAAATTTCTTCCTCCCAACTAGATTCCAGACACAGTGACACCACAGCCAGATCAGGGGTTTGGGAAGGAAGGGAAGTCTGTCGCAGAGTTGCACCCCCACCCCTGACGCCAAAGAGCAGAAAGTCCTGGAGAGCTCAATGGCAAAGTGGATTGGGCATTCTGGCCTGCCTGCAGGGACCATTGAGGATGAAGACTTAGTGGATATGATGAAACAAGCCGACAGAAGGTTCAATGTGTGCAGAGGGATATATGTTAAAAAGAGAATCAGTGTGTGGAGTTCTATTCTGCACAGTGTTATATAAATACAA
>NW_015150466.1:1759475-1759997 GCF_000732505.1 Cyprinodon variegatus
GCACAGTGTTACATAAATACAATAGAGAAAAAGAGAAGCAATGTGTGGAGAAGTTCTATTATTTACAGCGTTGACTAAAATGACTAAAATGACAAAATATGACTAAAATTGATTTTCGTAATTTAGACTAAGACTAAAATTAAATTGGGAAGGCAATGACTAAACATGACAAAGACTAAAAAAAGATTTTTGTCATTGTGACTAAGACTAAGACTAAATTTAAAAAAGCTGACGAAATTAACACCGGTACAGAGATGGACGTTATAAACGGTTGCCTTTACAGGCAGGTGGGTGGTATTTCCAGGGTGCCTGCCCCCTAATATGAAGTCTTTTTTTTTTCTTGGTCCCTTTTTTAATCATTTTGTTTTAATTTCTCTTCTCTGTTGTTCTCTCACTTCCTTTTTTTTCTCTTTTCATAGAGATTGCAAGTAGGTCTATCTGGTTACAAAGTCTAATGATGATTATCATCTGCATTTAGGAATATCAGTGAGTGCAGCATGAGCACAAGCACCAATAGAGTGA
>NW_015150466.1:1762387-1763261 GCF_000732505.1 Cyprinodon variegatus
TAGAGTGACCTGAGTTTTATTTTTCCTTGTGCTCTAAATAATAAAAACCAAGCTTCAGGTTTTGGTTCATCTGGTGCTGGCTTCTGTTAAATGTATTTATTTAACAGGGGATATGTTAACTCTGTACAGCTTATTTTTTATGTAATATAGAAAACGTGCAATCATATATAAAGCTTGGCTTTTTCCAGAGGCGCCATTTTCTCATAAGCAACAAAACAGAATTTGAATTTAACACAAAATCCCCCAAAAATCAAATTTGAAAAACTTTGGGGTTGGAACTTTATTTCCAGATTTCCAGACTTTCCTGATTACTTTATCAGTAAAATTATCAAATCACTGCATTCAATATTTTTTCAACACAAAGTCAGTTTTCAGTTATTTGTCAGTCATTTTTATGTGATGTTAACATAATTTAAGATGTGAAACAAACATAAAATGATGCTGTATATGATAATAAAAGGGTTAAAAGCACCATATTCACTGATGTTCCCTATATGGATCGCCTTTCAGACACAATTCTAGACTTCTTTTAATATTTGAGGACAAAAGCAATATTTAAATACCATTGCTTAAACATGTTTAAAGCCAATGCTGGGTGTGATATTATGCAGTTTACATAAAAAAGAGGTGAAGATAGAAAAATATATGCAAATGAGTTCCAGTTAACATGTTCAGGGATTAAACATATAATATACATAAAGAATTACCTCATGTCCCATTATTAAATATTTAAACTTTATTTCAACTAAAATATGAAAAACAAATGAGAACTAATTGACATGCGAGTTTAGAAATTACTTTCGATTGTTAGCGGTGGAATTATGAACATGACCGATATATATCTATATCTATCTATATCTATCTATATATATAT
>NW_015150466.1:1763571-1769923 GCF_000732505.1 Cyprinodon variegatus
TATATATATATATATATATATATATATATATATATATATATACATATATATATGTGACCCTGCCTATGAAAACCCAGCTAAAGTCATTTTTTCAGAATACATTCTTAACATTGTGTAGAATGGTTTTATACATTAAGTTGAGATTCACCACAAAATGACTTTAGCTGGGTTTTCATAGGCAGGGTCACATATAACTAATATTAACCCAGCACAGTAATAAAGGAGAAACTTATTAAAGGTGAACTGACTGTAATTAACATATTAAAAACTGTTTCGGTTTATAAAACTGAAACACAATTTTTGTGACACTGAATTTTAGGCAGCAACAATTTTCTGTTAGGGGTTTATTAGCAGCATTACTAACATGTAAACAATCCATAGAAAATGAAATGAAATGCACTCAGTAATTACAGTGAGAAGACACTGAATAACAAACTCTCTGAGTAATAAAGCTCAGCGATGCTGCAAATATGTCAGGACAAGGTTTTAATTTCATTACTAGCAGAGGTCATGGCGGCCAACATGTGTTGCAGCAACCTCCTTATAAATGAGCCCAGCAGGTTGCTTATCGCCTGAAGGCATGTTCATCATGGGAGGTGAGGAATGTTCCCTTGTGGATACTAGGGGTCTGTGTCAGTGGATGAAAGCAGGTGTTGAATATCAGCCAGCATGTTGTTTATTCACATATAAAAGCTGCAGAGATGGAAATCTGACTGGGTGGTTTATTTAAAACACCTCATCTCATTCAACTGGGAGACGGATGATAGTGAACGTGCTTTCAGTGAACATCAGCAGATGTGCAGGTTGGTGTCTGATCGCCAACAATGAGCTAATTGCAGAGTAGCTGCTATCCTACCTTACCAACCGACCAATCAACTGACGATAAAGATACCGTGAGTTATAAAATTAGGCCCCTTCCAAATCGCCTCTTATTGTTGCATCTGATTGATCCAAATCTCTTTGAGTAGCTGTTGGACGAACGGACTGGACGGAGCTGAAGGCCTTCCCTGCACGTACCAAACAGTACCCCCCCCCTTCTGATGCGTAATAAGTGCTCTGCTTGGGTGAACTATAGGTAGACAGATAGCTGAGTTGGTGTTTTTATTTGAAATAAGCTTTCCGATTCAGCTGCTGATGGTTTTAAGGTTTAACTGAATGCCAATGCTCACTACAGACCGATGGGTCTTTCAGCCTCATCTCTAGTTTAATGCATTCCTGAGTCATTATTCATTTTCACCATAAACTGAATGAAACTTTCCTGTTTTGACTGCATGTAACATCTGTCAGGGTTTATTTACATTTTATCTGCTGCTGTTATGAAGGACACATTTAAACACATTAAGCCTTAAACTTCGAACATCACAGACTTTGAACGGACTCTTAAACCCCTCCTCCCCTTTTATTTCTTCAATTCTGCATATTTTCAGTAGTGTTTATTGTTCGGGTTAGTTATTAGATATAATACTGTGTGATTGCAGCTAATAAAGGTACCAATGTATTTGAACTCGTGGTCTTTTGTGTTCATTTTACACAGTGAAGGATTTATCACTCAGGTTGGATTCACTCTTCTTGCAGTAGCATCTGAATGAACAGAGACACATTTATTTGGTTCATGATTAATAACGTTGCTAAGAGCCACAGTCTAAATCATTAAATTAGTGAAAGACAACTGGATTTTTAACAGCTGGATTCAGGAGTCTAACCCTTTTAGGAGAAAGAGGCTAAAACCCTGGTCAGTAAGAAAGTTACAGTTATAATCATTCAACTGATGATACATAACTAGTTTTACCCTTGATTTCAATGACCTATTAATTAACTAACTTCCAGTTCTAGTTATTTAATACAATCATAATCTTCTGGTGAAGTGGCACAACATTTCTAACAACCAAACAGGTTCCTGTTTAGTGTGATCTTATGAATATGTTTAAGTTTAATAATGTTTAAGAACTTTACTAGGTATTTAATACCGTTGACAGAATAAATGTTTCTAAAGTGAGCTGAGTTCATGGACCTCCATAAGGGTTTAAAAACATAAACTCAAAAAGAACTTGATCAAACATAAATAAGTGCATTTATATCTGATTTCCTTTGGAAATCGGCTTCCCAATTCGAGTCGTAATTTGATGTGTATGTATTTAAGTTTCAGATAATTTTATATCCAAGCAGCATCTGGATGAGGCTTTCATGGGAACGGCTCAGTGTGGCTGTTAATCACTGCCTTCTCAAAGAAAACCCCACTGCACCGAGGGATAGTTAAATCTTGAAAGGAAGACTTGTGTTTCTTAGTGCCCCTCTGTGACGCTGGGCAATTTAATCCAGATGATAATCCATCCATCATCTTCTGCCAGCAGGTCAGCAGGATGTCTGAACACCAACCCTCCACATTCTTCAGCTGGCGATGCCCTGCATCCACCCCAAAGGCTTGCACAATGATGCACACAGTTAGCCAGCTATTTGTTATTATATTTTAGATTTTGTCCACCTGATAAATCATCACATCTTACTTGTTTGGAATGAATGTGCTGATATTTCTCTGTTAGAATGAAAGTGTTCCTTCAGGAATAAAAGTCGATGCACATTTCCATGACCTAAACAGATGAACCAAGGATGCTTCCATCATTTTCTGATGTGTAAATATTGTCCTATGAGGCTAAATGTGATTCACTTTCATGTTTAATTATAAAAGGTCAAAATCAGAGAAGAATATTTAATTCAGTATAAGTCAACTGAAAACTTTCAGTACGTTTTTTGTCCTTTTTTTATTGTGAAGTGAAAAACTTCTGCTGAAAATTCTCAAAGCAGATTTAAAGTCCATTCAGATTGCAGCAATCTATCAGTCAAAGTTAATTCTCATACAGAGAACAATGAAGCAAGTAGTCCAGTTAAGACAACCGCAATCCTCTGCTCTAAAACCACAGCTCCGCCATGTTTACATCATCAGTAGATTCGGTATGCATCTAATTACCAGATAAAATAAAGCATGAAAATATACTATATCCCACTCACCAGAGATGCTGATTATTTATAAACTAAACCCACCCTTCAGGAAGTCCATTGAGCCATTGAGGCCAGAAAAACTTTTCACAAAAGCGAATCTAAAATGCAGATTGTTACTAGCCTAACTTAACCATTTTGCTTTAACTGACCAATCAGAGGACAGAAAACACTGACTTAGGGTCGGGCCCTCTAGCTGCACCCTGTTTTCGGCCCTCATGTCCCTCCGTTGTCGCACAACTTGCCCCCACTTCCTCACCGCCTCGGCCATATCTAGACCCACAGCTAGTTCCTGATTGGCCCGTTGTGGCGTGGAATAACAGCGCAGACCACGCTTCAATATTGGGCAGAAATCAACAATATCTGCGACACACTTACTGCGACACACTGCTGGGGGACGATAGCCAGACCTTTAAAGGCCCTCACAACCCACCACTCATAGAGCTTTGTTTTAAACATTGCCACATGCTGCTTTATGTGCAAACAGCTTTATTTATAGCTCTGGATTATGTGGAGCAGCAAAGTTAGTTAGCATCATCCTTTACAGCCACGTGAAGAAATATAATGCTTTATGCTTTATCTAGGATATAACTTTAGGTCCTTTAGTCTCTATTCAGGAGTGAAGTGTAGAGCTATTTCTCTGACAGCTCTAACTTTGGCAGATTTGGGATCCTCCTTGACAATGTCATTTGTTCAGATTGCAATAAAATCAATAATTTAAGCAGTCTGCGCATTTTTTCTGACTGTAAGCTGCACAATTTCCAACCTGCTAAATCTCCAGCTTCAACCTGCCATAGAAAGGTTTATTTTGTCTGGTTCGTGTTGTTAGTAATTTATGCAATATACAATCCTTATTTTTGATGCTGCAAAACCAATAAATAACCATTTTATAATGTTTAGAACAACGTTTCTAATCGCCTACAGACTTCCCCAAAACACATTTTCATTCACCTGCATAGCTGGATCTGTTGGAGAGTTGTGTTGCATTGATTTATTTTATTCCTCTTCCAGCAATGTCATATTATTGTGGGAGACGTAAGGTCAAGGAAGCCCACCTTCCATAAACACAACAAATAATAAAATGTTTATTTTGAAAAGCAGTGGAATGGAAGCTTTTATAGTTGTTTTCATATAAAAGATGATTTAGTTTTTGGTGTCACAGAGAAGGCATGGCAGAAAAAAAAAGCATTTTTGGCGTTACTGAAAGAACAAAAGTTCCCCCCCGGGGTCAATATTATTCTAGCTTTCTGAGAGAAACAATTTCAGTTATTCTTCCACACATAAACACAATACCAAACATCCAGCAGATGCCCTGCTTTCAGTATAAAGCACAACATGACTTTGTTTTAAATAAAGATTTTTAATGCTATACATTATTCCAAATGAGATCAAAAGATAAAACCAGTGTAAACATTTCTGGTCTTTAAAGGATCAAATTAGCAAGATGCAGACTGACTTTTGCACTTTCAACCTGCTGTGCTTGTGAGGGACTTACTTTTCATGGCGGATGTCTGGCAGGGAGCGGTTCAGGGAGATACGGTTGCTGACGTAAATGTTAAAGCCGTTTTCCCTGTAGGCCTGGTCGACTCGGTCACTTTCTATCAGAGGAAAGGGCTTCCCCTGTTCACCCTGACCTAGAAAACAAACACAGATATCATCCACTGACTTTCTATGCCCATATTCAAAGTTCTTTTTTTCGTTGTAAGCTTGTTCTTTCCATGAAAAAATGTTTTTTTTATGCCCATTTTTTCCCCTGCATTTTAATTTTAGGCAGTTAGAAGCTCTTGCAGTCTCATATTGTAGCAAATTCTTTAATTTCTTCTTAAAACTCTGACTTCATTTTAATCAGTTTATGAAGTACCTCATTAGTCAGAGAGAAATTCACAGTTAAGCCGACTGACTGTGGCAAATAAACCAATTAGTCAGAATAAGACTTTTAAACCTTATGATATATTTCAAGTGTGATTTAGGTTTTCCTCTGTTCAGCTGCTAAATATCTTATTCTACTTTTAAGCAAACACTTGAAAATAAGCTGTTATGGTATAAAATCTAAAAATAAGCGCAAAAGCTGCCAGTTCTAAAAAAAAAAAAATAACTATTCACCAAACCTGGAGAACCTGAAAGCCCTACAGTAGAGGAGCTGTGGTCTCTAAGGTTTCTACTGCTTCTGGTTCGATGTTCTTCTGGTATCTTTGCTTAATTAGAAGCACGTATGATCTATTTCAAATGTTTGGTTGCATTTTAAAATGATCCAGTTAAAACAAACTGGTTTTCTACATCATCACAGCAAATGAATGCAGCTTCTATACTTATTATCTCTACTGTACTTGGTGCTTCTCATTTGTCAGAAGTAAGTTGAAGCAGAGCTGCTTCACATATTTTTCAGCCTGATGTTCAATTGTTGAAAAACAAGTCAATCATATTAACTTTTCACTATTTGTCTTTCAAAGTTCTGTGAAGCTGTCCTGCCTAAAAAGTCAGTAGAAACACTATAAATTAGTGCTTGTTGGTTGTTTAGCTGCTTCCTGGTCTCTGGCTCCCCACATGAGTTTTTCTGGTTTTTCGTTCTCAGTATTTTTGTGTTTTCGATGTTTTCCTCAGTTGGCATTAAATTTACAGGAACTCATCTCTGCTTTAGGGTCCATTAAGCAACCCCCCCCCCCCTTGTTGAAACAGGGTGTTGCTGATCAGCCGTAGCTATAAACGCCGTTACGCAGTCATCACTGTTTTTTGATAGCCTGGTGGCCTACAGTATAATGCATTTTGCCATTTCAAATAAACAAAAAAATAATAATACTTCATTTTATTAATATTGAATATCTATATTGTTCATAACACAATACCCTAATGAGATAGCAGCATAGCTCTACATTTTACACCGTTTGTAAAAAGGAGCGCCACCGCAGGTCTTTCTTCATCCCTGCTGCAACCAGACTACAACACCACACTACAACCGCGGAGAATAATTACTATTTAATATCCTGAACAATAACCTGTTTCTTTATATTTCTAACCCAGTGCAATAAATAAAACCTCTGACTGAAGACAATCTGTTGGTGTTTAAAAATCTTCCGAAGAGGTTGCTCACTGTTTTTCTTTATAAAATAATCTCCAGATGTCCTAGAGGAGTTCCTAGAACAGAACTGGCCTTCTAAATTATCATGTTGAGCTTTTTAAGTCATTAGCTCTAATACTGTTATCCAGCATAGAATAGAATTAAACTCTCCACAGCAGATTTATAAAAGATATGTAGCATCTTGCTTCTATCACTGAAGAACTTAAGCTTCCTCTAGATTTCCACTTTGCTCTGTCCCTTCTTAGAGACAGTTGTGTCTCCAGTCCAGGTTGTTGTCCAGGT
>NW_015150466.1:1770053-1772601 GCF_000732505.1 Cyprinodon variegatus
AAAAAAAAAAAAAAAAAAAAAAAAAAAGCTGTCATATGTGGACACACTGTATTTATTGTATATATCCCATCATGCACCTTTATATAACTCTGCGCTGTTTAAAGATGCCGTATTAAAAAGAAACCTTAGCAACTAATTATAAATATATCATTAATGAATGAACAAAATGTTAAATGTAAACTAAACTGATCAAAGGATACAGTTTCGTTCAGAATAAACAGATTTACAATTTGATATATAGAGTATTAATTACTAAACTATACCAGAAAAAAAGATAAGACTCTAAGAAATTCAAGGATGATTCTGCATGTTATATTTTCAGATTGTCAGATTTATTTCCGCTTAGTTTTGGCTTCTTGTTTGATAGTTTTCAAATTACTAAAACCATTTAAAGATGCATTTTAATAATTAGCGAAGACTTCATATTTGGATATCAGTATAAAAATGTAATATTTTATTGGATTCTCCTTTGAAAACCTTGAACCCATCACTCCCCACAGACACAATCCTTTGGAGTCACCAATATTTCAGTGATAAATAATCTGATCGCATTACAGCGACTTTTACATCGATTTCTGCAGCAGGTTCTGAAGGAGAAACAACATTTGATGCAGTTTCCTGGCATCTTTAATTTTACTCTCTCCTCATCGTCACATTTTAGATTCTGCATATGCCTTTTGCTTAATTAGAATTTAATAATCAGAATGAGAGCAGATATGCAGAAGACAAATGAACAGCACCTAATGAATGAAATATTTTGACTAAATCGGAGATAGATTAAATTTGTATTCTTTAGTTGTCTTCATTAACTTATTTAATTTATGCTGTTTTAATATATGAACCTTCAAGATGTAGGTAGGTATACATGAACCTGAGTTGAACTAAAATACATTTGAAACCTGTTAACCTGGTAATTTTCCACAATCCTACTTCAGAATGTTTTCACTGTTCAGTTCAAACCCATTCTCTATTTCATAGTTCTAACAAATGACTGTCATGACTGATCTGGTTGCCCTTTCTACAGTCTTTCATATTGTTCTTCTGAGTTTTACACCTTTCCATCTTGTCCCGTATTTAAGCAGTCAGGATTCCCTCCTCTTTGCTAGTTTATCTGGACTTCAGGATCAGATGATATTATTTGGAATTTTATTTTTGGATTTGGGCTTTTCTGACCAAAGCCTGAGTTTGGAGCTGGCCTGTTGATTATTCTTATCTGAAGTTTTATATTTCTCTGCCTAAGTTTAGATCATTAATTGTGGCAATCTTAGCATTGGTGCTGGCCTAATCCACAACTCGGCACACCTGCTCAACTCCCCCCTGCCTGCTATTAACACTAAGTGCTTCCAGCTGTGTCCACCTCCATGTATACCTGGTTTCAATCAGTCCGCAGTTCCAGATCGTCTCAGACACTGAGTACTTTCCAAGCTTTCAAATCCTTTTGCCCGCCGATCTGTAACCTGACCTGATTCAGTCTTCTTTCACCAATCCTGCCTGATCCCTTATCTGGTTCTGTCTGCCTGCCTGGAAACCCGACCTGATCTGCCTCTGGACCCCTGCATCAGTCCAGCCTAGGATCGCCTGCCCGTGAGCCTGACCCCCACTCTGACTGTGAGTAACCGAGTCTGCCTAACCCCTTTGCTTCTCTGAACCTGCCAGTTATCGGACCCTGGATCGGACCTGGACCTCCCTTTCGGATTCCCCCTTTGTACCGTCGCTTGGACCCTATCTCTGGATGCTTTACCAGGACTGTCTCTGGAGCTCATCGTTCTAAGTCCTCTGCAAACCATCTGCCGATCAACGGCCCCTGCTCCCACAAGCCCCGTCCTCTAACTGACCTCCGCCCCAGACCCATCACGGAGCTAACCACCGACTCTGAGACCCAGTAACAGGTTAGTCAGCATCACCCCTTGATAGTTTTCCCTCTTGCTGATCATTTACCTGTTGTCTCTGCCACAGGGGATTTGCACTTGGCAGTGATTTAATTATAAAAAACATAATTGATTGCTTTGGTTCATTTAATGCAAATTCAATTCAGAAATACTTTATTAATCCCAATGGAAATTAAAGTTTGCAGTAACTCATATCTTATTTTTTAAACAGGTGTTGTAGGTGCTGATAGCTATAACAGAAGGATCTCCTGTAGAGGTCTGTCTTGCACTAGATCTCTTGAAACCTCTGACTGAAGACAATCTGTTGGTGTTTAAAAATCTTCCGAAGAGGTTGCTCACTGTTTTTCTTTATAAAATAATCTCCAGATGTCCTAGAGGAGTTCCTAGAACAGAACTGGCCTTCTAAATTATCATGTTGAGCTTTTTAAGTCATTAGCTCTAATACTGTTATCCAGCATAGAATAGAATTAAACTCTCCACAGCAGATTTATAAAAGATATGTAGCATCTTGCTTCTATCACTGAAGAACTTAAGCTTCCTCTAGATTTCCACTTTGCTCTGTCCCTTCTTAGAGACAGTTGTGTCTCCAGTCCAGGTTGTTGTCCAGGTGAACACCAAGGGATTCCTCCTCCTCCTCCACTTCTTCTCCCAGGATGTTA
>NW_015150466.1:1773555-1782398 GCF_000732505.1 Cyprinodon variegatus
CTGAGTCTTCTGTGGTCCTGGATCAAGGCAGGAGGTCTATAGTCACTGAGGACTGCTGGCTGAGTCTTCTGTGGTCCTGGATCAAGGCAGGAGGTCTATAGTCACTGAGGACTGCTGGCTGAGTCTTCTGTGGTCCTGGATCAAGGCAGGAGGTCTATAGTCACTGAGGACTGCTGGCTGAGTCTTCTTTGGTCCTGGATCAAGGCAGCAGGTCTATAGTCACTGAGGACTGCTGGTTGAGTCTTCTTTGGTCCTGGAACAAGGCAGAAGGTCTATAGTCACTGAGGACTGCTGGTTGAGTCTTCTTTGGTCCTGGATCAAGGCAGGAGCTCTATAGTCACTGAGGACTGCTCGTTGAGTCTCCTTTGGTCCTGGAACAAGGCAGGAGGTCTTCAACATCCCTGGAGCTGTCTCCAGGGTCAGACTAAGGGGGAAGAGGTGCTGTATAATCCCACAGAGCTGCTCTGCTCAGGCCTTCAGGACTCTGACACCATCAGGACCTGCTGACTGATTACCATCCAGTCTCTCCAGTTGCCTCTTTACTGACTTCTAGAGACAGACAGGTGGAAAGTGGAGGGAGCAGCACCATCACCTGCTGGTCTGGCTGATAATAGAAGCAGGAGAGTGAATGTCAGAGGAGGGCAGGATGTCCATGTGACTGTGGGCAGGAGAGAAAGATGCTGAACTGAACCTGCTGAA
This sequence comes from Cyprinodon variegatus, assembly GCF_000732505.1. Classification (NCBI taxonomy): domain Eukaryota; kingdom Metazoa; phylum Chordata; class Actinopteri; order Cyprinodontiformes; family Cyprinodontidae; genus Cyprinodon; species Cyprinodon variegatus. Next base: position 1,774,255 of record NW_015150466.1, read on the forward strand.
GAATGGATTCAGTTCTTTGGCTCTGTCCAGACTTCCATCTGTCTGATCATCCTTCTGCTTCAAGCCTGGGATCTTCTTCATCTCTGATATTGTTCTACTGGAGCTTGTTTTCCAGCCTTTTCCTGTAGGCATCCTTGCTTTCACTTATCTTGATCTTAAGTTGCTTCTGCATACTGCTCACTAATTTCCTGTTTCTCTTCTTAGAGGTTGGTTTTTCTTGTTGAACATTTTCTTTATATCACCTGTGATCCATGGTTTATTATTTGGGAATCCTTTCACTGTTCTGGTAGGGATGCTGTTATCTACACAGAAGTTAGTAGTCAGTCTCACACTCAGTCATTGCACTGATGTCCTCTCCATGTGGCTGACATTAGCATCCAGCCTGAAGCCTCAAAACAACCTGGCAGGGCTTATTCAGCTTTATGTGACCATCTTATTGCTGTTCTTTTTAATGCAGGGTGTTTCTTATAAAGTGGCTTACACTGTTAGCAGAGAAAAATAAGATTGTGAATTGTTTTCCCAAGAGGAGACCTTCCTTCAGAGATGTAGGAGTCCTTTACATTTGCATAAAGCAAGTCCAAAGTTTTGTTTTTGTTTTGCTTTTGCAGCAGCTGACAAAACTGCTGGAACATTGGCAGAGTAGCAGAGAGTGAGACGTCAAAAATCACCAGTTGTTGCCACAATTGTATTTGGCTGTTTTGTCTGTAGCTGAGAAAGAACGGAACTAATTACCTAACATGCAGTGTCAGCAATAGCAGAAGGTGGAAGACTGCTGAACTCTCTGGGCGCATAATATGAAAAAAAAAACAAAAACAAAAAACAAGCCAACAGTTCAATATCTGCGCTGCAGTGATTATTCTCCACAATAACATGTCCTGGATGACACCGTCTGTTGATGCTAACACTGCCAACTCAAGTCCTTTGAAGTGTCAGTCTTTTTAAAATCTCAGTCTGCTCTTCTGGTCAGAGATCCTGGCAGAGACGCTGGAGTCTGACATGTGATCCTGCAGCCATGTTTCTGTAAAAGGCATAATGCTGCATTGCCGGTATTTTAGCTGGGTTCTTGCTCAGCCTTAAAGTTCTAACTAATTTCCTAAAGAAAATTGCCCATGATGATGATGGAAGAGATGGTTTAAATTTCTTCCTCGCTCTTCTTCCTCGCTCTTCTCCTTGCTCCTACTCAGCATCCCCAGCACCTCCTTTTACACTCAGCTGGTAATTGCAGAAGTTGAAGTATTATTTCAGCTTTAGAGATGTTAAAGAGCTGCTCCCGGGTGTAAAAAAAAAAAAAAAAATCAACTTCCTACGGTTGCCTTGGTTACGCATTATAACAAGTATCCAAATAGGACAAAATGTCAGTGAAAATGCCTCCAGTTTCTCAGCATTCATCGACAGAGGCAAAAAACACCAGAAAAAGAAAATCTGATCCAAAAATGGAAGAATTCAAATTCAAAAAACGAATTATTAGACATAAGCTAGGAGAGATAAACCAATATGCAGCCACCTTAAGCAGCACATTTCTAGACATGTCTGGATATTTTGAGATTTATAAGTATGTGTCCCTGCTTTTTTATTATCTCTTCAGATATCCACCTAGCTTTGGAGGTGATGACACACTTAAAAAAAAAAAAAAACCTTGCCCTCAAGGACCAGAACTGTCCATCACTGTGTAAAGTTTATAAAAAATTCCAGTGTATTGATTTGTTGGAAGTAACACTGCAAAAACTTTCAGTCCCAGACTTCCACAAACCCAGGTCATTTTCCACTCTAAGTTTCTCCCAAAACTACACAAAAGCCAATTAAATCCTTTACACTTGTTTCCAACTCAACGCCGGGGGAAGAATCAATGCTTATTGTAGAAGATTAAGTGTGTTTAATTCTGAACTCAGGGCGCTAGGAGCCATATTGATTTGTGCTGGTTCTGTGGGAGAAAATCTACTTGGAGGGAATTAAGAGACGAAGAAGGAAAAAAAAAATAGAAGAGTGAATTTCTGTGGGGCCAGAACAGATGAAGCAAAGTGGCAACGTACCGATGCGAGCAGCATCTCTCCTTATTGCTTCATAGTCATGCCAGTCAACTCGTCGCACACCGTCAGCTCCCACCTGCACCACCTTCAAGTTAAACCCCTGTGGGAGTAGAGACAATAAAAAAACATTAGGATTCACCAAAACATTGAACATTAACTTAAAGACTAAAATCTATGTGGTATTTCAGGTCAAGATAAAGATGACCAAATTATTATTTTAGATGTCTGCACATCTACAGACACAGAAATACTTTTATTCCAAATAAGCTTTCTGTTTTGGCTGACGCCCGAACCATGCTCTACTTTCTTTTTCTGTTGCTGACAGCTGGGGATTTACCGAAGACATGGGGAAGAAATCTTCTTTTTAGTTGTCTGACATGCAAGAAAATGACAGTCTCATCTCAGTGGTGAACACACACTCATCACCATGAGCTATTACTCTCCACTGTGCATTAAAATGCACAAGCAGCCATTTATGAAATTCTCTCCCGCCTGCTTTAGAAAATGACTTCCAGAGACTGGAAATGTTATAGGATCACAGCACAATGGTAAATTAATTAGCTCCATGGGAGGACACAATTAGAGGAACGTTGTTAATACATGAAACACGTCTGACTGTGTGGAATAGTGTTAACCGGGCTGCTGGCTGATAGCGCTGCACAGTCAAACAAACCGCAGAGACGAGCCATGGGACGCTGTAAAGTGTCTGCAGCAGCTGTTCTGCAATTTTTCTCTGTTTGCTTCTGTTCTGCTTCACAATGACTTCAGCAGAAAGGCCAATCAGTGGAGGTGGTAGACACTCTGAGGAACAATGACTCATTTACTCACTGGTGCTTTTCACATGTTACCATTTCTATGCTATATAATAACACAATGATGACAGTAAGATGAATTAAAATATGAGGGTATGAATATATTGCTTAAAATAAATAAAATGAAATATAGTTTCCATCTTTTCCAATTAAACAAGCTAAGCTGCTTATTTTATTTCACAGAGACAACTGCAATAAAAATCAATCTGTATATTTGCCTACTGTGCATCTTTTTTTATTGACTTTAAGCTCATTCTTGTAAAAATAACTCCATGTAGATGTTGCATACTTTTTATTGAATGCAGAGAGCCCAGAATGCAAATGATATTTCTCAGTATTTATCTAATTTTTAAACTACTGCTTTGACCTGCGCTGAAGGCTGTGGACTGTCTGTACCATTTAATTTAATGCTTAATTAATACAAAAAACTTCAGTCATAACATTAGCTATGAAAGGGTGCAGCTGAAATTCCTCAATCAATCTAGTTAACAAGTATTTATAATCATTCACTTCCTATTGATCTACCACCCGTTAGATAAAAATACACACAGCTGTGAAAGATTTACAGCTAAACCGCCTCACATGCAATGAAGTGTTGCTTAGAAAATTGCAGCTAAAGTGTCAGTTTGCAGAATCATTTCGATCATTTAAGGTGAAAATCTCAGAAGGTGCTTTTAGAAGGACACAGCAAGCAGCAGATTTAGCTCAGCCTGAGCAGAGCACTAGATAATTCCACCAATTCAGAGATACAACACTGGCAGCTGCTGGGTGTGATTGCATCTGTACCTACAGAGTAAATACCTTTGAGGAGGGTAACAAAAAGGAAAAAAAAAACAATGAAGGGCAGTGAAACTGTGTATTCAGTAGCTGCAAACTACAACATTTAAAATCTGGATCTTTTTTCATGGCAGAAAAAAGTATATAGAATAACACAACTCTAATAAGGCTCCTAAATACATATGAGAAAATAAAATGTCAATACAAATAACATGCTCGACTCTTTAATGCTGATATAATCAATCCCCCTTCTGGTGTTGACTCATTCATAACATTCCTTGGAAAGGTTTTAAAACAAAAATCCAACAATATTAATCTCTCTGGAGAACAAACAGAATAACAATTTCATCTTTATCTTATTTTAATGGACATTTCTGAATCCTTTAAATCATGTCATGGTTCTCCGGAAAAAGTAAAGAATTCTGTGTTTTAAACCGAATTCATGAAGATGTGTCACATCAAGCGACATCTCTACTGCAGATGGATCCTACGTCTGAGCAGTCCTTTTATTACTAAAATATTAATCAGCAGATCAGAACTTTTTTCGATCTCTTCCTATCAAATGAGACTTTATTCATTTTTTTTAACAAACCTAAATTAAGTAACACTTTCCATGCTGTAGGATAAAACCCCTGCTAATGATAAGTACCAGCTTGACTGAAATTGTGTTTATTGCGCCACCTATAGGTTTTTGATCTGATAGATCAGATTTTGTCACAAACTGGTTAATTTTTTTTTAGACATTTTAATTTAAATATAAATTCAAAGATAGTTTGGCTTAATTTAAAAACTCTAAATGAAGATCATATTATCAGATTTCCATCTGAAAGTCACTAAGCCATTTACTTTGCAGCAGTTTGTTATTCTGAACAAGCAGCAGCAGCAGCAGTAAAAAACTGATCCTTTCTTTTTTGAAAGAAAACTGTAGAAATGATGGGAGCACTGCTCTGCCACAGACTCATCTGGAAAAAAAACATTTAATGCAAAAACACTGAGACAGAAGTATTTTTAAATGGTGAAGTATACTAAAGTTGTATCAGTAGCTCACTGACTGCAGGTAATAATTAGCAATAGTCACATTGCTAATAAGAAAATAGTTTTACAGTCAAATCACTTTGACTCTTCTGAAGGGTTAAAGTCGTAGGATAACAGCTGTTCCATTTTTGAATTCTCCCGAGTGGTGCCCGACTTTACACGAGTGAATAAAGTGAATGTCATTGGTCGATTATCAAGGGGGCGGGATTGTTGTGGCAGAAGGTTCGAAAGCTATTTGATTGTGGCCGGTTTGTCGGAAGCATCTTGCTAACCAGTTAGCAACTTAGTGCTAGCAGGTTCCCAATGGGAAATTCCATTGGGACCAAGTAGCACTAAATTGGTGACTTAGAAACGACGCTGTCAAGGAACGCTATGGACAGCGGAAACATGCAAGAGGAGGAGAGTTTAGTGTCGGAGGTCGTGGATGAGTCTCCTCCGTCATCCATTTTTTATTTAGAGGAGGAAAGCGGGGACGAAGATGTTGTGGAAGAGGACGCCAGGGCGGCAGAAGCTTGGTTTGGTGTAGAAGGCTTCCAGCCGTACATGTTTGAGCCCTTGCCTCGCAACGCTGCCAGTTCTGTTAGCTCTACGCCTGCCGAAGACACAGACGTCCATCCCCGTGAACACTGGGACGCAACTCAATGGGAAAGGAAAGGATTCTGGTTTCAACCGTTGCGTATATTAGCTGCAACATATGAATCAAGATGCTATGACTGAAACAATTTAATTGACAGATGACCGTTGATATATGATTGGCCGAATTTAGATGTTCAGGCTGACGTAGAACTAACTGGCCTGCAGAAGATAACGGAAAAAACCCCAAAGATTTTAAGACAGGAATTTTTTTTAAATAGACATTTTTTTAACTTTTGGGACAATATCGTCTGATAAATCATACATTGTCCTGTTTTGTCCATATGCATGTAAGTGGGCTGAGGCTTTAAGAAACAGCATGAAAAAAAAGATTCAACTGAATGAAACTTATTTGTTTTTTACACATGCCCCAACATAAACCCACCTCCCTCACAAAATTACATAATCCAGTAGTCAGCAGATCTGGAGGACCTTGCAGAGAACAACCGTCCAGGGGAATTAAGTCCCAGCTCTTATTAACTCAACACTAATATGAAAGAAATGCAGCTGGACACTGAATTAACCTAACTTTCTGTTGGAACATTTAGTTCTTCCTACTACAGACTGTAATGCATTCACTTTAATTATTTTATTTTTAGTTCCACTGAATCTTGTTCTGGTAAGTTTAGATTTAAGATGGAGCAAAATGTCAGCATCAAAAAAGGTTGATTTAACGAAAACTGTTCTACACTAGTAGTAGTAATCTTAACTTTTTTTTGCTTTAAATTCAGCCCAAATTATAGTAAGTCAGACATTAAGTCAGCAAGTCAGATCTGTAACTTTGAGAAAAAGACTGGTTCTTGGGGTTTGGTTGGAAAAGCAAAAGACAGGCAACCAGTGTGCGGTAAATCGGTAGCTTACACCCTTGATGCTCGATGCATTTAGAGGGCATTAAATACGGCTGGTGTGGGTTTGCTGTGCTCATTGTGTGGCTGGAGATAAAACATTTTACAACCAATACATTTCAATCTTAGTGTCTGAGGAATCATTAGTTGTTAAAAACATTTAGCTGACAATTTGAAACTCTTGCCATGTGAACCAGCTTTGGTTAGGTTGTCATGAATCTAATAAATAAAAAGAAGATTTTCTTCGTCACATTTAAAGGAAACTGATTTATGTTTATGTTACGTTTACTGATTTATACTTTGGTCTATTTAAGAAAAAATATCTTTGCACAATTTATAATGTGTTAAAATATGTAATTTGACAATAACAATGTGACTAATTGCATGCACAATGAATCTACATTCTTTTTTCTTGCATGAATAAGAAGGAACTGGCCAACCAGGAAGGCCTTATCTGCTAACAGCCCAACGAGGGGCAGAGCCTTTGCTGAGCAGCTATTCCTTTAGCCCGTCTACATTTAAACAGAACAGCATGACTGTCAAAAAACCAGGAGATGAAGGGAGACCTCTACGATCATACTCCAAATTAAAAACATTGCTGTGCTCTCTTGGATTAGAAACTAGGAATAAAAACTGGTTGTAGTTCTGCTAGACAGGCAACTTTGAACTGCTTTATTATTAGTTCATAGCTACGTGAAACTTTCTGCTTTAATACAGTTTTATATATGAATGTTAAATATGTGAAATGAAGCCTTGTTTCCTCTGGAAGGCTGTGCACACACTTGAGCTACATGTTTACTGCTGTGCATATAATAATTTCCATCCATCTTCTAACACGCTTAATCCCTAGTGGGGTTGCGAGGGGTGCTGGTGCCTATCTCCAGCTGAGAGGCGGGGGTCCACCCTGGACAGGTCTCCAGTCCATCGCAGGGCAACACAGAGACAAACAGGATGAACAACCACTCACTCACACAGTCACACCTAAGGAGGATTTAGAGAAGCCAAATAATCTGACAGTCATGTTTTTGGACTGTGGGAGGAAGCCGGAGTACCTGGAAAGAACCCGCACATGCTCAGGGAGAACATGCAAACTCCATGCAGAAAAACCCCGGGCTGGGAATCGAACCCAGGACCTTCTTGCTGCAAGGCAGCAGTGCTACCCACTGCGACACTGAGCACATAATAATTTATGTAACAATAATTAAACTTTATTGATATCACATTGCGGAAATTCACCTCTCCATTTAACCCCTCCTCTTGGGGAGCAGTGGGCTGCCATTGTGCGGCCCCAGGGGAGCAGTGTTTGGTTAAGGGTCTTGCTGAGGAACCCAGAGTGGCAGTCTGTGGGAGTGGGTCTCAAACTCAGAATCTCAGGATTCCAAGCTCTATGCCCTAACCACTAGACCACCACTCTCCCATACCTGACAGAAGGAGTTTCAGTTAGGAATGAGGCTTCCATTCATCCTGAACAGAATTAGTAATGTTTTCTAACAGCAATTCTAAATCCTTACAATATCTAAGACTTCCAAAGAGGAGAAAAAAAAAACACATTCCTTTAACTAGGCGTGCCTGACACTCAGAACCGGATTTGAAAAGGTCCTCAGAGCCCAGAAATAATAAGAACTCCCTGTACAATGAGGCAAAATGCCACGTTAACATCGAAGACAGCACTTTTTCAGCTAAGATTTGCCCCATTTTGCTTTCAGGTGTTAACCTTTTTTTTGTAATTCAATTTTCCTTGTTCCAGCTAAAAGCAGAAACTTTTCTCCAAGGATCAGTGACAAGCAGCATGATCAGGGGAAAATGGAAGTGACCCTCTGAGGTGAGAAATTTACTTACTCAACGTTCGGCTGCATCAGCTGAAAAAATTACAAACTGAACTGTTTTAATTTTTTTTTTTTTTTTTTTGCTTTTTTTGCAGTAGGTTAAATCTACTGCAAAAAAGCAAACTTCTACGTTTTTAGCTTGTAATATCACAGTGCAATGGTAAAAAAAAAAGTCCTCTTATTGAACTA
>NW_015150466.1:1783204-1810054 GCF_000732505.1 Cyprinodon variegatus
TCCTTCAGGTCTCTAATAGGGTGATAGAATGATTCTATAGGGTATCTGGTCCTTCAGGTCTCTAATAGGGTGTGTAACATTGGTTGGGCTGAAAATGTCCTATTAGCTGTTCTATGAGCCCTAATGCAGCCTGGTTAAAAGCCCTAGAATGAAACCACAGGTTTTTCTTCTTTTATGGTATGATCATGAATATTTAGATGAGCTGTGCTCTGATTGGCTGGTTTACAACGAGCGAAGCTGCTGAGCAAAGACGCATCATAGCAACAAGCACTCACTCACTGAAATATCAAATGTTGATAAGGTAGGGGGACCAGATGTCCTCTTTTTCCCGGGCATGTCCTACTTTTCAGACCTACAAAAAGGAAAACATTGCTCTCCTACATCCACCTGCAACATAGCCAATCAACTTTGAACCACACGAAAGCCAATTGGCATCCAAAGTTAATCTTTAAAGGCCTCCGATCCTCAACTTGTCTGCCCCTAGTGCGCAGGCGGTGGATACGCTGTGACTTTATTCAGATGACACTGTTTCAACCCCCCTCCAGCCCCTCCTCCACCATCGCAGCTAAAGCTTCATCAAAGCGTCATTCCTACTATCAAAATTAAGCGCTATGTTTCCTGCCGAGGTTTGAGCGCCAAAGACAAAGTAATTGCATCAATAAATTTCTTCTAATTGTCTTTTCTCTTGGTGTGAGTTTTTCAGATTGAACTGGGCCCACAGGGACTTAACAGACAGTCCATACTTCAGCCACGTCCACTTCTAATTTAAAGCCCCACATGGAGTTAAAGCATCTGAGCTATCTGTGGAAATATCTGCTACTCAACGAGGAATGGAAGAAATCTTTTCAGCAAAACCTGAATGTAACTGAATATTTATCAAGTTCTGTGTAATTTGGCTAAATAAAGGTTTCACTGAACATACAGTATACCGTGACTGCATGCAGTGTTTCCTATTATGATCATACAATTAAAGGGTGAAATATGAGGTTCTATTGTGGAGGATTGTGGCTTTATTTACCAAATGAACTAGTTCATTTATAGGTTTATGAACTAAGTTCATTTTGAAAAGATAAACTATGAACGTGAAATTGTTCATTTTCATCTGTGTGAACTTAACTTTGAACTCGCTCTTATGAACTAGCAAAACATTGCAGTTAGTCTCTGCAGATGGCCATTCACACAACGCCTTGATCTGGTGAAGGTTAGTTCATGTTAAACAGGGAGGTTTCTCTCCCCCCGTCACTCCAACCATACGCGATTTGAGGGCTGCTGCAAAGTTTACAACACAATGCAATTGACTGTTCACTTTCAATACAGGTTCCTCCACTAGTAAACTTTGCAAGCCAAGAAATAGAAGGTTTTCATGAATTTGAATGATAAAGCTTATTTTCTAGCTTTGTTTGACAACTAGATTTAACATACTTGACTTGAATCTCTCTGTATGATTGAATTCAATTGACTGCTTATGGATTTTTACTTTAAAGGGCTTTGAGATGGCATGTTGTGGATTGATGCTGGAGGAATAAATTTAATTGAAGTGTCCTCTAAAGACCAATAGGTCAGACAAGGTTGAATCAGCACCTCCCTTGTCTGTTTCTTTTTTTTTTCCTGTTTAAAATGAAAAACCTGAAAAGGTTGGTCTTAGGGAAGAACCTGTTTTTTTCTTAGATCACAAAACCCCAGGGAGACAATTACCTGCTTTTCCTGTTTTTCTCTCACCTTCATCTCCTTTTATCCTTCCTTTCAAGCATTTCATAGAAAAGTCAATTTGTGCTGGAAACCAAGAGCATCTTTTTGGTTTGTTGGGGAATTCTGAAAAAAGTCTGCTGTGCAGAAAAATTCCTGTATCGATTCATTGAATGCATAAAGTCTTTTCTTAGTAGGACTAAAGCAATTAATCTGATTAATTGAGATTAAAATAAATAATCTCTCTTTGTAAATATGCTCAATCTATAACTCAAACAGCATAGTTATAGCTTCACCTCTTTCAGTCTGTAAAAAAACACCTGCTATTAAGCATCTCATACTAGTAGAAATCTATAATCAATAATCTGTTAATTGAAAAAAATTGAGCTTCAAAAAGTTTAGTAATGTGAATTCATTAAGTGTCCCTTTTTAGACGAATTAGACTTAGAAAAGTTTTATTTTCATTTTATATATACAGAGTGAAATTTTGTTTAGTCCAGCTTTCAGACAGTAAATTAAAATTTCCATTCCATAAAATGCAGCAGTAACCAAATGTAAACTGTGTGGGAGAAAAAACATGGAGCAAAGATGTATTATTATCGATATTGATTGAGCATTATTGATAATTGATTATCAATCATGAAACACAACTATAAATCAACCAACTACTGAAATAATTGATGGTTGCAGCTATATATGTAGGACTGAGCAATGGTTTCCATGTTTACGTACATTCACAAGATAATACATGTTTTTTTTATCGACAAAAGAAATTGTTAAAATTATGAAATGTTGTCACTTACTTAAGCTGCAAGTCAGAGTTGTTACCATTAACTAATAATGAAGGTTCTAATGTTTCTTAACTATCTAAAGCAGTTCAATTGCCTTCTGGTTATTTAATTTTGCTAGTTGGGGAACAGGACCATGTTGGTGGAACAGGAGCTATTTCTTTATCTGTGGTAGTGGAGCCTGTTTTTGCTTTACAGCGTATAAAACTGTCCTGCTTCTCTGGGTTTTTGCTTCTGTTCTGGTTTTACCTTTAGGTTTTCAGCTAGGCTTAAATTTATGTTATTCAGTTTACTGTTAAGAATTGTTTGGTTTTTTAATACTTAGTTTTAGTAGTTCTGTTTGGTGGTTAATCAGAATCATCAGAATCAGACATACTAACATATTAACAGTTAAATGCTATTCAGCATTATTCAGTCTTTGGTCTAGTTTTATTTTGCCATTCATTGTTATATTTAGCCTTTGTTTCACATTATATCATAATTATCTTAGGTTTCCTACATCCCTTCTCCTATCCTCTAGCTTTCTCTTTGGTCATTCTTTATCTTATAGTCATTAGTTTTGTTCCCCTTTAACTTCATTTAAGTTCTTTTCTAGTTATCGTTAAGCACTATTGTATTTCTCAGTTTCTCTCCATTGCCCTCTACTGTCTCCTTCATTTCTCTTGGTTTTCTTCTAGATCTTTCTCTGCACACCTGTTCCCACTTTGATCTTTACTCCAACCGTTGTCCTGTTAGTTTTCTCCTCAGTCTATAGATATATATACACCCCTCCTCTGCAGTTTGCTTTGTCTTTATGTCATTATTTAAGGTCTTCATTAGTTCCTGTCGGTTGACTCCCATGATTATGCTCCTCCTCTTGCCTGTTTATTTTTGGATTTATACTTTGGCTGCAATCATCACATTAAATCTTCAAGAACTCTTTTCTGCCTCCATCTCTGCATTTGGGTCCAGTTACTAACCCTTACTTCAACTCTGAAAGAAAATTAGACTTTATATTTTTCATTTAGTCTAGTTTGTACCCAAACCGTACCCTTTAGGGGTGAAAAAGGCAGCGGTTGGCATCAACGTAGAAATGGATGAAAAGTACTATGGGACTCATTCATACAGCACCTCTGTTTCGCATATTTATGCTGTTATTAGTCTAAGTTGCTGCAAAATAGATCTCCAGACTTTTACATTTGTGATGGTTTCAAAGAATGTATCCTTGAATTCAAGCTGAGGAAGAGCCATCGCTTGCTGGCAGCAGTGTTGCTTAGCAACATGACAGCGAAACAGTGCCATGGGCAGGACCCCCCCCCCGCCCCCCCCTCGTCCCCTAATTCCCCCTTGTGGCCCAGTTGCTGAATGTGTGCTAAAGTGTCCTCGTGGGAGCCAAATGTTAAAGTGCTCTCTACAGTAGCAATGGCATACTACCATATTTTTATTTCCGCCCCTGCTCTTCAAAAAATCTGTGCACAGCAATGGCAATCAGCTATGATGCTATGTTCAAAGAAGCATTTGGGTCTGACTAATACTGAAGCAAACTGCAACAGAGTGCATGTGGAAGGTGGACCAAGACTACCTGAAAAAGTCTGTCTGCCTGTTTGGTCTGAACCATGGTTCGCTGGTCTTTATTAACAGGTTTGGTCTCTGGACCAAGGGAAACAAAGTCTGCTCAGTTTAACATGGATCAAAGGCTGCAGGTGTGAATAAACCCTTAAACTCCACCATATGCTTTAAACCTGTTTAAATGATTTCTGTCAATTTTGTAAAAACAAGTGGTTAATACTGTATGCCACCAAAATCATTATGAAATGTTGTTGATGGTTCCAAAAAGCAGGTAAATGAGGGGAGACATCTATAAATGCAGTTTTTATTGCATTTATAGATGTGAACAACTGGGAATATATCAATACATTTATAATAACCAGTATCAAATACTGCTCATCACAGCAATAATATTAACATGATTAATAAAGGTGCCTTCATCAGCACTCAAGGACAATGTGCCATAAAACACAATAATTAACAATGAACAACTAAAATAGACAAAGCAATAGACATCAGATGAAATGGGCAGTCATGAAGAGATGTGTCTAAAGGTGTGGTTTTAAATTCTGGAATGAATCAGTGTGTTTCACTGTGTTTAGACCAGTAGCATGCTAAATCCTATGATATTAAGCTATAATAGAGCTCCTTTAACATTAAAGATAGAAACATTAAACTCAAAGCTAAATAGGAACACTTAAAGAAGCTACAGTATAGGAAACATTTAGAAGTCTCTGAATATTTTACCTTGAGACCAAACTCAATGTTAGATTTCTGTAGAATGATTTTACATTATTTCCAACCCTGAAGACGTAGAAATATAAATTCCTAGTTTAAGTTTACTTGTCCTCACTAAAGTAGTATTGTGGCAATGATAAGAACACCATGACACTTTCAGCATTTCCTGAATAGCTTCTGAACAGAATCTGCTCACAGCTGCACAAACCAGTAACGGCATGTGTTTAAATCCAGCAAAGTTACAGTTTTTCTTCTTTGTCTAGCTCCAGGCTGCAGAAGATCCTGCAGAGAAGGAGTCAAGACACCACAGAAGAAACAACGCAGTACCACCGCTTTACAGCCCATTATTTCCAAAGTGGAGCCATTATGCAGAATCCTGCAGAGCTGCAGATTGGACAGAGAGCCAGAGAGCCACCACTTGTGGAAAGTTGGACTTCTGTCTCTATCAGAAAGGGATGTGTAAGAAAATAATTTTCTTTTCATACTGAAAGCAGGAAATGTTCACAGGTTTTGAGGACTTATATCTGAAACAGCCAAGCTAGTAAGGGCCTCTTCCTAAATAAATTAAAAGCCTAAAATGATAATTTGGGATAATTTTGGTGAATTAAATTTTATTTATTTACCATACTGTCAATAAAGATGACAAAAACACACTGGTTTGAACATCCTTCAGGCTGAAACTAGTAGGATCTCTTCTGGCAGTGGAAAGTAGCATCCCTGAATGATACCAATGCTTACTGCTAATTAAAGATAACGTCATTTAGAGCAGTTCTATTTCCAATAAAAAGGTACATATACAATTTATTGGCTACTCCTTCGTTCATAAATTCAAAGAAAATGTTTTTAATGTTACAATGAGGTCACATTGTACATTGCTGCAAATTCAAAGGTCTCGTCAGCAAAGGTAAAGCATGTTTTATCTCTAAACATTCCAGTTAGATTGCTGCTTTGAGTCTAAACCTCAGAAAACACAGTAGACTAATACCAACTAATATCAGGCTTCCCCAAATCATTCTAAGAAACTTGGATTCTACACATTCTGGGACCAAAATTTACAAAATTCAAACTTCAACTTCATCTCAAGATATGTTTTTGGACCACTGAGCAAATGTCCAGTTATTAAGGCTGTTTTATATTTTCTTCTTTTTTTTGTTGCGTTTTCACGGCACTTGTGGCTTGTTTTTTCAACAGTAGGCTGACAGGAAAGGGGTATGGAGAGGGGGAGACACATGTGGCAAAGGACCACAGGTCAGCTTGGAACCTGGGTCGGCCGTGTCAAGGACTAAGGCCTCTGTACATGGGTGGTGTGCGCTAACCACGGCATCACAGCAGCACTCCCAAGGCTGTGTTATATTTGACCTGTCCAAAAGGTACATGGAGGCTAAAGTAATTATTTATTTGTTACACCTTTATTAGGTATGGAGAAAATTAAGACTGATGGGGTCCCACGTGACAAGCTGACTTGTCTGAAAAGTTGTGCAGGTCTTCTGAATAACTTCTTTTTTGTTTAAATGTTTTGTTAAGTCTGTTAAGTCTGGGGAGTTACAGTTAAATTCAGCCTAATGGGCAGAATCTTCCACCAAGCAGATCAACCAGCTATTGATTGTCAGCATGTCTTTTTCTATCGTGCATCATACATGCTTGGTGTTAAGGACTGCTGGACAGCCAATGAGGTCATGAGTCGATGCAATCAGATGGTTTTCCTTAGAAAACTTTGAATCAATCTGACTGAATGATCTGGTGTGTGTGTGTCTGGAATGATATGTTTTGAATTGCTTTTATATAAATAAACTGCATTGAATCATGTTGAAAAGGTTTTAAGTAGCGCCCTACGGTTTTCTATCATCACATCCTCACCTTATAAGGATAGCAAAGTAGCGACGCAGCTCTGTGGTTTATCAGCATACCGAAATAAACACAATTTAGCTGATAACTTACAGATTGTTTATATCTATATCCACAAACAGAACCACATAAAGTTCCTTGTGCATCATTTTCGCCATTAAGCAGTGTCAATAATCACGCAAACAACTCTCGACTGATTCATGCCTCTGCTCTAGCATGCCTCCACACTGGCATCACTTCACTAGCAGAGAGCAGTGAGGCAGTCTGAGAATGAAGGGTGCTGCCCTCTAGTGGACAGCGGCAACATCAAAGAGCTAAAAGAGGTCAGTTTTTAATAAAGAGCTCGCTGGTCAGCTCCATCCTGCCTGGTCAGCTCTGTGCTGGCTGGTCAGCTCCAATAGAGCTGGTCAGCTCAGCTGTAGCTGGTCAGCTCTGCGCTGGCTGGTCAGCTCTGCGCTGGCTGGGTTGGGAGGTCTAGTCATTTTGTCAGTTGTTCGCATCAAAGTGTAGAAAGGAAGAAGAAGCTCTTCATGCAGAAATCCCTGGATCCAGAGAGCAGGTTGAGGAGTTCCAGCATGTGAAACATCTCTATTTCAACAGCGACTCAAATCATAAATTTCAATCATACAGTTTGGTGAATTCAGACACATACACAGTATCAGCTTTTCCTTATTTTTGCTGTCTGGTCTTTCCGGTTTATGACTGTCTGGTTCCAATTGGCCTTGCATGAATTCCTCAATGAGCGCCACCCTAGCACACAGAATGCTAACTTGATTGATCATTCAATCCACAAAACAAAAAGGGATAAAAATCAAGGAAGAAAAGAACAGCTAAAAACTGCCACAAAAAAAATAGACTAATCCAGATGTCAGTTATGCTAACTGACTGGAAACTATCCCACAATTTGACAAATACGGAAGTTTTTTCATCTATAATGGAAGCACACACCAGAAGTTATTCAATGGGAATTAAACAAAGGAGTGATATTAAATCGAGTAACTTTAGGGTTATGTTTGTCATCCACCAAAGTCAGGATTAGGGTTAGTGCTCAGAGGGGTTAGGTTTAGATGTTGAATCCACTGATGCTGGTTTCCCATTTGATGCTGGTTTGACAGAATTTTGTTAGCTAAAATATAGAGGATCAAGTAAACAAAGAACAATGTTCAAACATCTCTGCAAACAGCAATCAGGGGTCTTTTATTTAATAAAGCCTCAAGGTCGAATGTGAATGAAAACTTTATCTAATGAAAAAAGATCAGTGCACTTCTGGCATGGATTGTAAAAATAAAGGGGACCTGGACCTGCAGTAAGTTTCCTCTCCATGACTTATTAAAAAACCATATTTGAACTGAACGTGATTCAGATTAACGTCGATCAACACTGATTCCAAAACAAGCCTGAAACAGTCTGAATTCAGTCCCTAGCTGTTGAAAATTAAAGCTGGAAAGATTTCACCATTTCTAAGCAGCACCAAAGGCAGGACATTTTTTTTCTTAACAAAAACGTGATTTTATTTCTGTTGTTCTTTGTTCTATTTACACACCTATACATGTTTGGCTCTAAAGTTTTTCACAGGCTTAAATCCTCTCTTGTCCTGATTCCATTATGGTAGGACTATCCGGCATTCATCCTGTTCCCATCTATGTGGGGCAAACCATCTTTAAGCGTATTAATGCCACCTATAACCACTGGACTGAAAGAGTTGCTGGCTATTCTCAATAAACATATCAAGACCAAAACATTTCTTTAATTATCAGACATGTCCACAGCACTATGTGATGATGTGCCATACTTAATAGTTACCTCCGCCAAGGAGGTTATGTTTTTAGAGAGTTTGTGTGTTTGTCTGTCTGTGTACTGGATAACTTGAGGGGTTGATGGACAGATTCAAATTTCATTTTTATTGGAGGTGTCCCTCAGGCTAAGAAACAATCCATTACATTTTGGTGATAATCCAGATCATAATCTGGATTCAGGAATTTGTAAAAGGATCGTCTAACTCTGTGCGATCAGGATATTTGACTGAACAAGCAGTTCCCACTAAACCAGATGGTGGCAGCAGTGACTACGGACCATAATACTCAACAAATCTAGAGTTTTTTTTTTTACTGAAGTAAAAAACACAAGAAAAGGGATTAATGTTTGTTAGTGGGATCAATTGAGATCTTATGAATGGAATACTCCTAAGGCATTTTGTTGAGATGTGCAGCTGTATTTCACCCAAATCAAATATTTCTGTGTCAAACTAGTTAGCTTTTCTGACCCTTTCAAGCATTTTTGTGTGTAAATTCATCTGAGACTCTTATTCTAATTTTAAACTGATTCTAAAAACCTAATCTCTTACCCTGATATCAATTTCCTAACCCTAAATTCTAGATCTATGCCTAAACCTAAACTGAGACTCTTATTCTAATTCTGCTTTATCAAACACATCAGTGAGCGTGCAAATGAGCTCATCCTGTTTGTGTTTTATTCAAATCAGTTACAGAGGCAACAAGGGAGGAAGAGAATGCCAGCTCCGAATGTCTTTAACAAGATCTATGTGGGAAAACCCAAATGGGATTAGGGTATTGATTTTTATCTACTTCAGTGAAGCAATGGGAGTCCAGGAGGAGTGCGTTAACATGTATACACTTATTGTCCTTTCATTTGTCTTCTAATTTGCTTTGTGATTTTCTTGCTATGGTGAAAAGAAACCAAAATCGGATAAACTGAAACCAGATATGGGAAGTCTTGTTTTCCCTGATAGAAAACACATTTACCTAACATAATTCAAGTGACAGCAATTTTTCTGCTTTATCTCTCTACCACAACCACAAGCACCGTCATCAGTCTTTGTCTCTAACTTTAAATAAAATGAAAGAAAAGAAAGCGATTAAGACGTGTTTGGAATATTACATTTTACTCAAAATATTGACTGAAATCCTCAAGAATAATTTGCTCCTGTTTAGTCATTTTCAATCAAATAAATGCCTGTATATGTATTTATTGCATGTACAGTGATGGAAACTAAATTGATGTAATTGCTGTAATCTATGAGTGGTTTTTTTTTTGGTGTTTTTTTTAGTACTTCAGTGCATTTCTAACAGTGAGTTTTGCCCAAGAAGAGAATCCATCTGACTTCTGAGTAAAGTCTATAATGTTATTTATGCTCTTAAACCTACTGACATTTATTGACAATATATTCCTGCATCCACTGGCAAACTATTTGTTTTAGAATCATTTAAAAATTAATTTATTGAATGTTGAAATATTAATAGTTTTAGTCTACCCTTTTTAATAGATTTGCTTTTACTTAACTAGTGCTCCACCCTCAGCTCCTCTGAGAAAAGAAGCATTATTAATTTTTTACAACCTTCACTGTTGGAGAGTTTGGATGATTTCAAAAGCAAATATATCTTCTTAGACTGATACTTGAAATATAGTGGCTGTCTCATTTTTTAAAAACAGATTTTACTTGACTCTAGGCCTAGGTCATCTTTAATTTTATAATCTATATATTTTGTTTAGTTTCATTGCACTTTATATTTTTATGTATTTAATGGTTTTGTTTAAAGTTTATCAATGTTTAAGAATGTCATGAAAGGTCATTCTTAGAGTTTTTTTTTAACTGGACTTATCTATATGGTTTTGAATCTTTCTATTCATGTCGTTTTACATTGCTTGCTCATTTGATCAATATTATTTGTATAGTTTATTGTTCTTATCTATTTTCTGTAATTCCTTATTTTTTAACGTCACTATCTTTTTGTTTTAACTCTTATACAAGCAGTCTGTTTTGAAATGTAAGGAAAGAGGTAAACAGATTAATCTGAAGCATTAGCATTTATAGTCAAATATTAACATTTATAATCAAATCCTCCCTGAAGCTTGGTTTAGTCGTTGCGCTGTCCTTGGTGCTGAAGCTGCGCTGAGAACTTTCCCACGCCATTTTTTTTAGCGGAATTTCCAAGTGAAAATCTGATGAAAGAAAGATTTCAGGTCTGATTTCTCTTTGCTGATAGTCGCACACATAGAGATGCTGCAGGTCCGACTGTCATCCTGATTATTTGAATAGAAAATCACTGCCTACCGGAAGCAGCTCTGAGATCCGACTCGGTCCGTCTGCGGAGCCCGCCGAGCCGCTGTCCAGCAGTCTGTCCCGGTACAAAGACCACAAGCCGACGTTTGGAAAGAAAAGAGCCGCGGCGATCAGCAGCCCGGTGACCTGCAGCAGCCTCTTCTCTTTCCGCCGCATCTCGCTCTCTTTGTCAGGGAAGAGGAGCTGAACAAGCCGCCGGGTCCAGACGGAGCTCCGTTTCCACCAAGTTTCTTCCAACTGACTGAGCAACAGCAGAGCTCTAAAAGCTCTGCTCATTTTGGTTTGGATGTCACATCCGAATAAGACTTTCAAAATAAAATACTAAACGTGTTCAAGACAAGAATATGTCAGGAGAGTCCATAAACGACGTATCGTCATATTTTAATACAATGATAAAAATGGGGTTTGACACAAAAATGTGGTAAATAGATACTTTAGAATTCCATGAAGGACAATTTATTTTATTCCAGACAAAGTATTTGCCTTTTAATGTTGTTGCTGTTTATACACCCGCCCAGAGTATATTGTTTATAATTGAAGCAAAGAAACTCATAATAATGTTATGATTATTGCTTTTTCGATGTAGTTTACTACTAGAGTTTGTTTTCTTTTTTTTATTAAATCAACATAAATGACAATGCAGGATACATTTACAGAGATAATATACTAACCCCAAAGCCTCCCTCCCCTCCCCCTCACCCCCTCACACTCATTCACATATATTCACCTATTCATTCGTCCATTTAAGAACTTCTCAGAGGTTTTTATATTTTCTGGCTTCATCATCAGTTTCAACCATATAACTTTCTAAAGGTAAATAATGCTAAATAAATGTATTAAAGAAATTAATATTAAGTAAAAATCTATTTTTGGCTTTAAAGATAAACCTTTTACGGAGTACAATGATTAAATTAACTAAGTGACTGTTTATAAACTCTCCCAGTAAAACAGGAACCACATCAGAATTCTTAGACAGACCAGCAATCCTTAAACACATTTTTTCAACTTCCACCCAAAATAGAGACACAATATGACAAAACCAAAACAAATGCAGGGTGGATTAAATCATCTGACTGTCATATTCCATAGGTTTAACATTTTTCCAGTGAGTAAGAAATTGTGTAGGATTTTATTTTTGAAAATAATGATTTTGCACATCAACAGTAGTTTTATAGATTCATTTGAATATTTTATCCCATGGCAGCAGGCAGACAAAGTAGTCCTTCCATTTTCCATTTATTTTAATTCCCTTTTGCCAATTAGATTTTCTTATTGGAGGCTTACAAACATATAGTTTAGTAGTTCCATTGGTAATTATTTTCTTCCTATTTTTTGAGTTGGTTAAAAGAAAAGTTTGAACAAGCATCACCATATATATTTCTAAAATCCTCATGCTCCATAATTTTACTGTTCTCATTAATAATGTCATTAACAAAGATAACTCCTCTTTCAAACATAGCGTTTGTGTGCATGTTTGGAACAATTTATTTCAAAGACAAACACATATCTCTAGATTGAGGAGTTTCAAACCCCTATGTTTATAGTCATTGTACAAAACTTTTCTTTTTGTCTTTTCTGGCTTGCCATCCCAGATAAAATCTAAGGTTTTCTGTTCATGAAACTTAAAGAAAAAATGTGATGGATATGGTAAAGACAGAAATAAATGAGCAAATTGAGAAGTGATTTAAGAATTAACAATAGATATTTTACGATACAAGGTTAAATATTTCCCTTTCCATAATTACAGAATTTTATCCAGCTCTCTTTGTCGATTATCATGATTTACTGAACGTAGGTCTTCCAGATTCTCTGGGATCACCAAGCCAAATATGTTAACTGGTCCATCTGTCCACACAACAGGCACTTTACATTTCATTTGAAAGGATGTTTTCTTTCAACTTCCAATCCCTAATATTTTACATTTATCAAAGTCAAGTTTAAGCCCAAATTGCTCTGAAAAGATGTCCAAAAGATTTATAAGGTTCTGTAAACAATGACGATTGGGACTACTACTAGAGTTTGCATGTTCTCCCCGGGCAGTGGCATGCAGAGACATTTTTGGGGGGAGATGCTCAGGTTGGAAAAAGGCCAATTTAATACATCGTATGGAGCCGCCAACAGCAAACACTGTCTGATACTGATGTTTAGTGATCTTCTGGTAGAAGATAAACTAAAAATAGGTAGAAATGCCTCATTGGTGTCAATTAAATAAATAACTATTTAAAATCCACTAATATATAGACACATCTAAAAAAACAAAACAGTACATGAAGTTTTTTTTTTATTTATTTATGTAAAAAAATAAAATTTAAAGCTAGAGCACAAAAAAGATAGAAAGAAACATGATTGACATGAACTTACAGCTCTGAGTTATCAGGTTACGCTGTAAAACACAATTGCCTCTAGTTTATAAGTAACTACTATCATAAGTCTTTAAATGTGTGATGATCCTATTTCTTCAAGTTTTTCTTCTTCTGGAGACGTAATAAAATGTCTGACAATGTCTCCGTCTCTGGGTTGAGTTTATATGATCAACAATTACTTGCACTCATAAATGCCTTCCATAAATATGTCATTTGTTTAAAGTACCTCATGCAGTTTTCCATCGTACATAGTAGTAGAGGAGAAGTTTAATGCAAAGCCCGGGATTCCAGAATATCCTTTAAGTCTATTTTCTCATGATTTCAGTGTGTATATATACCAATATGCAGAAGAACTAAGATTTGAAAAATTATGAAAAAAAACAACAACTCTATCTTATTTCAAATGCAGAATAAGAAATAATCCTAGTTTAAGGTAAAAACCAAAAGAAAATCTCATTCCAATGTCAGATCATCATATTTTCTTCTCAGCTTAGGGGTGAATGCAGTTATTTTTCAGAAAATTCTACATATTTTGTCATTCTTTTTGCAATCCAATGTTTCTGTCAATAAACAGAAGAATTCAAAATGTAACTTAATCTACATGTCCCATGTTAACTGAATAGAACTTTATTGAAGTTATTTTTACGAATTGTGATCATTTGGCCTTATGTTTGACCTTATGTTTGCTTTTAAATGAAATGAAATGTTTAATGGACAAAAGGTAACTTTTTAGCTTTGGTTGGTGAAGGAGGTAAATACACTTGTTTAGCTGCCTGGACTGTTTGCTGGCCCTTCATCAGGGCAAGGCTCTATTGAGGTAGTGCTAGATGTCTTGTGGAGAAAAAATACAAAATTCTAGAGCCTTGGTTTGATAGACTTTTAAATTCACAAATGGTAGTTAGAACCAAAGACTGAAAAAACTAAATTGATTTCAGAAGGGCACGTTTCTGTCCAGAGGGGAAAAGGGCAGGTGCTCTAGCACCCCCTAGTGTCTATCTGTGTACGCCCCTGTCCCTGGGCATACTGAAGCTCTCTGGCTTACTCCTGTCTAAACAAATTGAGTTGACTGGCCCTTTTTGGTAGTTGTAAACCATTAAGAAATACAGTGTAGAGAAAATAAATATGTAGGTAAACAAAGATGCATCCTTTCAGTTGTGTTCCCTGGATCATCTGCTTCCATCCTTCCCTACAGCTTTTATTCCGCTTACATCAACCCTGTGCTATAATGGTGGGGCACTTTACTGTTACACAAATATTTGACTACAGTTGATGAGATGTTGGTTCACCTGAATTATGATTCTCATTGAAAGTGATTACTGTGGATGTAGATCAATAAACATAAAAGACCTTTATTACATTTAAAAGTTTACTTACAAAATAATTTTTAACTGCATTTATGTGCAATATTACCAGCTAACATCATTTCAGTAGCATGGGTGAGGCTGTTAAAGGCACAAAATAAAATCCCTTGGTTAAAGTAGAGGACTTTTAACTTATAAAAAGGTGGATCTAAATTTTCCTCTCATGTTAGCAGGGGGTACTGTGAAAGAAATACGCAATCATTGCTTTGCAGATAAAGGTTTTAGGATTGTGTCAGCCACATTTCTTCTGGACCACAACATTCAGGGTGGGAGATTGTTATATTCAGACCTTTAGATAAATTTGATGTAATCCCTACAATTATTTGAATTGTTAAAAACCTTTACATTCTGCTCGGCACAATATCAAAAAAGAATTCTGTAATGTGAGATTTATTTAATTACATTTCTTTGTTACATATATTATCCATTGATTGGAAAAAGAAATTCTTAAAACATTACATTATTTCCTGGCTCGACATTACTGTAAATATTTACTTTGCTTTGCTTATTAGATTGTTACTTTATTTTGAAAGTGTTATTCCAACAATTTTTTGTTTTTAATAAAGTAGACCTAGCAGGATGATTTCATGGACCACATATAAACCTGCATTATAACCATTCAGATCAAGTAGATCAATATTCAAATAGTTTTATATTAGAATTACCACCTACGTAATTACACGTTTCCAGAAGAGAAACTATAAGAAATTGAGTATTTAAATTAAGAGGGTGTCTTCTTGAATATTTTGTTGTATTTTTACAGTAATTTGCAAAATATAGCATGCATATATATATATATATATATATATATATATATATATATATATATATAGAGAGAGAGAGAGAGAGAGAGATGGAGAGAGAGAGAGAGAGAGAGAGAGAGAGATTTTTTTCAAAGACTTCACATCTGTTACAAACAAACACAAAATCTACAGAAATAAGGCAGCCTTTTTATGATATGCTGTTATTTGACTGTTTGGTTAAAAGTCCAATAACAGCATCTCAAAGTTTTGGAGGGACCCAGAAAATGTTGCCTTTTGTATGAGAAATCTGCCTAACAGGAGCAATACTTTTATAATAGAGCCATAGGTCTGATCTTTAGACTCAAACTTATGGCTTAGTTCATACATCGTGGGTTTAAATTTAAAAGTTAGTTTATAGTTGACCTTGAGGAATTCCTCCATGTTGCTGCAAACACAGAAGAAGGAAGACAGTCAAAAAAATAAATTAATTAAATTATTACACTCTCTGGCTCAGCTGGACAAAAAGTGTAGTTTACATCCAAGTCTTTAAAATCAGAAAGTTTTTTTGTACAGTGATAAATATTGGGCAAAATCTTCACTCTGAGCTCTCTTACTCTGTTTGCAATACTTAAATGAATCATCCATGCCTCTTTCTTATGTGTATTGATAAACCGTGAATTCCCCCAAAAATATAATTTCAATAATATAGAATTTGAGGTGGCTTCTAGCTTTCTTATGTGCTGATTTGTGCATTTATTACGCATTATGACAATTCCCCAATTCTCTAAAAAGGGCTTCTACAAACTGATACTAAAATACTAAAGATGTGTTTTCATAAACTCAACCATACAAAGAGGAAATGACTTTACAATATTGACAAAAGTCTTTATACTTTACTGGAAAGGACTGCATAGTTATACATATTCTCTTTTCATCAAAAAGTGATCAAACATATCTACAGTATACCTCTGTATATACAATTCATTTTAAAGATTTCACTTTTGACAAAATTTATTCTAAGACCTGGGCCATCTGAAAATTCCTGAGTTGTTTTCAAAGTAGGGAAAGTTTGTCATTTATGTCAATAGTTAAACCATGGATATTTGGGTTTTGCAACATATTTAGAAGTAAAAGTTCATTGTTAATCAAAAATAGAAACCGAGAAATAGGCCAACCTTTGCACACGTCTCAAAACAGGAAACCATGCAGACATAAAGAGATATAAAATAATTCAACTGCAATATGATTCAAAAGCAATTATCAATCACTCGTGAACTCTTCTAAATCTTTCTACAATAATTTGGCATAAACAAGAGCCATCATTTTAGAATCAATACTTAGAAATAAGATGATATTTTCCAATTTAAAGCGTCTTTGTCTGCTTCAGGTATTTAATTATAAATGTTTTCATTTCCTACTTTTTAATAAATTCCTTAATCATTAACAGGAGATGATCTCTAATCAGTTCCTAAAAAGTATAATTCAATAATAAGTCCGTCGCTATCAGGTGACTTTACTAAGCTCAGTGAATGCACCACCTCAGTAAGTTCATATCACAGGTGAAATTTCAACGATTTTTAAAACTATTGCTGCATAAGTTTTGATATGATCCAACTAAAAGTCAATGATTGTTTAACTAATGTTTGGGGAATATATATAAGTATTAAATGAGGTAATGTAATCAGTATTATTAACTGGATCTTAGCCCATTGTTCTACTTTTGTTATTAATTACTTTCCTTTTTGTTAACAATGTCAGTAGAGAAACATTTTATTTAAATTTGTAATCTTCCAAAACTCTGTTATTAAGTTTCCAATAACCTCTAAGTCTTGGTTGCTCCTTAAATCCTCATTAGTTTATGATCTGTTGATGAGAATGAGCACCATCCATTAAATATTAGAATGTCTGTGGTAACATTAACCACAGGTCTAATCAAGACTGGAAGCTCCTGCTCCAATTAATCCATGTTTAATGTGAAACATTTGGACTCATATATCTCCACCCATTTGTGTGAGAATGTACTTTTAAATAAAAAATTCAGCACATTTTTAAAGTCTCCACCTATTATGATTACAGAGTCACTGCATTTCAGCATCAAGGAATTAGAGAAATTGTACAAATATTATCTTTTCTTTATCTATATTAATTGACCCATAAACGATGATCAAATATAAATATTCTTGTTTCACAGCAAGCACAATCCAACACCACTTATTTGATTATACAGACTCCAAAATATCACCATCAAACTAATTTAGCATTATTGCTACAGCAGCAGAATGGTTTGGAAGAGAAACATTGAGACACAGGTTGGGATTTCCTAAACCTTTAATCGCCTTTGCAAAAATAAATTTCTTGTAGACAAAAAATGTCTTTATTACAACTTGTAGTAATAACAATTCTGCTTTTCTTCTTCTGTTTTCTCTTACGCCCTTTGACATTAAGACAATATACATTTAGTGCTTTAAAAATAAAAGAGCAACTCAGTTTATTTATATTTATTTATATACCGATTCACAACACGTCATCTCAGGTCACTTTACAGCAGGCATCCCGAAACTCGGTCCTCGAGGCCCGCTGTCCTTCAGGTTTTAGAGATTTCCTTGCTTCAGCACAGCTGATTTGAATTGAAAGCTGATTAACAGGCTTCTGCTCTACTGCATTCATGATAATCAGCTGTGCTAAAGCAGGCAAACCCTTAAAACCTGCAGGACAGCGGCCCTCGAGGACCGAGTTTGGGGATGCCTGCTTTACAGAGACAATTCAAATAGATCATCCAGAGAAATTAATTCAAAGTTTTCCATCAAAGGAAAACCAGCTGGCTGAAACAGCATCACCTGGAACCATTTATAACCCTTAATGTTAACATCCTAATGATTTATCTGTTTTTGCTTCAAACCAGCTCATTTCCTTCTTTCCTTTCAGCCCCCAAAAGCAGCCATAGCCCATTATTTTCCATTTGGTCAGCCTGTGTCAGATCTACTTTTAACCGCTGCTGATCTTTGAGAATTTCGTTGGCCCAGGAGATCTTCTAGATCTTGTTTCTGAAGGATTGCATGGTAAATCAGATGATGACAGGTACACCAACCCCATGAACAGGCCCATCAGTTCTTTATCCTTAGGTGCATGTCCAGCAAATAGCTTTGTTATCTCTGCTCTGATGTTTTCTCCGTTTTTGCCATACAGCCTTAGGTTCCAGCATCTGCTGTATTTTTCAGGCTCAGTTACTCCTTTGCTGGATTTTTATCACCTGCACCAATACTTTTTTGCATCAGCCTTTTGCAGAACCATTTCCTCTCTGCTCAGCTGATCAGACAGTAGGGATGGCTGCTGTGTTCATAGATATATTTTTGCTCTAAAGCAAGCGACCAGATAGTTCTAGTACAGTTTTTAGGACGTCGTCATTTGAAGAACCTTCTTGTGAGGTTTCAGTTGCCTGATGCTGTTTAAACTCAGGACTGTTTGAGGGTAACGGGTAGTAGTGTAAAGTATTTGATATGTTTTACTCCTCTTTTAGCCATGGGTTAAATCAATGTCAACCTAGCAAAGTTGGCTAGAAGCCAGTGGCCAATGAAAGGTTTCCCTATAGAAGAGATTTCTTTTAATAAAAAAAGTTTTTCATTCAAACTTTTCTTTTCTTATCTGATGTGTGCAAAATACCTTGATTAAAAGTCATTTCAATATTTGCTTTAGTCACCTCTGATGTAGAGGCACAGTTTATAGTCTTTGGAGCTTCTCAGTAACCTTCTGCTGTGTCATAGAAAAAACATTAAGTCCAATTATAGCTGTACATCTGGTTAGCATCATTTTTATTTAGCATTTTTTTTATATAGCTAAAGCATCATGAAGAGTATAGTGAGACTTTCAACACAGTCTTTAAACTGGATTAAAACTCTAACATTGACTGGACTATTCTTACCTGTGATCTCAGCTCTGGCTTTGTGATTATTGTCATTGTCCTGTCCTTAAATTAAGCTAAATCCATATTCCTATCAGCTCAGTCCTGCTCCCCTCTCCCTGCAAAAAAATAAAATAAAACAAAACACCTCTGGAGCATGACCATATCCATGGGGAGATATAGCAGGTATAGAACTTGCTATATTTCCCCATGGATATGATTTATTAAAGGAGATGCTCACTTTTCACATCACAAATGTATTTTACATAGACGTTTTTGAAGTTTGTTTTTGCTCTCATCTGACCAGAGCATGAAACATAGGACATGTGCCTTTCAACTAAAATGCCTTCTTTCACTCTGTCATTAATGCTGAGTGGACAAATACTGTGGAGAAATTCCCGAACCTAAACAGATTATCTTTCCAGATTACCAGGGGCCTTTTGGCTCCATCTTTTATCAACCCCTTGACCCAGTGAGCCATGTTAGGTGAAAGGCAATGTCTTGATAGATACATAGTTCTGCCATTCTCAGTCTATGTCCAGATGATTGATTCAGTTCTCCTAAGCATGGAATTTAAACATCCTTAGAGCTTCATCCTGTGTCTGATGTTTTCCTTTGTCTTCATGGTTTGTTCAGCTGGATTTATACTAATATAGAAAAAATAACAAATATACTATTGTCACTTCTAAAGCTAATTGGTTTGACTTGACTTACATCACAGCTATCAAAGGAATGGAGTTTGAAATATTTGCATGATACTCCATTCAGATCCTTATTTAAAAAGATCTTTAAACTACAGTAATGGGCTCTATGCACAATATTATTACTTCCTGAACTAAAGGCAGCCTATTTGTTTCCCGCTTTTCTACTGGATGAACTAATTAATCCAGCTGTGACTGGCCATTGTCATCATTGTCACTGACTTCAGGCACACCTGGTTCAATTACTTCATCCAGTAGAGTAACACAGGAAACAAACCAGCTGCCTGAGGTTCATGAAGTGGTTTAATTAGAACCCATTGTCCCTTTTCTCTCAGTTTCAAAATTATGCCCTGAGAACCAGAAAGATTTTGGATGTAAGATGAAATTGTGTAAAGGAACATCCACAGCACTGTTACTGCATTTTTAGGATTTGGAACCGAAGTGGCGCAGTGGGTAGCACTGCTGCTTTGCAGTAAGAAGGTTCTGGGTTTGATTCCTGGCTTTCCTGGGGTCTTTCTGCATGGAGTTACCATGTTCTCCCTGAGCATGCGTGGGTTCCCTTTGGGTACTCCGGTTTCCTCCCACAGTCCAAAAACAGGACTGTTAGGTTAATTGGCTTCTGTAAATTGTCCTTAGGTGTGAGTTTGTGCATGAACAGTTGTTTGTCTCTGTGATGGACTTGTGACCTGTCCAGGGTGGACCCCGCCTCTCACCTGTAGACAACTGGAGATAGACATGAGCACGCCTTGACACCCCACTCGGGATAAGCGTGTCAGATAATGGATGGCTGGAACAGAAGAACATCTGGAGACTGTTTCAGTCTAAAAATCTGTCTTATATGAACATTTCTTTTACGATTCTTTTTTCGTACAGCTTGCTATATTTGTGTTTCCTTTCCTTTTAGCATTGATTAAAACTTTCAGGAGCAGATTTCATGGCTTACTTCATTGGGACAGAATGACACCTCGGTAATTGCTTATCAGTAAATTCATGGCCCATTCCTCTCTGAATCAGCCCTGCTAATGGCTTTCAGCGAGGAGGAGTCAATCAGTGCTCTGCTATCAGAGGATAATGATACTAGCATTTCCTTCAGCTTTGATGCTCTCCAAATTACCTCGCTGTTTTTTTTCCTCCCCTTGTAAGCATCTCTCAGATTGATGCTTTGACATAAGAGGACGGATTTTGAAGCCTCAATTCCCAAAACAAATTCTTCCATTAATAATAAAGAAATAGTCTTTCTAAGATGTGGTGCCACCTGAAGAAAAGAGAGATAAATTGGATGTTACATAGTTCTAACTCTGGATGAAAGACACAAACACATTGCTGGATCAACTTTAATCTTTAAATGGTCAGAAAATTCTCTTCCCCATTCTTCCCTTAAGTTTAACATGCAAGACAACCAGGGTCAAGGGTTTAGAATAGATTAGTGTGACACTCCACTGGTTCAGAAATTACAGTTTGTTGTGTCAGAGGTTGTGTCAGAGGTTAAAGACGTCAGATCAGCTGAAACAGGGAACAATAAAGAAGCACCAGTTGGTTAAACGAGAGAAAATTACATACGGGAAATTGAACATGTGTCTGCTGAGCAGCAGAATGAATGTAAATGAGTGACACAAAGCATGGATCCATTGACTGTGAAATGTTTGATTTGGTGCCTGCAGGGTAACAGCATCAAAGTATGAACATCAAGCGCTCATTGGTTAACCTCTTAAGCCCAATGGTCCCCTTTTAAGGGGGCTGGAGCTATTTTACAACAATAATAAGCTTGTAGCTCTCTGACTCTTAGACTGAAAGAAACTTATGACTGTATGATCTGGTCGAACTGTAAGATTAGATTAGATGAGCTTTATTGATCTCACAGCGGACGAATTCACACATATTGGCATAGTAATTAAAGAAGGTGCAAACAAAGAGGAAAAAGGTGCATTTAGAAGTGCCTTGAGATGACTTGTTATGAATTGGAGCTTTTTAAATAAAGTAATTTAAGTATTATTAAATTGAACTGTTGTCCTACTTTAGTCAAATTAGTGTTAAAAATAGAAATCATGTTCAAATACAATAATAAAGGAACTTAATAATGATCATACAATTAATGTTGACATGTACCAAATCAATAATTTCTTGATCCAACTTGTAATGTGGTTCAAAGTATTTATTTGATTTACATTTGACCATCTCTGAATAAATGTATAAAATCAAAGTCTGTTTTTTTTTTGTTTTCTTCAGATAGTGCGGTGTCCTTCAGAAAGATGCTCCTAAATCACAGTCTATTATAACAACAGTCTGTTTTTAAAAACTTTTTACCCCGGGAAGTTACAATAACAATATGTAACTAATGTTTAAAAAGTACTTTGTTATAAATAATAATGATAATTCCTGGAGAGAGAGTTTGCTTTCCTGCAGCTGGACCAATATGAACCTCCTGATGAGAGATTACTAAACAACAGAAGGTTGAGGGGAAATGAGCAAAAGGTATTTAGGCATCAAAGACTGAGAAATTAAATATCATCCATATGCATGTTATTTATTATCAAATGTGAAATGAAAGACTGAGGTCCTAAGAATCTTCACCAGCCTTAGAAATTGCTATTTATTATTACTGTCATGTTGGTTTCCAGTTTCTTAACCAACATGCAGAACAACAGGAGATCAGGTCATCAGATAAATGAAGTTTATTTTAACAGTGGAAATAGTTCAGGGAGTGGTATGGGTCCCTGGAGGGAGGGCTCACAGAGTTGTCTGCACACGGCTGAGCAGAGGAAAGGAGAGGATGAGTTTTAAGGTGGACAGCAGGAGGATCTTAGAGAGAAGTTTAACAAACTGATCTTCCTTGGCTTGAAGTCTTCCTTCACCCAGAAGGGAGGGGGAAGTGGGTTTTGATATTGGTTTCTTTGTGGGCGTCCAGGTTGCAGAGAGGTGACGGAGTTCAGGTTAATAATGTGGAGACTGCGGTGGAGGGGGGGCAGGTTTACTCAGGCTTGGAGGAGGAAAGAGGAGCAATCTGACTGCCAGCTGGAGAATGCAGGAACTGCTTTTGATCAAACTGCGGACATGATGGAGGGACACGTCAACCAGTGGGTAACAATCCACAGCGTCACAAGGAGAGAAAATCCAGAAAACCAGAGAAAGGTTCTCACAAGGACAGTTCACGGCGTCATGAGGAAACACGTGAGAGAAGGCAGACAATAAGAGTCGATTACTAAAAGTTTGTCAACAGGATAAGAACACAGAGAGTATCTCTGATTACCACAACTGGCAAACACTCAGGCAACAAGGTGCTGGCAGTCTGCTTCCTCTTAAGCTCCAGGATGGTTTGGTGATGAGTAACAGGTGCAGAGACAGAGCCAACGGGTGGGCCCCTCCAGATTCAGCCTCTAGTCGCCATCTTGTAGCTGAAGGTTAAAGCAACAGGCAAACAGGAAAAAATCCACAAGGAGAAACCAAAACCCAGTTCCCAACAATTACATAGGAGTGGGTTCACTTTTCAGAATAGCTATAGAGATTGCTATTACAATGTGCCCACAGCCTATATACAATCTACATAGACTAATAAACTACTATTTATAAACGTATCTACGTAAACTAGAGTCTGAATGGCCACTGCAGGCAACTGGCTGGTCATTATGAACATGACCAATTTCAAGTGTAGATTGTTAAGTTTTTGATGAATTTTTTTAAGTGGACATTTTTCTCCTGCACTCGGTCCATGTTTGTTTTGGTAAGAGAGCCCAAGATGGGGATGAATCACCTGGACAACAGGGGTTATGTCAAATAACCTCCCTGAGCTCAGGCAGGAACAGACTAGGCACGAGTTCAGCATCAAAGAGCCTAATTTACATAAAAAGTGTATGGGGGTCGGCGTTGAGAGGTCCAACTGACTGCACAGATGTTTGGAAGTGGACTTTCTTACTTAAAAATGTGTCAGAAACTATTTTTCCAACTCATAAAGTAAATAAAACCAAGCTGCTCAAGCTCAGCTGGAACTACAGAACAGAGCCGATAAACAACCAGTGCACCGAGCAACCAGAGCGTTGAAGCTTCAAAGCAGATTGACCAGCATTTGACGCAGCGTCCAAATGCGGTTTAAGCCTTTTTTATGCTCAATATGCTTTTGGTTTGAACGCAGCACCTGTGTTAGAATAGCGACTGACACAGTTCCAAAACCAGTACGAGGCAGCCAGCTATGGCCCCCCTATAGAGCAATGGAACAACTGCAGGAGAAGAGGAATCTAACGCCTGCTAGCTCAGGAGGACAGCTGAGGAGCACCGAGGTAGGTTGGAGAAGCCTGTTGAGAAAAGAGTTCTGAAGGTCCGAGAGAGGCTACAGCGGGCTGGGGCTGGCTATAAAGGCTAATAGTGGAAGATCAAAGCAGAAAGGCGGGAGATCTGATAGGTCCACCAGGCAGACAGACGGAGAGTGGCTGCAGCTTACTGTGATTGGAGAAGCCCCCCAGGGAGACAAAGCAGTAGCAGATGAAGGCAGGTCGGGGCTAGAGGCTAACCGCTGGAAGAGGAAGGACGGCTGAGGATATCGTCAGAAAAATCAATTTACTATCACATCCCTTCTGTTAATTTTGTGTGCTGAATTTATTACCTTACTTTTAACTGAGGCTAGATTCCTTTAGACTCAAGGTTATTTGAACAAATGCTTCAGTTTATGAGAAACTGCCTGTTTTGTCTGTGAAAATCTCTCCCTGTGCTTTTTAAGTAGACCAACTTGTGTGACCAGAACAGGCAGAAACAATAGAAATGACTGTATCTGTTTTCAACTGGAAGGTATAATAAATGTCGGCTTCAATGGAGAAACACCGGATCTCAAATTCTTGTTAAAGAAGACACATTTTTTCCATCAACAAAAATCAGAGAAGCCTGCAGATGGACTGAGCAACAGAAGGGGTAGCAGCTGGTCAGTGTCTTTGCTGGAGGGAGAACGGTGACTAGGACTAAATTAAAACTACTTTTTTTAAAGTTACTTCTTTAACAGCATTTTAACAGCATCCATTTTGATTTTTAAAAAGTTACGTTTTTTTCTGCCTTCTTCACTAAAACTGGTCAATTCATGATTTTTTCTCATCTCCTAATTTTTATACCTGCGAATGTACTTGAGATAACAGTGTAAACAAACCTTTTCATCACTTGACAGGAAAGGTAAAGTGGACATTGCAGAAGCCTCCGTATGATTGGGCTGCAGTCTGGCCATTAGAGGCCA
The DNA here is from genome assembly GCF_000732505.1 of Cyprinodon variegatus. NCBI lineage: Eukaryota > Metazoa > Chordata > Actinopteri > Cyprinodontiformes > Cyprinodontidae > Cyprinodon > Cyprinodon variegatus. Next base: position 1,808,145 of record NW_015150466.1, read on the forward strand.
CTGAAAATTACACCCTGTAGCTTTAACAAGGTTTTTAAACAATTACTTCGGTTGGTGGTCTCTTTCATTCTAATCGGTATTTTTTGGGGTTACTATTCAGACGGCTACTTGATCCTCAGGAATGAGTATCAAAATGATAAAAGGCTGACTTGAACAAAAAAATAAATTCTATAACATAATTTCAGCATCTTTGTATTCATGTCTTTTCTGAAAATTGATAGAAATCTTTAAGTATTTTTAATTGCTGTTTGTGACAGTGCCCCCAAAGAATACCTGTGACAAAAACAGTAGTTAACTGCTCATATTTCATGTACAAACTACATTAATAAATCATTCTTTCAGCAGTTGCTTTCTTTTGCTTCTGATAAAGAGACTGAATGAAGTCTCCACACACAGTTTATGTGTGAAAGTGCCCTTTCTTAATGCCATGAAAGGTCAAGAAGTGGTAATTCACCAGAGAAATTACAGCTGCACATTGCAAGACTGAGGAGAATAATATAAGGCATGACTGGGACCCTGGGCGGAGGAATGGAACAGAGGCACAATTGTTTTATGGTTCCACTTTACTGTTCTCATAAGATGCTTCCCATATAAATGTTCAGCTTTTCTGGCTATCCGTAGAGTGCAGCAATCAATCATAGGGCTAAACTCAGGAGAGTTCAAGAGGGATTTTCATTTTAAAAAGGGAGCAAGAAAAACTTCCACATGCTTTAAATAAACTTCTTAGTGTAAAACTATAGCACAGTGCAAAGTTTTTACACAGACTTTATTTTTTTACATATTTCCTTTGCAAGCAGACAGAATTTCTTTCAATCTTCTCAATCCTCCTGCAGTCCTCATACGCTTGATAAACCCTGTGTCCTGCTGGTCATAATGATCTGGCTTCCCAAGTATAAAGCAGCGTTAGTCGTTTTCATTAGTAGTTTCCTGGACTCGCCTAAAGTCTATTGGGTTTTTTGGCTACTCTTTCAATTAATTTTAGGACCATTTATGCAGTGTGTGTCTAAAATTGAGGTGGATAAGTTGCAGAAAGAAGCAAAGAAAACCATCTGCAGCAGATAGACAGGATTTGAAAGCTATTGCATTAAACAAAACAGACAAAATGCAAAAATGCAGGTTCTATTTTTGTCATTTGCTTTTTGCCTTGTCAGTTGATTTCACCTCCAGTGATGGAAGTAAGAAAAGGAAGGTGAATGCTTCCTATCATAGTTCATTTTGCATAGTGACCTCCCAACGTTCCTGTCTGGTGCTTAAAGGTTATTTAGATTCCCTCAGTCCTTTAAGTAACCAAACATAAAGGATCAACCCACCTAACTGAGTTCAACAAAAATACATTGCTTCTTCACATGCACTCTGTGGGACAGGCAAATGTACACACTTTCACATTTTTGGGGTTTTATAATATAGGGCTTCACTACATTTGTGTAAGTTGCATTTCTTTTGTTGTAGTTCTTTTTTCGAGGGTTGTAGTTCCACTAGGAACAGAAGTTAGAGACCACAATCTATTGTGCTCATAGGGTCAATCTCTCCATCAGCTGCCCAGCTTTCTCTTTGCACTGCAACCTAAGAATATCACTCAAGCTTATTCTACTCACCTGTGCCTACAAATCACTCTGATTTCTCCCACCTGTGTCTCCAGATCTTTTCTCCTCATTCTCTGCTGTTTTTAACCTGCCTTTATTTCCTCTGCCATTATTCTGCTCAATGGTTCCAGTTCCCTTTGCCTCAGGTTCTGTCCTCCAAATTATGTTCTCCAAGTGTTCCTTTGCAACTTCTTTTATTGCATTAATAAATTCACCCTGTCATTCTTGAGCTCCTGTCAGCATTTTGGTCCACCTCCAATCTCTCAGTCCTTTATATATATATATATATATATATATATATATATATATATATATATATATATATAT
>NW_015150466.1:1810667-1812397 GCF_000732505.1 Cyprinodon variegatus
CAGGAGAAGACTTACATAAAAGGGTCCCAAATCCATCAGATTTGAAGCGCTCAGTAGTCACGTTCTCCACCATGTTCATTTCTCTCTCCTCCAAATCATCACTTCTGTTTTGGTACCACTCTTTGACCCTGGTGACCTCTGTGCCTGAAACATAGGATCATAGATGTTGGCAGAAGGAACAACCTCTGAACATTAAATTGTTTCTGTCTGACTAACAGTCCAGGTCTTTGTAGGTGGTTAATCTGCGGAGGAGGCCATCTTTGGTCAAAGCTGGTGAAAACCTCCTCAGAGTTTTCTTCACTTCAGCTATGTCCAGGTTTAGTGTCTCCTCCCCCTGGTGTGAAACAGCTTTCACTCCTGGAGTGCTGTTTAGTGCCTCAAACCTTCCAAAGAAGTTGTTCAAGTTCATTGAGGAAGCCAGTGTTTGCTGCTTCTACTGGCAGGGAGGGTGGTTTGTAGTCTGTGATCATCCGAATGCCTTTCCACATCCTCCTGGTGTTGCTGTCGTCGTGGAAAAGATCCTGGATTTTCTGGCTGTGGTTCTGCTTTGTTGAACGGTTTAAGTTGGCAAGCACTGTTTGCCTCTTTAACACCAGACTTGAAAGCTGAATTCCGTGCTTTTAGCGATTTCTGAACCTCACCATTTATCCAGGGTGGTTGGTTGGCCCGCGTGGTGATGTTCTTTTTGATCCCAACGTCCTCAATGCATTTGTTAATGTAGGATGACACAGTCATGGCATACTCATCAATATTTAACAAGTTGTCACATGTTGCTGCAGCCTTGAAGATGCTCCAGTCAGAGCATTCAAAGCAGTCTTGGAGTGTCTCCATGGTGCCCTCAAACCAGACTCGGGCCTCTTTAACTGTCAGTTTAGCCCTGATCAGCTGGGGGTTATATGCAGGGGAATTAATCGAGTTGGGTGGTGCTCTGAATGCATCTTTGATGTTAGAGTAAAAGCAGGTCTGAAGTGTTTTCACCCTGAGTTGCAAAGTCCATATGTTGGTAAAAATGAGGAAGGACAGTCTTCAAGTTAGCCTGGTTAAAATCCCCAGCAAAGATGAAAACACCCTCTGTGTGCAGATTGGAGCTCAGAGATAGCCAGGTTTAGAGTCTTCATGGCCTCTTTAGTGTTAGCACTGGGGGGCACATAAACAGCAGTGACACTGAACTGTCTCAGCAGATAGAACGGTCTGCAGTTAATAGTCATTATTTTTTATGCATATATCACTGGTGAATAGGAATACACAATTTCTTTCACTGTAGCATAATGCCCTCTGCTGTTGCTGCTGTGCCAGTACATTACATTTTTATCAATCATACCAAGCATTTCATTTATTTGACTCAAACCAATCAAATGTGTGGTATTTTAGGCTGATGATAGAAATTTAGGAAATTTACTAGCATACCAACAAAGGGAATCATGCTATAGTGAGAAAAGTATGTTAATCACTTTACAGGAAGAAGGTCCGGAGTTTGATTCTCTGCCTTTTTTGCATGGATTTTTATTCAGTTCAGATGATTTATAAAGCACCAATTCACAACACATCATCTCAAGGCACTTTACAGAGAAAATTCAACCAGATTATGAAACATTTCTATCTAAGGAAATCCAACAATAGACTTTGCAGACAGTGAAAAATTCCTTTTAAAAAGAAGAAACTTCTAAACCACTGTTCAGCGTGAGCGACCATCTGATGAAGCCAACTGAGGATTCAAGGAGACAGAAGCA
>NW_015150466.1:1813529-1821180 GCF_000732505.1 Cyprinodon variegatus
GGGGTCAAGCTTGACCCCAAGGCTTGTAACAGAGGGGGAGAGGGGAATGGTATGACCACAGAATGAAACAGAGGTGAGAGGAGAGGAACGGAGTTGATGAGGAGTACCAGTTTGGATGGCCTCTGTTTTTGAGGCATTAAGCTGCAGGAAGTTTTGACTCATCCACGCCTCTATATCCTCCAGGCAGGAGCTGAGGCGGGTGACAGAGTTGGCGGGGGAGCTGGGAGGAGTCATATCTGATGACCAGATAACGTTATCGGAAGTGACTATCATCCAAAAATTTGTCACAGAGAGGAGAGCAGGGATCTGTTCGACGCGCCCAATCCAAGGAGGAAACGTAAAGCTTTACTGCAGTTAGGGATGTTTATTATACCCTTTTTCTGTGAAGCATTGTACAATAGGTAGTGTTGCAGACTTAATTAGCTTTAAACTTGCGGTCAACAGAAATATTGGCACCGTGCCTTAGCCTCTCTCTGTATCAAACAAACAAACAGCCCCTGAACAGATCCAGGTGATATTCATTAGACAATCATCCAGCTCCAGACACATGCCAACATCCATTTACAGCTCCACCTACACATGCCCTCTAACAAATGCACCCTACCCTTAGAGACATAGCAAAAAAAATGCATCCTTGCCTCTACAGTTACTATGAGTAAAAAGCAGAGAGAACAGAAGTTTATGGGTTGAAATAACAAATACTTAATAATGGGAGAATAGAGGTGGAACGAAGCAGAATGATGAAACATGTTGTTATGTCAAGATCGACTTTATTTGTGCTTCAAAACAGACATACAAAGGCAAGGAATACAATACAAACAAGGCCTAATAAACTATAGCGTCAAAGCGACCGATCCTTTTCACCAAGGATCGTTTGGTGCTTCTCTCTGAGCAAGGGATCCATCTCCACAACAACCCGTTCAAGTACCGCAGGAAATTTAAGTAGCAGTCAGCCTCTCCGTTCTCCGAACAACGAACAACTGCATTCTGGGTAAACCCTGTCCGCCCTCCATCGAAAAAGACAAACACTGGAACATCCCACACCGACTGGAGTCAATAAGGGACAACCATTTTCTCCAAATGTGAGTCTGCAACTTTTTTCACCTCTTCAAGTTCAAGAATCAAATTTCCCACTGAGCCTGAACTAACCACAATGTCTTCCCCTCACTTTCCAGTTCCGGTTGAAAAGTGTTCAGAGCTGCACTGGACTCATCACGTCCATCTCAATAAACCTGTTAAACTTTTCCCTGGTCTCTCTGTGTTGGTTTACTGCATGTGGGTCAGAGCACTTGATAAAATCATGATAACACATAAGAAAGTGTGTGCAAAAAGATTGGTATTAAGGGAGGATTTAAAACAACTAAAAGTTGGGGCCAAGCAGATGCTGAGGGGCAGACTGTTTCACAGCCGGGGAGCAGCAGGGACAAACGCTCTGTCCCCCTCTGGAGGAGCATCCAGGAGGAGCAGGTCAGCTAAACTAAATGCTCTAGACGGGGCATGGACAGACAGGAGCTCAGACATATATAAAGGTGCCATGTAATATAAGCATTTAAAAATAATCAAAAGGATCTTGAGTTCACATATATATATTTTTTTTGCTCAGACAGAACAAAAAAGACAAAAAGACCAAAAACCATTTGATCCTGATAGAACAATGTTATTAACACCAAGTGTCTTTCCTCATAATCATTTTTAACCTTGCACCGGATAAAGTGCAACCATTAACAGACATGGCGCCATCTGCTGGCAGTAGCACAGAACAACCAAAAAGCCACATGCGACTACTAAAGGGCAGATTAGACTTCTGCATCCGCACACATTAAATGTGTTTTGGGTCTGGTCAAGAACGAGTTTTGCTGGTATGCTTCTGCACCGTCGGTCTGGAATTTCTAAGGACGCACAGCAGTTTCCCACCAAAGCACAAGGGGGAGCCTATTCGAGAACTCGCAAGAACTTCGGCAGATGGTCACGAGAACTTTGGCGGCGCCGGCGAAGGTGTTTATCTTTCAAAATAACAATGGCGCATCTGCAAGATATCACAGTCACAGAGATGGATCTAGAGTTGCTAGACATAGAAGAGGATATATTCTTTTATATAATTTGTCTGAGGCATTGTACAAGGCGTTTTACTTCCGAACCTCCTCGATTAGTTGTCCATTGTAATTGCTCCTCAGTTTTTAAAGATGGGGCAAACCGGCAACGAATCGAGAAGGACGACAACTCAGACAACCGGAAAGGCATACCAAGGACCAATCACAGCTGCTTTTTGTCTGTGCACTTCCGCTTGAGGTCTTCTCCTCGGGCTTCCGACGTGTAGTCAGATTTTTTTGAGGTGAGCAACAACGGATACAGAATCTCTGCATGGGGGTCGTGGTCGCGACCAGGGACCGATTTGATGGTTGCACGGGCTATGCGTCAGAAGCATAAATTAGCCTTAAATATAGCCCGCCTATCCTGCTGTACCGAACAGCTTAGAGAGGTCAAAGACCAACTGATATTAATCAAATAAGCTGACCTGCAGCAAGTTCTCTCCTATCAGAGGAGCAAGATGTAGCAGGATGAAGCCTGCCCCAGAATTGAGGACACCTGGCACCTAATCACCCTCACCTGCTTCTAATGCGCACGAGCACGAAACGGCAATCTTAAAAAAAAAAAAAAATAAAAGTGTTATGCAGGCGGAGAAGGGTTGCCAACTCGCTATAAAAAAAGGGACAACTCATGTGCATGCCAGCTGACCCGATTGCCTTTACTGTGTGTGAAATGATTTTTTTTGACTATTTGACTCTAATTTGCATTGAATTATATGCGTATTTGTTAATAACATGAACACATGGAAAACAAATTATTATCCAGCAATTCACTTTGATTAAAAATAACTTTGCTAAATAAAATAAGTATTTTAAATATAAGCCTGTCCTGCTTAACTTCAAACTGTAAAGAATGAATATAAACCAATAAATAGTGCGCATTTTTGGTGCAACAGGAAACGTGTGCAAACTTTTAAACATATTTGTGCCCTAAATGCAATGACTGTAGGCTACAGTTTTAAAACAGAAAAAAAAAAAAATAATTAGCTCATGCCACATAATGTGGTGATAGTCTACTTTTTCCACTTGTATTTCCTCTGAGCTCTTGCAGCAGTGAGGAGTCGTTTGTCTTTGAGTGCTGCTGCTGCTCTGTTGTCTCCCGCCATCTTCTCCGTGACCAACACTTGGCTGAGGGTATTCTGGACCGTTACTCATATGTTCTCAGCTCATTGGTCACAACACAGGACAGGGCCAAGGAACAACTTTACCGTAAGTTTTAGATCTAACGTGCCCTTTCCTTTCATTTTCTATTAGCTTTTTATTGACTTTTTTTATTCACAGTAATAGGGGACAAAGTGTGTTCCTTTTCAACTACTTCCGTTTCTAAATACATCTTATTTACCTCCTCAGCACATCAGCAGTATTATACTTCTGTTGTTATTATAAATATACATTAAGAGCTTAAACTGAGCCAAAACAAAGCATTAAACACAAAAATTAAAAATTGCACACCAGCAGGAAGCAGCAAATGAGCCGATGGTACGGATGGTGCTGTCCGTATGGATCGGTTAGTGACAGTGCAGCCTACTTTTTGCCCATTTTCAAGGACATGTCCGGTTTATTGTAGACTTGGGTATCCAAGTTTAATATAATACAAGTATGTGAATAGTTCAATCTGAAATAAATGAAAATTTTTGTTTTAAATGGTTGTTAAGTCAGATATGTGGTGGGCAATGTTTGGTTTATTGAAAGGTTTTATCTGTCCATGTGTTAATGGGTTTGGCTGACATTTAAGCTCAGATTCCAATGTCTCTGCTGTATGGGACTATAAATCTGATATTTGCGATGACGGTACTGCTGTTGAAGCTCCTTCAAAATGTTATTAGCACTCAGAACAGAAGTGCAAAGTCCGGTATCCATTTTTTTGCCCGCTTTGTCTGTCAACTGTCACAGTTGCTACACTGCAAAAAAAGTAGATCTATATAAGTAATTTTTTCTTAAAATAAGTAAATGTTTTCTTGAATTGAGGACTTAAGTGAGACACTTTGCCAAAGGAACAGGACAATTTTAATTTAAATAAGAAAAAAATAATTATATTGTCTTATTTCAAATGCATATTATATAATTATCTTATTTTAAAAGTTAAAAAAAATCTCATTTCATTGGCAAATTATCTTATTTACCTACTCAAATTAAGGGTAAATACACTTGATAAATTTTTTTTTTACTTACTTCTAGATCATTTTGCATTGTAGATGACTGAGCGTACGGGCGGTGGAAGCTGGGGAAGGCTGGACCCTTTTGAATGAATAGCGAAAACCCTTTCAGCCTCCTTATTTTCACAGACCTGGAAGAACACAGACCAGGTAGGCCGGGTCTTGGGAGGATGCAGACTCTGAAATCAAATACACCCAAGTGTCTGGTCTGAAGGCTGGTAATATAGTGAGAGGAGCAGGTGGTTAAGATGAGTGCAGATGAGGACAGGGCGGAGCTGCACAGGTAAGTCAAGTAATGAATCAGACCAGCACTGGTGCATGACAAGGTAAGTCTTTCATTGGATAATAGTTTGTTTTTACTTGTTTTTTACTATCATCTTTATGGATTTTTAAGCTTACATAGAGCTATTTTGATTCCCTTTGGAAAGATTTATACATTGTATTGAGAGATATTGAAAAAGATGGCATAAGGTGACATAATCCCCCAAAATGAGCCCCACTTCCTTGAACCCCAGTCGGTCTCAGCAGATGGCCGCTCACACTGAGCCTGGTTCTGCTGGAAGTTTCTTCCTGTTAAAAGGGAGTTTTTTCTCTCGACTGTCGCTGCAAGAATACTTAGTGTGAGGGGTGGCATGCGAGTCAATGAGTCGATGCAATCAACTGGTTTTCCTTAGATAGAAAACTTTGAATCAATGTGACTGGATGATCTGGTTGAACTGTAGTGTGCCTTGAGATGACATGTGCTGTGAATTGGCTCCATATAAATAAACTGAATTGAATTGCAAATCATTATTCAATCTGAATTTTCACCAACATATTTCTTGGTCTTTCAGGGGGCGACTTGTAGCCTTTCTGAAAGTTCTGATTGTTTTTTTGTGTTTTTCCTCCCTTAAATCAATGGAAGTTGGTGCTCATTATATAAGGTTTGCACATACAATGAAAAATTATAAAAAATGCAGTTATCCTAGAAAAATGCAACTACCTTAACCATAGAGCTTTATTTTCATTGGGTTTATAATGATATATAATAACATCATGTATAGTTTTAGTGAATGCCTGTTTTAATGTCATAATTACTTTTTGTAAACAAGTTTCTGACCTTTTACTTCTGTCTGGGACAGTTTTTTATTAATTTCCCCCTCTGTGAGACAAACTAAAGTTTTCTGATTCTGATTTGATGACGTCATAAAACACAGAGTAGATGTGAGGTTAGCTGCACCTCCTCCTTTAATTTGACCATAAATACAAAATGCCTTCTGAAAAACCCTTAAATTCAAATATTTCTGGGTTTATCGCTTCAGGATTAAGCCTTTGTCTATAAACTGAAGGAAACCCTCAAAATCAGTTCCTCCAGTGGTCTCAGGATTTCTCTGAGAAATAGTTTGTCCTCTAAATGTCTGGATGCTTTTGTTTTGAATGTTTCAATCCCCTTCACAGCAGCGCCATGGCGACGTGCCCGAGACTTAGCAGATCAGCATCTGTTACCATGGTAACAGCCATGGCCCTAGCCAAGGAGCCAACATGGTTCCCAAAGAGGAGCTGCAGCAGATGAGCAGCATCTGTCTGCACAGCTTCACACAGGAGCAACAAACATGGCGTCCTTTGCTTTTATTCCTCCCATACCGCACACCTGTCCTTTACAGTTTTTGTTACTGTTCATCATGTAAGATGATGTTAATGAACTGTAAAGTCCAAAATGTTACTCTTTCTGTCTTTCCATCCTAACATTAACTCACACTAGTTTGCTCCAGATCATCAAACCACCACACTTCCTGCATTTATGGAGGCTGTCCTACTTATTGTGATCAAATATATTTCACACAGTAGAATCTGCAGAGTATTTATGTCCTAAAAAACAAAATCTGATAAAAACAGACATGGACCCTGTGAAGTGGACCTAACATGTCAAACAGGGCAAATAAGATGATTTTCCCATTTATAGTGAAAGCACATGACAATGGCTAAACTGATGTGTCTAACTTAATACATAATTTAAACAATACAGGTTTAACGGCTGCTGAGTTTATGGTAATAAGGTCATCCTGAACCCTGTGCAGTGAAGAAGGTAAAATTAAAGCTGGTGATGCTAAAAGCAGCAGCAGCAGCACACTAAAAATACTGCAAACAGTTTTAGCTTGTGAACATGAGAGCTCATCTTTACAGGTTTAGCATGTAAGCTCCTTGGCAGTGGCCAGAACTCACCACCTCATACTTCAGTGATTATTATTTAATAGCTTAAAATTACTCAAAACAGGGCCAAATGAATTTAAAAATTAGACAAACTTGGCATTAATAATGTCTAAATTGATCAAACATCATCTGCACCCATTTGGGTAAAACATGATGTCATCAGCAACCAAATTAGACAAAACGCGATGTCATCAATAACAAAATTAGACAGAAAATAATTCCATCAAAATCCTACATGACGACCTTGAAATAAGTCAAAACATGATCGGATCATTGTAGACTTTAAATTTTGTTTCCATTGTTTTATAAGGGTGTCTAAAGCGCCACTCTCAGCAAAACTCACTCACTCAGGAGCATACAAGGACCAAAGTAGCAGAAATATAAACGCTTGATGAGATCAGTTTGATTTATTTCAGTAAACTCCTCCAAATGATCTTCTAAAAGGCTTTACGCTTACCAAAGAACAAAAAATTCATCAATCCAAAAAAAGTTTCCAAAAACAGGCTCAACAAAATGTCCAAAATTTTTTTTTTCACTTTTAATCTGGGGATGACCACAGTCCTAAAGATGCCAAAGGTGTAGTACTCCTTTTTTATGTTGTATGCCTTGCCAAAAATCTACAACTCTACAACTTTGCAAAGTCTGTCTTTAGTGATATGAAGGCTTATGATCCATTTCTTCTTCTTCATTTGTTTGTCCAAATGGTTGCTGGAAGGCAGTTGGTTGTGAGGGTTTATAAAACATGGCCGCTGGTGCAGGTTTTCCACGAAAAAAGGGCAAACTCTTCATTTTCGTACTGCCTTTTTTTTTTACCTATTATGCTTGGAAAATAATCCGAATACCTTTTCCCTCGGTCGTGCTTTGGGGGCGCAGTGGTTAGCGCACACAACCCATGTATGGAGGCCTTAGTCCGGAGATCTTCAACCAGTGTATTCTCATTATGAGTTCGTATGAAATCTTACGAAAAGTTATGCACCGTAATTTCGTACGTTTTGGAAGTTTTTTTCATCGTATACGCATGCGCATCTTATGCACAATTCAAGAACAGAGAATATAAATTACAATTAGCCCTAACCCTAAGATATAAAACAGCAAGCAACATAGTTAGAGACATGAATAAGTGATTATTGCACTGTTTTTCCCAGTTTTAAAACCTACCGCGGATCTGCTTTTTTTTTTCTGTCTGCCAGCGCATGCGCACTGATGTGGTTTTTTGAG
>NW_015150466.1:1822571-1824829 GCF_000732505.1 Cyprinodon variegatus
GAGGATGATGTCACAGCCAAACAGGAACAGACCAGATGAAGCTACTATGAGAAAAAGCAGAGAGAGAATAATGTTTGAGATGAATGTTGATTAAAAAAGGGAAGAACTTACTTTCTCCTTATGGTTGTTGTATGTGGCATGACTCCTCTGTTAAAGTCGTCCTTTCAGAGCAGCTTGCATAGTTAGCCAGGCTAACAGTGTACCAGAACAGAAATATTTGTCAGCAAGGGGTAACAGAGGAAATTTTAGGGTGTTTAAAACCCTAAGATGCAACGTCAAATTTGATTCATCAAGGTTGAAATAAAGTGCTGCAGCTTTGATATCTAAATCTTTAAACTGATGCTACACCCCCTCCGGCCACAAAAATAAAGTGTGAGGTTTGCTGTTGCAGAATGGATCATCAACACATGATGTTACCCGCTGGGTTCAGAAGCTTCTACACCAAACACAAGCAAACACAGAGAGCTTCGTTTTGTAGTTTATACAGACATCCTACTGAGTTCTTTCCTAAGAGGAGTTAGGAAATTCAAAAGGAAACCGACTGAAACTCTCTGAACTAATCTGGACTTTTTTGGGAGTGTGGTGAGAGGAAAAAAAAAAAAAAAAACTCCTTCTTCTAGCTCTTTCTGGGCTTAGGGCCAAAACGACTGGAGGAAGGAAGGCGGGAGGCAGCGGGATGAAGAGGAGAAGGCAGACGGGATCTGCAGGGATTGCATGAGCACATGCAGAATAAATTAACTCTTGCTTGGCCAGAGCTCTCCTCCTTCTTTTCCATTTCGCAATTTATAATTGCTGTCAGTTGTTGATTAGAATGTCTTTTATTCAGATAACAGAATTGAAATCATTCAAATAACACTGCAAACTCTGCAAACACCTGCTGTTGTACCAGGGCTTCAGCTGTTTATCTGCTATCAGAGAACAATGGATGCAAACCACAAAGAGAGAGGTGGAGATGGAGGATGAAGAGGAGAAAGCAAAGCTGAAATTTAGATGTTTAGGACTTTATTGGAAAGGAGAACTACCTGGACATTATTCCACTGTGAGAGAAATAAAACGCAGAGAAGAACCTAAAACAGCTTCATCTGGAAACCAGAGTGGACAGAAGGTACATCAATAAGGCTTTAGGACAAAGCAGAGCCTCCTGAGGGAGGAGACTCAGACCCCCACAGCTGCATGGAAAAAAAACAAACTCTGATTTCATTTTGATCAGTATCAAGAACACTGAAATATGCTTTATTATTACACAAGATAAAATGGATAAAACGCAATTCACCTGAGCAGTGACTTTGTCCCCTGATGCCTTCTTTCTGCGCTGCAGGTGCAGATCTTAGAGGTGGTAACTGAGACGGGTCAGCCTGCAGAAGAAGCTCATTTAGAGCACTCCTATCTGGATCTTCTTGTTAAGGTTCTAGTCCATTCCCAGAAGAAAAGATAGGGTTTCTGGATCATTAAAGAAAAAACAAAACAAAAAAAAAACACAGCAGAACTATGCACAGATTTCGCTGCTGGTCCTGATCTGTTTATCCATCTGTTATGGGTTTTTTTTGGTTGTGAGAAAGAGAGGAACACAGGGTTTAATGATCAAAAAGCTGTGGAACAGGAAGGGCAGCAGGTGGAGAACAGAAAGAGAACAGACCACATCCCCCTCATCTGTCAACCATTCCTGACGGCCTTGAATTGAAGACCCCAACAGAACATCAGCTGACTCAACAAGAACACTGGATTTTCTGTTTAGTATTATTTTCTTGTGTGTGTTTTATTTTAAATAGTTGGCTAAATCTTTCAGTTATTAGTAGTCCCCCTCCTGTATCAAAGAAAGCTGGTTGTGAAGGAATGTTTCTAATCGTACGTTTAACATTTTTTAAAAGTTGGCATGGCCATTCTTTGTCCTTTAAAGTTACAATGCAAAACATTCTGTTTTTTTATTTGGTAAATACATTTCTGAGCTTACTGTATTGTCTTCCAGCAAACATCGGGTAATCATCCCTTCTAGTTTTCCTCAGAGTTTCTCCCTAATGTGGCGAAAACATTTGGTTTGTTTGTTTGGCTTTAAATGAGCAGTGAGGCTGAAGAAGATCTGTTTTAGATTATTGTTTTATGAAGGTTGATGGTCAATTCATCCATCCATTATCTGTCCTTCCATCCATTATCTGTCCTTCCATCCATTCATCCATTCATCCATCCATTATCTGTCCTTCCATCCATTATCTGTCCTTCCATCCATTCATCCATCCATCCATCCATTATCTGTCCTTCCA
>NW_015150466.1:1827266-1828547 GCF_000732505.1 Cyprinodon variegatus
ATGATGTTCATCCTGGCCCCCTCCCATTAAGCAGGTAACAGTTACAGCGGGAGCTGTTCTGGTGGCCTTAGAACAGTGAGGCCGCCAAGCGCCTAAGCACCTTGGCTGCACCTAGAAATTCTGCGCATATGATATGGACAATATCTTCTAAAATGTGTAAATATTGTAAATTGTAAATATCAGCTAAAGGCGATCTCAACCTTAAATTCAATTCAAATTCAAAAACACTTTATTAATCCCAAACGGAAATTAAATAAAAACTGTATAACTGTATCTTATATATAAAATAAAAAAAAATACATGTAGAAAATTGGATTTATTAATGTTTCTATTCAAAAGATTCATCTGTCACCTGATTTCCTTCCTCCTCCTGCAGAAATGCTGAGAATACAGTCAGGTAAACGTCTCTAATGGCCGCCCTGCTTATTATATATGCAGAGGCACTGTGTACAGGAAGCATTTGCTGCACTGTGACTGCAGCAGTGATGCCATGACTCTGACCCCAGCTAGTAAACAGTTAGAGCGCACAGTGAGGTTTACCATCTCTACATCAGGCAGTGATTCAGGTTTCCGCTTAATGTCTGCAGAATCCCTCAACAGAAAACCACCCATGCCTGCTCTGGTGGGTTTGGTGCTCATCTAGAACGTTGTGCAACAGATAATATGCTGCAATGCTACAACTTAGCTTGATTTAGCTGGAGCTCATTTTTATTTAAGGTAAAAAGAACATTCACTCTGTAAATAAAAAAAAAAATAGAGCAAAAACTGCTGCCTAAAATAAACTTGACATAAAAGTTAAGTTATGATATCATATTGGAGAAATTCAACAATCAGAAAGCAAATTCAAAGAAGATCCAGATTATGTAATGAGGAGAAACCAACTTTTTTTTTTTATTCAGTTCAGTCACTTTACAGAGACAATTCAACCAGATCATACACTCGAATTGATTCAAAGTTTTCTATCAAAGGAAAACCAGTTGATTGGATTGACTTAAAGGCAATCCTTCACACTAAGCATGCTTGCAGCGACAGTGGAGAGGAAAAACTCCCTTTTAACAGGATAAAATATCCAGCAGAACCAGGCTCAGTGTGAGCGGCCATCTGCTGAGGCTGACTGGGGTTCAAGGACACAGAAGCAGACATAGAAAAAGAAGCATAGATGCAAAAGGCAACTGTCAACAAGCTCCATAGGCAGCTCTGTCCAGGCAGAGGAGTTCCGAGCCAGCTCCTATGTCAGAGGATGAAGAGATCACGTCCAGCCAGTCACATTCAGAGAAACAG
>NW_015150466.1:1830550-1832581 GCF_000732505.1 Cyprinodon variegatus
GGAAGTTCAACTGAAGAAACTGATTGCTCTCCTACATCCACCTACAACACAGCCAATCAGCTCTGAACAACACCTTCACGAAAGCCAATCAGCATCCAAAGTTCAACTTAAAAGGCCTCCGATCCGCAACTTGTCTGCTCCTAGGGCACAGGCGGTGGTTGCACTGTCTGACTTAATTTCAGATAAAGATACATAAAGCTTATAGTTAGAGAGGCCCTGGTTATCCTGAGTTATCTCTATAGTTATGCTGCTATAGGCTTAGGCTGCTGGAAGACATAGGGACCGCTTTTCATCATTCAGCTTCATTCCATCTCTATTCTGCCATTATGTAGTATTTTTTAGTTCAATCTTTGACTTTATGCTCTCTCTGCTTTTTCTCATCGTAGTAGTTTCATCTGGTCTGTTCCTGTTGGGCTGTGATTCCATCGTGGAGAGAAACGACTGCTGTGCTGCTCCTATCATTTGTAGATGATAGTGCTTGCCTGTTTTCCCGTGTTTAGTCCTGTCTCTCTTCTAGACAAAGCTATGGGACCAGCTTTTACTGGGACTAACTTGATCTGGTCTGTTTTATCCCTTTGAGATGAAAAACGCTCAGAGCTCATCTGAATAATAATAAGACAGACTGAATAATAATACGACAGAGCCATCTGTGGAGCTACTTTACATGAGCTTTTTCTAACATAGAAAATCTTTATAGATCAGTGCTCCTATGGTCCTATTATATCTACAGTATGCTTCTGTCTCGTTGAACCCCAGTCGGCCTCGTCAGAAGGCCACTCATACTGAGCCTGGTTTTGCTGGAGGTTTCTTCATGTTAAAAGCGAGGTTTTCCTCTCCACTGTCGCTACATGCATGCTTAGTGTGAGGGATTAATATCAAGTCAATGGCAAAGTTTTTTTTACATTTTTCTGGGAATTTGTAACTAAAACCGTGGAAAAGGTATTGCTAAACGAAAGGTGTTAAAGTAGGTACATATTTGTAGATTTCATTTTTTTTTCTGTGTGTCACAGATAGATGGGAAGAGAATCTGGAAAAGACCATTTAAAAAGAATGTAAACTGTAAAACTCTGTTTGAAAAAGAGAAATAAAAAATGTAAAAATATAATATCTGTTAGCAAATTTTCAATAACTTGAAAAAAAAACACGAAAAAAAAATGTTGGCTTTTTTTTTTACATATAATTTAAAGAAAATGAAAAAAATGAAATAAAATTAAAGTGTGAGATAAAAGCAAAATTACTATCTGGACCTTTTTTTTTCAATCTAGGATTTGTTTTATTTTCAGTTTTGGATTTATTTTTGTCGTCAAATTTCTATTTTCAAAATGTGTTGATTCTGATGAACACTGATGGAACAAAACTCCGTCCACTGTTTCCTCCGGGCTGCTCTGAACATAACAGAACGAACAATAAACGAATAAACGAATATAACTAACTGGGCTGCAGAAGATAAGGAATAATAAAAATGCAGATTTTAAGACAGGATTTTTTTTTTTTTTTATATAACTTTTCTAAATTTTGGAACAATATGGTCTGATAAAGAATATATTTATATACCTGTTTAAGCCAGAATGATCTGACATTTAAATATGATTTCCCTACTACTATAAGTGTTTATATTTTTATGTTTTTACCAACAAGGCACAAACAGTGGGAACTGTTTTAAAGATACAGCCGTGATATCAGGGGGAGAGCCTCCACAGTCCAGGTGAAGTTGACAAAAAAAAGGTAGATCCTCATGATCAAGCAGCCTAAAGCCTAAAAGAAGACCGGCTTTCAGCTCCCAGGCAGCAGGGGCGGAGCTAGATGGGGGGCGAGGTGTGGCAATGGCCATTCTTAGTCAATCATTGGCCACCCCTGTAGCCGCCCCTACCATTTTTCCCCCTCTAATACAGACGGTGGCAGCAGTAATTCTCTCAAATGGAATATTCAAAACATTTTATTTTTTCATATATTACTTATGCTACGTTCAGACCGGATGCAGCAAAAGCAGCAAAATCGCGTCTTCTGCTTCCTTTTTGCTGCTTGTACCAG
>NW_015150466.1:1835352-1838437 GCF_000732505.1 Cyprinodon variegatus
AAGGCTAATGAAGGCTAATCATGTTTTGGGTGTACTATTCCTTTAAGTAAAGAGGTCAACGCCATACTTTAAGTTTTACCGGAGTGTTTTTAAACGGCAGTATCTATACTTCTACTTAAGTAACAACTGTGTGTACTTTTGACATTTGTTAGTAAAAAGCTGTAGGAAAGTATAGTTAGGCCTGACCCTGAGGTTCTATCCACCTTCGGCCCCCCTCAGTTCACATCGGTTATTGCCTGGCCCCCCTTCTAAAAATGTTGTGGCTACGCCTCTGCCAGGCAGCAGGCTGAGCATCCGGGAAACGGAACCCAGGTCTGCAGAGGACCTGGAATGCCTCTTCCTTTGCTTCCTTTCCCTTCAGACCCGCTAATGATGGAGGAGTAAAAGGCGACATGATTGGTGGATGCAGGCAGCAGTGGAGAAATGTAAACCCGCTGGCTTTGTTGCATTAGAGGAGGAGGGGGGTGAAGACTGAACGCTCCCCTCGATGCCAGCAGCCGGTCGGTGCGGTGGGAAGCGGACTGGATCCTCCTGCAGCTCTGCGGTAAGAACCGAGACAGAACAGAAACATGCTGGGGAGGGGGGAGGGAATAAAGAAAAACAGACAACAGGCGGACATCGATGCGATTCAGCAGGAAGGGTGGAAAAAACAGCCCGGGGGTACCGCGATAGCTCTCAGACAAACCCGGCTCGGCTTGCCTTTGCGTGACAGCTGCGGGACCAATGGAAACATGCGGGAAGCCAGCTGCGCTAAAGGCTGCAGCCAATGGAAGATGTGAAACCCAGAGAGCTGAGGTTAGGCTGGCTGCAGCAGCTAAACTTCCCAGCGAATTAAAAAAAAAAAAAGGCTGTTTGTGTTTTGGCTGCTGCAGAGGCCATTTTAGGGAAGAACCGAGATCTTTAAGTTCGGGATGCGGGGAGGATGTTTGCGGTGCAGATGGGGAACAAGGATGAAGTCCCGCATCCAGACTGCTGCTGGGAGCTTTATGTGGATTAAATAGACCTCCTCCTCCTCCTCCCCATCCCTCTCTTCCCCCTCCCTCCCCCTTCCCTGCTAATTTTTTATGCATTTTTCTAAACTGTCATGGCGATTTTGTGTCCTTGGAAATAAAAAAAGCAGCAGGCGTTTTCCTTCTTTTTTTTTATTTTTGGGGAGGAAACGCGGAGGTGAGACTGTGGCCGGGAGTCCCGAGCAGGTGAGCTGTCCGCCGGGTTTCTGTCCTCCGATGGAAGAAGGGAGTTTTTAACGGCTGTCCACACGTGTGAGCGGAGACAGGCGGCTGCTGCTGGGATGTATTTACAGCAGCAGCAGCAGCGATGCGGTGACATTACAGAAGCTAGCACAGTGCTAGCTGCGGGGGCTAACAGCCGAACGGGTCTCCTTTTTTCTCCTCCTGCTGCTCCAGTTTCCCCCTCTCCCACCGGGAACTTCTCCCCTCATCCCCTCAGAGCTCCCAACTTATGGCAGCTCATCGAAGCTAGCCGCTTTAGCCTCTGCAGCTGCTAGCATTCATTAGTAGAGGGTTTGGAGGAGGGGGGGAAGCTAAGCTGTTGTTAGCCTCTTAGCTTACTGACTCCTTACAGCAGCCAGGTGAGCGCGAGAGCTCCCACTGAGTCGCACGTGACCCTCTGAGGTGACCAGGTGGAGTTGAGGGCCGCAGACAAAGGATGGCTGCTGTGAGCTGGCCTGCTTTCAGGAGCTCTAAGGGCTTCATTCTCACATCATTTGGAGGTTTTTCCTCTTTTTTTGTGCATTAATCAGGTTTTTCCTGATTTCTGGTTTCCCCCCAATTTTTGACAAACTATAAAAAAGAAGAAAATGTGCAAAAGGTTCTACATGGGTGGTTGTTTTGCTTCTGAGAAGCTACCAACCTCTTTAGATTGGTGAATGGTTGCCCTGACAACCTCTTCTCTGTGGTTGGATAGGAAGAACAAGCCCACAGCATGATGCTGCCACTGTTCTGTCAGATCACAGGGTTTCCGCAGGTCGTAAAAAATTATAATTTTTGAAGTTAAGGCCTTAATTGGCATTAAAATTCATTAAATGTGATTATCGTGGCATTTAAAATGCTTTATATATATTAAAAAAAGAACGTTTATAAAAACAATTTCTTCAGATATATTCATAATGCGATATGTTAAGCAGAACTGCTTGCGGTTGGTCGTAAAGCCGTGTGTTCGGAAAAGAAGCTCGAGGCGCAGTTGTGGTTGGGTAGGAAGAACAAGCCCACAGCATGATGCTGCCACTGTTCTGTCAGACAGGATCGTACAAAACTAAAGGGATAAACAGCTATTGACTATGGGTATGCTGGTCTGACAGAACAACGGTCAGACCAGCATACGTATAGGCAATACGCATGCGCAAGGCGTCAGATTTGTGTTGATCGCTTTAGTTTTGTACGAAGATAGTCATGTACAAAAATAACACAACAACAAACTTAACAAAAAAAACAACAACATTCAGATCGCCATATGCTTCAGAAAACACCAAAAAATAAGTAATTAAATAGTTGTTTTTTTTTGTACATGATTAAAGGGATACACGCCTGTTGAGGTAATTTAAAGTGTATTTTTCAAAACTAAAGGGATAAACTAAAGCAGGGGTCTTCAAAGTTTTCCAGGCCAAGGAGACCCAAACTGATGGCCATATGGAGCAGGGTATGAAATTGTGCTATATCAGACTGGTCCTATAGTCACTCTATCACAGATAGAGTAATGTAACGAAAGTCATTTCTCCCTGGAATTATTAAAGTATTTCTGATTCTGATTCCTGGTTGATGGGGCAGGTGTTGTGAATGAAACGGTGCCCAGCTTGAAAGAGCTCCTGTGTGTCTCTGAATGTGTGCATTGATGCCTGAAAGACATCTTCTGCCTCCATTTATCTGTTTACTACACTGTGTTGAATTCATGTTAATGTGGATTTAAAGACATTTCAATTAGAGGAAAAAATTGCAGGGGGGAATATAAAAAAGAAAGAGTCTAATCAACCAAAATTTTCATGACGCCCATGCAGTACCTCCATGGATCCCCTAGGGGTCGTGGACCCCTTGTTGAAGACCTCCGAACTAAAGAGATAAGGGTATTG
>NW_015150466.1:1839354-1840399 GCF_000732505.1 Cyprinodon variegatus
TTTAAAGTACTTTCAGAAAGTTGAATTCTGAATGTGACCAGACTTTTCCTTTAGAAAAAAATGTCTATCGGTTGTTTCTTCCACCTTAGTGGATGTTTTCAGGTCCAGCAGAGTTACAGTGGACCTCCTGGCTCTCCTCGACCGTCCTGGTCATGTCTTGGTGGTTGCATGGTCAGTTGGTCCCCTCTCCCATGTTTGATGAGATGTTAAAAGCTTGGGAAAATGTTTAGAAGCTTATTCTGCCACAAACAGACCAGCTGGAGCCTCACTCAGGTGGACTTCCTTTAACTTAAAGTTGCAGTGGTTTTGTTTAGTGTTGCTTCATGTGATGAACGCTTATAAGGTTTAATATTAAGGTTCAGATACGTTTTTTGTACTTTTCCGGTCCAACAGAAAAAAAAAAGAGGCTTAAATATCAGAGCAACTCTTTTTTTTCTGATTAGATGAGAGCCAATAAATGGGAAATATTCCAGCCCTGACCTCTGACACTGATTGTTGTATTGGCATCAGACGATCCACCTGTAGAGCTTCTTGGGTCGAGCGAAGCTGAAAGGATGCTGACCATATGAGGAGCTGTTTTCTCTGTACGACAGGGTGGCAGCATTTTCCCAGACCTCTTTTCCTGTGGAGCCACAGGCAGAGGATGGTGTCGGTGTTTTTACAACCCATTTATTTGGTCTTTCTCTTAAATCAGGGTTCCTTCTTTGCCTTGAAACACGTCCAACTTTCCTGTACGACAACAGCTAATAGTGGAGTTGCAGCTTTTAAGGGCCTTTTTCTGGATGGGGTATTTAATTCTGGTTTATAGATGTGTGTAGAAGGATAACTGAGGTAATCACGTATACTGGGGACATTCGGCATTAAACTCTGTCATTTTATCTAATTGTTTTATTTTATTCTTACGACAGAGTATTGGGGCCAGGTTACAGATTTTTTTTTTTTTGAGAATAAAATCGTAACATGAAGAGAATTACCTGAGTCCACTTTGACATCCTGCTAGTGTTGTCACGATACTAAACTTTTCAACTCGATACCGATACTAAGT
>NW_015150466.1:1843049-1845126 GCF_000732505.1 Cyprinodon variegatus
TGCAGCATGTCTTCTCTCTCTCCCTCACGTTTCCTGTCTGTCTTCTTTCAAAAATAACAAAATAAAAGCCACTGGTGCCTGGAAAAAAAAAGTCTCCCTGTATTTAGGTAATCCGATTATCTGTGCTTTAAACAAAGACATGATCTGGTTAAACCATTGTGTAATGGGAGAGCTGTGGTGGATTTCCATTTAAGAGGGATGCGTCCTTCAGCAACTACAGAAGGAAAGGCTTCACTTCCAGATTTCTACTGGAGAATCAGATCTTTTCTTCTAGAACTTGGTGAGGTGTGAATCGTTTTTTGAGAGAACCTTGGACCTAGTTTTAAAAACTATGGTCAAAGGCCTGAAGCTTCGTCTTTGACGTCTAGATACAACTTCAGAGGTTCATTAAAGGCTTCCTCGTTTGGTTTGTTTTGGTGGTTAAAGAGGACCTTATGAAAGAACGAAAGAAAGAAAGAGTTGGTTAGGCGAGATGGAGAACAGTTATTTAAGTGAATTTGATTGAATTTTAGGTCACAGAGGACTAAAGGTCCGACATGTCTTCCGTGTCATTTCTATTCAGCTGGCCTGATTCCAGGTTTTCTAAAAAAGACGTTTTACTGCAACCGAAACCGAAAGGTGGAGAATTCCTTTACCAGCTGTATCTATAAGCCTAATTTCAAAAAAGTTGAAAAACAATCCACTGGACTGTTTCCCAGTTTGAAGACGTTTAGCTTCCCATCTAGGAAGCTTTTTTACTTCAAAATGTCAGAAATGAAGTTGAGTTCGAGGCTTTATAGGACAGGCCTAACTTTCTGAAGGACTGGTGCGGACATGTCCCCACCAATAATTTCAATACATAAGGAGGATAATCACTCATGTAGCTGAAAGGGAAAACATTCATCTATCAATCCACATTTTTCTAGATGGATGATGAATAAAATGAATAAGGTACACAATGAATTAAATTGTGTACTTACTAGGGAGGCATGATATCTTGCTGTTGGCATCAGAATCCTTTGTTGTTCATCCTTTTTTACACATTGTCTAACTTTCCATAAATATCAATATCTGTATATTGTGGTTATTTTGTTCTCAATAATAGGAAAGCATTCAGTAAATATATGTTTGAGCTCATATTTGAAAAATACAAACCCTTTTGAAAGCGTCTGTGTCGAGCAACTATAGGTCCATCAGCCACCACTCTTAGAGGGTCCCCACCAACTTTCATCACAAAGTTACACCCTTGCTTTATAGACTGGACCAAAAACAAAGCCTTGTTTTGGCTTAGAAAACAAGCAGATTGAAATGTGAGAACGGGTCCCCCCCTTTGGAATGGGGTTCGTTTGAGTTTTTTGTTAGTTTGCAATACCTGCTACTGGCAACATCTCGTCTGTTCAATTCCCTCTAACGACCCCCCCTTTCAGAGACAAAGACAGATATTGGTTATTGCAGGCTAACAAAGAACCCAAACGATCCCCATTCCTAAGGGGCGGACCTGTACGTCTGGTTCAATTTGAATGTTTTCTAAGCCAAAACAAGGCTTTGTTTTTGGTCCACTCTATAAAGACTCAAACTCAATGCTAATTGACATTTTGAATTGAAAAAGCTTCCTGGATGGGAAGCAAAACGTCTTCAAAAACGTCTTCTTTGGAATGACTATGACCTGTATGACTGAGAATCTTCACCAACCTTTAAGCTTAAAGTCAACATGTTCTCCTTCTTCTCTGATTAATCCTCTTCATGTCCCGCTGGATGTCCATGTCTTGGTATGTCTCTCCTCGTTCAGGTTAAGGACTTAAAAGAGCTCTGAGAGATGTTAAATTGAACCAGAACTTTTCCCTGACCTGTCTGCTGTCAGCCAGTGCCGCTCAGTTTAATTTCTCTAATAAACTCATCGAACATTGAAACTGAGTCACATTTATCCTTATTCAACACCTTAAATACTGCAGAATGGAAGAATAGAGATAGAATGAAGCAAAGAGAGGAAAAGTGGTCCCTATGTCCTCCTGCAGTCTAAGCCTATAGCAGCATAACTATAGAGATAGCTCAGGATAACCTGAGCAACTCTAAGCTTTATCAAAAAGGAAAGTTATAA
>NW_015150466.1:1845472-1846602 GCF_000732505.1 Cyprinodon variegatus
TCCCATCCAAATGAAGTGACTGACTAATCAGCTTCTTTTCCAAAGACTCTGGTCCAAAGACTATAACTTCTGTCAGGCTTAATGATGAATCAAGTGGACATGGTGTTATACATCTCTGCACATCTGAAAACATGCTAGCAATTAGCACGGTACTGTAGATGGAGAATATTGTGAGTTAATGCACTTCATCGAGTATAGTTTTATCACTCCTCAGAGAGCAACCAGAACCACCTGTTAAACAGCTCCGCTAACAGCAGATTCTCTCAGCTCTGGTTGTTGGACTGTTGTTACACTAAAAACTGAGAGCTATACCACAGTTAACGTCCACTTTATGAAACAAGTGGCAAACAGTCTGACTGTAAGCCAGAGTGAGTTACCCTGTCTGTTAATGATAGTTTGACCTCTCTGTTCAAGGATAAGTTTTCACATAGTGTGTTTAATAACCTAATCTTTCCCTTATAAATAAGTTTAGGACTGAAATAATCTGATTATTCATGGTTATTTAAAATATCATTACTAATTTAGTTATGGATTAATTATTAAAAGTATAGTGGAGGATGTTCTTTTTCCTGGTGGATCATCTAAATAAATGTTCCTCCTAACTGTCAATCATTCTGGTTATATGTTTACGTACGGCTGTCCTGCGTGCTCGTCCCCATTTTCACTTACCTGTGATGAGTCTGATATGGTGGAAAAATAAAAATTTTGGAAAGTAAGCTTGTATGCAAACAGTAACTTTTAAACCCAGCGTGCACGAGGAGAAATGGGCTTGTGCACGCTTTTGCACATGTTTAATAGGCGTTCCCTCTTAGGATCGGGTGCAGGGTTGTGCAGGTGCATTTTTATTTTTAAATGTCTTTTCAAAAATTCAGAAAATCCTCCACTATACCTTAACTATTCAGTTCAGTTTATTTCTATAACGCCAATTCACAACACAGGTCACCTCAAGGCACTTTACAGTTCACCAGATCATCCAGTCAGATTGATTCAAAGTTTTCTAAGGAAAACCAGTGGATTGCATCGACTCATTGACTTGAAGGCAATCCCTCACACTAACCATGCTTGTAGCGACAGTGGAGAGGAAAAACTCTTTTTTTTTTTAACAGAAAGAAACCTCCTGCAGAACCAAG
>NW_015150466.1:1848720-1851571 GCF_000732505.1 Cyprinodon variegatus
GCCGATGTCCGATATTCAGTTTTAAGGCCGATACCGATAGGGGGCCGATTATATCGTGCATCCCTAGTTTACAGTTGGGGCTGTAGCATCTGAGCATTTTTTCCTAAGGGGTTTTAACCATCTAGTGAACAGCCTGAGTGAGTTTGTGGTTATTTATAATCATGGTTGGAGAGTCCTTGGTGTAGTAAAGTGGTGGTGTGTTCATAATATGAGGTTATTGCGTTCTGGTATGGCTCATATGTGATTGCAGTGGAAAAAATCAATATTGGTTCCTAGAGATTAAATGCAAAAAAGGGCAATCTTTGATGTTTTAAGCTGAATGTTAAGATCAGCAGAAAACGTGGAAAACTCCCTTTTTCCCTTTTCAAGGAACCTGCAGCCCATTTTTTTCCGCGGTGAGGTTGATGTTTGATCCCTGAACTCCTGATTTGGATTCAATCGGTTGTCAGTCAGAAGGTTGGAGTGAAAAACTGCTGCAACACGACTGCTTTTCTCCTCAGGAAGGTCCGGTCAGGCTTTCAGTTTACTTTAATTCTATAGCACTGATTGACAGCATGTCACATCAAGCAGGACAGCTCTGTCCCGGGCCCATAAATGTATACAATAAAGTCCTGATCGATCAATCTCTGGAACCAAGAGAAACATATTTAATCGTTAATTAAGTGAAAAATATTTCATTATTTATTTATCAAGGATAAAAAAGTGTTTTGATTTAATGCAAGCATCTCAGGTAACATTTAAATGTTAATATATTCTAAATAGAGATTTTTTGCATTTTTTTTTATTTTTATTTATTTTTTTTTATTTATTTATTTTTTTTATTTTTTTTTATTTATTTATTTTTTTTTATTTATTTATCTTTTTTTATTTTATTATTTTTATTTTATTTTATTTTATTTTATTTTATTTTTTTTTTATATATTTTTTTTTAAGATTTTTGCATTTTTTATTTAATGAAATATGCTGCATGTTTGGCTTTCCATACCTGCTTTAGTCACATTTGATCCCTTTTATAATGTTCTGGTCAAAATCTTTCTGAAGCAGTTAATGCTGTGCAATAGGATTGTCTATTTATTCACGTCCTCCGCAGCATTGTTCATCATAACTTCATCAACAAAGATGGGGAACAAACCCTTGACAGAGACTGATAAACACAAACATAAATCAGAGCGCTTTAAGCTATGACCAGCCTCTCAGGCTTTTGCAGGGTTGGTTGATCTAAAGTTCTGTTCAATCTAAAGCTGTTCCTGCAACTTGAGGTGGCCTCTTCAGTGGAGATCCGCTGCACCCTTAATGTTAAAGTGATAGAGCTGCTGCCTCACCGATTCAGCCCCCTACATCCACTGTATATACTACGTTTCCTCCTTTGTGCATCTTCTGTTTGTTAATAAGAGCCGATGTCACAAGTGTATTTCTTCATTTCACTGGAAAAACTAGAAATAAGAAAACAATTTCTTTTTTTACCCTTAATTTGAGCAGGTAAATGAGGTGCCAATGAAATGAGTATTTTACTCTTAAAATAAGATAATTGGATAATATGCAGTTGAAATAAGACAATACAATTGTGTTTTTCTTATTTTGAATGTAAATTGTCTTGTTCTATTTGAAAAATGTCTCTTTTTTTCCTCCTCAATCTAAGAACAGATGCACTTATTTTAAGAAAAAATGACCTATCTAGATTTGCAAACACTGGAAAAACAATCTACAAATAGGTTAAAGAAAAGTCTTCAATATATTTACGCTTTATTTAAGTGAATATATCCTCAAGGTTGCTTTTTGCTACTTTACTTTTTTTTGGCTTGAATCTAAAAAGTTATATGTAGAGAATCTGTTTCTCTGCTCCATCATGGAGCTATTTGGATCTGAAGACGCCTAAATCCGTCCTTCACCATCAAAATACGGAGCCGAGTTTTTTTTGGCTCCGGTCCGGCCAGGTCAAGATCCACAATTGCAATCTCACCCAACAGGAAAAAGAACAACAGGAAGATCCGGTTTGTCAAATTCAAATATAGTAATGATAGATTGGTAACTACAAATGAAAGCATAATTCTTATATATTCCCAAAAACTAAGACCGTTTAATTGAATAATTGGATACAGACTTTTGGTTCTTCTACATACCAGGAAGCAGGTTTCTTATCTCAATCAAAATATTTATTTTATACCGAGAGGCTTAAAAGTTTAATCAAATCCAGTCAAAACTTCCAAAAGCGCATCTTACAACTTTAAAACAAACTTCTTATCACAGGCAGAGATGAAGAAATCTTTAAGTTTGGAAGCAGAGAACAAACATAGTTCATAGAAACCATGGTTGATCCTAGTTATCCCTGTTACAAAAATACACAACAAAAGGAAAATATTCGGGCAGAAGCTGAACATATGCTGGATGCTGAAATTAAGCGTTCATTTCCGCATGTTTTGCTCCTATGAATTTAATAATGATAACGCTCATGCTCTCCTCGAGCTCCGAGGAAGTCAGAGTGCAGCAGGAAGGGAGGCACAGCGGAGGCTGTAGGCTTTGCTCTGTGCAGGAGGTCTGGAGCAAAGCACTGACAGAGGATGTGGGATTCTGCTATTCCCATTGGTGCAAATCCTTGTCATGTCAATATTTGTATCACAAACAAAAGTAAATATTTATCTATTTTATAAAATATATATAAAATATTTTTGTTTTCATTATAAGTTTTTATTCTGGGCCACTGTGGAAGTTCTATAGAGGTTGTTGTCGTTGAACAAATTGTTTCTATGGAAAAAAGTAGCTATGACCTTTATTTTCATAAAGGTTAGCTTTATTAATCTCTGATGGTTTCTTACTTGCCTACAACATATTTGGATAATAATCGCTTTTTTTT
>NW_015150466.1:1852526-1854955 GCF_000732505.1 Cyprinodon variegatus
CACCACGGTGCGGCTTCAACAGCCGATACCGCACCGTGACGTCACAAACCAGTAGGTGGCAGTAGTGTTCTGTGACAAACATGGATCTCTCCAGTAAAGAACATTAAAATTACTCTTAATTAAAAACACTTATCATTTATTGAACAGTATGTAATAATTTAATATTTAAAGTACTTTCAGAAGTTTGAATTCTGAATATGACCAGGCTTCTCCTTTAATGTTAGATATCTGGTACATTTCCAGCATTTCCACATCATTGCTCAGTTGTGAATTCCATGTTTTCTTTTGGTTTATCTGCTTGTTTTGCTGCTTCACTCTTGCTGTTTTTCTGTGGACATGTTTGATGTTCAGCTCAGATTTGGATGATACTTGTTTGCTATCATGAGTCAGTGTGAAACTAAAGGATGACTCAACGTTTTTAGTGGGTATCCTGGAGGTGTCGTTACGCCGTCATATCAGTCAATCTGGTTCACAGGACTAAATAAATCTATTAATAATTATTTTCAGAGATCTGAGGAGGTTATGATGTGTATGGCAGCTCAGGATTGTGCATCATTGTAGAAAATATATTTTAATAATGGACAAAGTGAAGAATCTGAAGATGGTGAGAAAAAAGATTAGTCAAAAACTAGTGCGCCAGTTTTACGTTTCAGACAATAGTTACTTTTTTTTCATTACACAATACACCTTCTATATACAGGTAAAAGCCAGTAAATTAGAATATTTTGAAAAACTTGATTTATTTCAGTAATTGCATTCAAAAGGTGTAACTTGTACATTCATATATGGTATCGTATATCAATGTTATCTTACTGGCAAACATTGAACAATAAAAGCAAAACAATACATTTCCGAACTTACTGAGGAAGATAAGATCAATGGATAAAATTGGTTTAACAGCTAAGTATTGATTAGATAATAGTGTAAAATTAAGGGAATTGAGTCTGATTAATCGCTGCACAACTGGTGAAACATGACACCTGTTTGAACTTTTGTTCTGTGTAAAAGACACCTGTCTGTAGCCTCAAACAGACCAAAGAGCTGCTGAAGGACACCAAGAAAAAAACTGTTGACCTGAACCAGGCATGGGAGAGGGAATCTACAAGACAGATGCGGTTGCATGTAAATAACTCAAAGTTAAAAAATGGAAGACATACAAGACTATTAATGATCTCCCTCCACACGGAGCCCACACAAGATCTCATCTTGTGTGGTCAAAAAGATCATGAGAAAAACGAACAAAAATCCCAGATCTCCGAAGGCTACATCACTAAAGCGCTACGCTTAGAGGAACTCGCATCCTGCAGGGGTAGGTGAGGCCGCCTGCTTAAGACAGAACCTGTCCAGGCCTGTCTGAATTTTGCCTTTGAGCTAATGGATAATCCAGAGGAGGACTGGAAGGATACCACGTGGTAAATGAGGCCAAAAAATAACTTTCTGACATGGACAAAGTGTCCCATTGTGACGAAGAAAGCCGAGTTGCGTCCCAAGAAGCACAGTAGTGGAAACATCATGCTTTGTGATGTTTTTTTCTGCCAAGGCAGAAAGATTTTTAATACATGTTAAGGAAAGATGAACAAGGCCATGCATGGGGAGATTTTAAGCCCAAACCTCCTTCAATCAGTCAGAGCATTTAAGATGGAAAGTGGCTGGGTCTTCCAGCATGAACATGATCCAAAACATTGCCAATAGAGTAGCTCCTTCAAAAGCTTCTCAAGGTACTGGAGTAGCCTTGCAAATCTCCAGACCATAGAGAATAAGTGGAGCGAGTTGAAAGTTGGCGTTGCCCAGCAACAGCCCCAAAACGGTACTGCTCAAGAGGAGATCTGATGGAGTAATGGGACAAAGTATCAGACTGACTGGAAGTGTTTGACGTCTGTCATTGGCAACAGGAATTTTTTAAAATTATTAATTCAAGCTTGAATATATGAAAATGATATTTTCATTGACCTGACACCACATGTACAGCAGAGGTTGGTAATCACCTGTTGTTAGCAACCAGAGACGAAGAAGAAGTGTAAACACGGTGGCTAGGCTAATGCTTAGCAGATCACAAGCTATTTACTTCAAACTGTAATACTGACAATATGCTGCATTTTTCATAAATTATAGCTACATTGTCAAAGCAAACGCAACGACAAGATATGATGGTATGTAGGGATGGGAATCAAGAACCGGTTCTTGTTCAGAACCGGTTCTGTGTTCCAATTCCATGGCACCGTTTGGCTAGCCTGACGTAGTCCTACTCAATTTTAGTCAGAATATGAGTCTGATGCTGCTCCATAGAGCTGTGATTATGGGGCGTGTTTTGAACGAACCAGGAAAAAAAATGCCTCTGCACTCAATTGGATAGACCTACAACCAATAAGAGCAACGGAGTGCGTGACGTATGTTAAGCGACGCATAGCTGTTGTCAACAAAATCAAAGC
>NW_015150466.1:1856797-1858469 GCF_000732505.1 Cyprinodon variegatus
TGATCCAATATGGACACTGAAGGGGGGGCTGAGACACACTTAATATTATCAGTGTTCTGATGGCATTTTAGCAAAAGGATTTTTAAGGAATAGTCATATTAACTATGCATGTAAACACAGTTTTATGGGGCCCCCATGAGCTTGAGGCCCTAGGCAACTGCCTAGTATTGCCTAATGGTACATCCCCCCCCCGCTGCATGTACGTTTAATGTACCGGACCCGGTCCAGGACTCTGATTCCCGTCTCTCCAAAGGAGCTCTTCTTCTCTCCTTGTAGGAAAGAAGGATAGAAATGACGTCGTGACTTGGTTTGATTCTGCGGAGGCTTGTTGATGCTACAGAAAGCTTGTTGGGAATGGAAACATGTCGAAGCATGTTCATTTGGTGGAGTTTTCTCTTTGTAGTCTGAGGGTCTGCTCTCTGATGCAGAACTTCAGCTTATCTTTGTTAAAGCAGAACAATCATCAGCAGCGACAGATGTGTTCAATAAAAAAGGCAGAAGATATTCAGACATGTTCATTTCCCCTCTGTTAGCCTTAAATGTCCTTCATATCACAGAGTGGAGGTAATTACGGTACTGAAGCGACCTGTGGTCCAGATTGCGTCGTCAGTCGGCTGTTTTGATCCGTTTGTGATGCGGTCCAGTTTCTAGCTGACGTCTGGACTTTGATTCTGATTCACTGACAAACTATCTGGGACGAAGCTGCTGACATTTAGCTCCACGTCAGAAGCAGAGGAGGAGGGTTGCCATGGTGACCACGTGTTTACGCCTGCCTCCCGCATCCCAACAGCGCTGCCTGGCTGGCACGGGGAGCCAGTTTCCATGGCAACAGCCTTGATACCCGTTCCTCAAGCGGACTGATGATGAGGCTGCGTGCCTGTGTTCCTCATCAGCTGGTTTTTGGTCTTAATTGTAGAACCTTCTGGGCCGATGATCCAGAACCTCACGCCTGGGGGTTCTGGTTTGGGTCAGGGTTCGCTGAGGTAAAGGTTCAACTAAAGGCTGGGCTGTTCTGATCCGAGGCCAGCTTAAGAAGATCCTGCTTGTGTGTCTGAGCGATGCACGTCTGCATGGCTCTCACGGCACCAGCGGGTCCCACGTTCTGCATCAATGCATCTGCTGCCTGGAGGGTTATCAACAGCAGGTATTATGGGCTGCTTTGATATGGACTCAATTTTGCACCATTTTTTTTTGTCAAAACCACTTTTTGTATATGGAAACTTGAAAAAAATGAATGCAATCAAGAAATAAAACTTTGAAAAACATTTTAAGCAAAAGTATTTTTAGAGTAATCTACAGAAGAGGATTAGGGCCACTGAAAATATAAAAAAGTTAACTGATTTTTAAATTTTATTTCAGTATAATATGAGAAAAAAGACTCAGAATCCCGACTAATCTCAGATTTTTGACTGAATTCTGAAAGCTAACAAACATGTTAGCATCAAGGCATAGCCATGTCTGTTTTAGAGACTAGCTCACGTGTTTTAATCACCTTCTGTTTTTCCATTAATGAAACGGCATCACCAGGGACCCCTCAGGCTAATAAAAGGTCGCCTAATTCCATCATTTTCCACCAATGTGTTACTGACCCTCCCAAACAACTCACAGCTTTGTCAGTGATCCCACATTTCTACTTTCAGGGTTCCCATTTACTTTAATATCCAAAATTCTG
>NW_015150466.1:1859369-1862193 GCF_000732505.1 Cyprinodon variegatus
GGTGTACTATTCCTTTAAAGTCAGGATTCTGAGAAAAAAATCATAATTCTGAGATTAAAGTCAAAATTCTGAGAAAAAGGTCAAAATTCCGAGATCAAAAAAGTACTCCAGAGTGTTGTTCAGCATGGGGGTGAGTAGAAAATGAAGGCTAATCATGTTTTGGGTGTACTATTCCTTTAAAGTCAGGACTTTTTTCTCATATTATACTGAACCAAACGTTGAAAATCAGTTAGCTTTTGTTTGTTTTTTTCAGTGGCCCTTATCCACTTCCTTGGTAATTTTTTACTATTTCAATTCAATTCAGTTGATTTCTATAGCGGCAATTCACAACATCTCACGGCACTTTACAGAGACAATTCAACCAGATCATACAGTCAGATTGATCATAGTTTTCTATCTGAGGAAAACCAGTTCATTGCATCGATTCATTGACTCTTCAGCAATCCCTCACACTAAGCATGCTTGTAGCGACAGTGGAGAGGAAAAACTCCTTTTAACAGGAAAAAACCTCCAGCAGAACCAGGCTCAGTGTGAGCGGCCATCTGCTGAGGCCGACTGCTCTCATTAGCTATTTTCCATTTTTTTCCCCTTTGGGATCCATGGTTCGACACGCACCAGCCACTCTGTGTGCCTGGAACAGCGTTGCGCTGAAGCATGTGCTGCAGGCCATGACCACTGATCTCTACGGCTATGGCGCAACTTTTCCTTGAAAGAAATGTTTACATTTATTGTTTAAATGTATTTATTATAGGATTGGAAAAAATAATGAACGTTTGTTTGACCTCCTGCACACCATATTAAACTACACAAAAACATTTTTGAGAAGTTTTGATCTAACGTGAAAAATGCAGATCAGTGGGAACCGTGAGGATCCATAACGGCGCTGATGTTTCTGAAGAAGCTGCATCCAGCCTGTTGGAGGCTGAACGTTGGAATCCTGTCAGGAATTTTCCATCATCCAAACTATCTTTCCCAGTGCTCCCCGTAATTCCTGTACTGGGCCCGGTCCGCTCACGCTCACAGCACATTCTCTTCATCTGGTGAGTGCAGAAACGTGCCACAGCTTGTGAGGGTGACACCGGAGCAGAAAACCATGTGGACCATGAGCCGCCTCTCACTTAATGTGCAGATGGACGGAGCTCACATAACAGCAAACAGAACACGCTCCGACCCGTCGTCTTTGTGTTTTCAAAACCGCTCCTCTGTGATGCTGAATGAGTTTCTCTGCAGATTAAAGGCTTTTTATGCTTTTTATTAGATAAATGTTATCTGGATATTTTTGATCAGAACTTTGGTAATTTACTCCAGCAGGCTGGTTATCAACCTTTGAGCTGAACCCAGACTGACTGAGAGACAGAATCAGAGTCTTTTTTTTGCCTAACTAGCTTTTCCACCTCTGGATAAATTAAAATCTTGTTTCCTGTCTGCTTCTTTGCGCTCCTTGGGATGAGTGGATCCAGTCAGATCATCCGGTTTTACTGAATTCAATTCAAATCAGTTTATTTATATAGCACCAATTCACAACACATGTCATCTCCAGGCAGTTTACCAGATGATACAGTCAACTTGATTCAAAGTTTTCTATCTAAGGAAAACCAGTTGATTGTATCGAATCATAGACTCAAAGGCAATCCCTCACACTAAGCATGCTCGTAGAGACAGTGGAGAGGAAAAATTCCCTTTTAGCAGGAAGAAACCTCCAGCAGAACCATGTCAGAGGATGAAGAGAGCACATCCAGCCAGTCACAGTCAGAGAAACGGGACTACACTGAAAAACTCCAACGTCTTTAAACAATGTTGATGTTGATGGCAGCAGAACAGCTGATATTTCTCTCCAGGATGGAGTCACAGCCAAACAGAAACAGATGAGGCAAAGCTTCTATGAGAAAAAGCAGAGAGCGCAGAATGGGACAATGGAGACAGAATGAAGCAGAATGATGAAAAAGGGGTCCCTATGTCCTCCAGCACTCTAAGCCTATAGCAGCATAATTATGGAGATAGCTAAGAATAACCTGAGCCAATCGAAGTATAAGCTTTATCAAAAAGGAAAGTTTTAAGCCTACCCTTAAAAGTAGACAAGGTGTCTGCCTCACAGATTAAATACAAACAAATGAATACAACCATTACTGAGACCATCAGCAGTAACAAGGTTCTGCTCCATCTTTAAGCCCCATTCTTTAGCCCCAAAACGACACCAGGAGGAACTGAGCGGTTAAAAACACACCGATTAGAAGGAGCACTTGTGCTCGAGATCACATGATGTTTTCTTTGGTTTATTAATGTCAGATTGAGAATAGTGTAACATTTGTTATCATGCTGTCATTTTATCATGCAACTGGAGAAACAAAAAGCAGAATCCGCCTGAAGAATTGGCCCTAAAGGATTAGTGGTGAACAGGTTACTCTCTGCTCTTTTTTAAAAGCAGCACTTAGCTTTTCTTCTGACTGTAACTTTAAGCTGCGACCAGCTGTTGCTTTATTAGCAGCCTCCTTTCTACACCACCTGCATCCAGTAATCTTTCTTTCATTCATCAGACGCTGAAGTTGGAGACATTGTGGGTACAGCTCATTCAAAACGAGGACGATCGGTCACGTTGTCAATCATGCTAATTTTTTAGCTCTGCGTTGAAGCTCAGCAGCTAAAGAGCTCAGTTTCCTGTCTGTGGTTGACATGGTCGCTCATTGTTCGCCTCGAATCCCCATCACTGACAAAGCTGTCGGGAGAGACTGAGGCATTTATCCAAATACAAAAAATATGTTAAAATGTTATATCACCATTATTGAGCACACTTATATCGCTACATATATATATATATATATATATA
>NW_015150466.1:1865414-1866970 GCF_000732505.1 Cyprinodon variegatus
AGAGGAAAGGCAAACACAAAATATATTATCTCACAAATAGGCCAAGGAAAAATATGCTTCCACAGTTTGGTTAGAAAGACCTCCTGTCTAATGCTCCACGACTGAAGCGTATCTGCAAAGGTTCGCGTTTGAATCCGCTGTCTGAGTCCAAACACAGACAGGCTTCATGGTGAATGTCGTAAATGTTTTTCTTTGCTGTCTCCTGTGCATCAGTGGATGCTGAGCTGCAGGAGCTTCACATTTAGACTGAGTTCTGCCTGATTTAACCTGGCTGAGTCTGATCTTATCTGGCTGCTGGTAATTCAGGCTCCTCTGCATGTTGGATCCAAATGGATATTTGCCCACATGCTGCAATGACCTTGAGGTCCTCCAACTGGCCATGAATATTTATGATGGTGAGCGTTTCTGCAGATAACGGAGAGGATGCAGCGCTGCGATCGGAGGCTGATGGATGTTCCTACAGGAGCCATCGATCCTGGTTTACCTCTCTGCTGCAGGCAGGCAGGCAGGAAACACCTGCCTGGTCTTCTGCAGCACAGCTGATGTTCGTCACAGAAGCGCTGAAACGCCCGGCGGCAAAGGTTCTCCGGACCTGCCTGGCAGCTGCTGCTTTAGGTTATCGCAGTTTGAGCAAATGTTTTAGCAAACGGTGTTTCCTGGAAGAGGAAATTCTGCAGAGATGTTTAGAAGACTGGATGATTGTTTTGCATTGAAAATGTTTCACAGAAAAGAATCCTTGCTTTGTTTCCCTGTGGAACTGACACTGTTGACAAAATCTTTTGACATCTGCTGGTTGATAAAAGATGAAGCATTTAGTCATTTCTCCTCCTCTGGCTTATTCTATCACCAGAAACACAAACTTGACTCATTTGAAGAAGAGATGGCCCGCTACTGATGCTCTATATCAGTGCTTTGGATCCTCTGTGATAAACAGCAAATGTCATATCAAACATTTTATATAAATAAGCTGCTTTGTTTGGAGCAACAAACCTCTTCTGCTCTTAGAAATTAGAAATTTAACTTTATTGATCTCACGATGGAGAAATTCCCTCTCTGCATTTAACCCATCCCCTTGGGGAGCAGTGGGCTGGCATTGTGCGGCGCCCGGGGAGCACTCTGAGGTGAAGGGTCTTGCTCAGGGACCCAGAGTGGAGGCTGTGGGGATTGAACCGGGTACTTGCAACCTCCTCAGAGCACCAGCGAGTCTTTACTCTTTACTCTTTACTGGGATTGCTGCCCGGTAAAGAGTCAATGCACTCATGGTCTACTAATCAAGGAATGCTGCACAGTAGATTCAATGCAGTCATTGTCTACTATTGAGGGATTGCTGCAAGGGGAAAAGTTAATGAAATCCTGGTTTATTTCTGGGCAGTAGTCTATGATTTACACTTTCCCATCTTGATGAACAGGTAGGTTTAAAACTTTCATACCCAGCATTAGGGGTGTGGGAAATAATTGTTTTGGCGATATATCGTGATATTCGGCTGCCCAATATTACATCGATCTTTCACTTCTTAGTATCTATTAAAAATAAAAATGGTTACATAAAACATTTA
>NW_015150466.1:1869083-1871053 GCF_000732505.1 Cyprinodon variegatus
GTTTAATTCTTTTGAATTTTTAATGTTTTTTTAATTAAAGTGTTTCTATGTATTTTGTATTTTTATATTTAATCCTAAATTAAACAGTTTTTGATCATTTAACAGATTTTATTAATATTTTTTTATTTCTATATTATATATTGTAACATGAACTTTTTTTATGTTTACATTTTATTTTACTCTCTCACTCTCTTTAGATCTTTCTAATTTTCCAACCTTTCAGCAGGTTGTCCAGTTGACCTGATGACCACATCCAGCTCAGTTGTTTTTGTTTTTTTCTGGTTTCAGATGTACACTGGCCTCCTGAAGCACACACCGCCTCCGGCCTCCCCTGCTGCTGCCTCCTCCGCCTCGGACCAAGGTGGAAACACGCATACCGCGGTTCCCACAATCCCCCGGGCACACCTGGTCGTCGGCTCCAAGGACCAGCTTCGGATCCTCACCCCTGTGGGAAGCTCTTCCGCAGCCAATCACTGCGCCGCCGTCGGCGTCGTGCACACCGCCAGGCACACGGCCGGCGCTCCCAGATCCCACGCCTCCATCAGCGAGGAGGATGAAGGAGGGGGCGGAGGAAGGGTGAAGAAGAAACGGAAGAAAAAGGACAAGACGCAGTGGGAGAAAGTAGGAGCAGAGGAGGAGGAGAAGGAGAGCAGCAAACCAAAGAAACAAAAGGCGGAGAGGGAGGCGACACCCGTGCTCACCCTGAGGAGGAGCAAGGAGCCAAAGGAGGGAAAAGACAGGAAAGAACGACGGTCAAAGGGAAAGGCTGGCAGGAAGGACGGCGGAACGGATCCGAGGAACGCGGTGAAAACCCCCGAGCCCTCGGCGGTTCCTGTCAAAGTTCCAGGGAAAAGAGGACGGAAACCTAAGGTCAAAGTCCTCCCTCCTGCTGCGACCAATCAAGGTTGGTAGGAACGTCTCATTGGGCTTTTTTTAACCACTTCAGATTAGAGCTTCCACTTGTTCAGCTGCTGACTTCAGTTGTTGCACCTCGTTTTGCATTTGATCTGCTGTTAGTACAAACTGCTCCAGCAAACATGGAAACATGCTTTAAACTTCACATTGTTACTATGATGGGTCTCCAACCTTAAACGACGCTTGGTTCGACTAACCGATGTTAAAATCCTTTTCATCTTTCCAACCCCTGCAGCCGGGCCTCAAGTTAACAACACCCAGGCGGACCAGAACCATGGGAAGGGCCACGGCCAGGCCAACAGCAAGACTGCAGGCCCCACGGCGCCAAAACAGAGGGGCCGCAAACCCAAGTAAGAACTGCTGGGTCTCTACAGCAGGCCGCACTGGTAGGACCCGGTGGAAGGTGGGGGGCGGGTGCAGACCGTCAGAGCATAGAGGGGAAGGTGGTGATGATGGACAGTTTGACAGAGCAGACTGTCTACATCTGCCATCACAGGTTGCTATCTCTGTCTGCTGGTGGGGCGGGAGTTCATGAGTTCACCTGCCAGTAAAGCAGACGTTTAGCTAGGAATATTTCATAGGGTGCACAGCTTGGGGTATCCCATCTTTAGCCTTTATGTGGCATTGGGGGGGGGGGATTTAGTCTTTCTGAATTTCTATTTCCTGTATTTCCTGGAATGCAGCTAACTTTTTGTCTTTGTTCCAACACTACTTTTGTTGTAATTATGGGAAGTATGTGTGAGGGATTAAAGTAATCCGGCCCCACGCCTGATTTCCGGCTTGTAGCGATTGTCCGTGGGTAAAAAGAATCCCTCGAAAATAAATTGACTTTAAATAAAAAAAAAAAAAAACAAGACAATCAAAATCCCTCTTGCGTTTGTCAGCAAATGGTAGCAAAGGAGCACTCTGAAACTAACAGTATTAGCCAATCAGAAGAAGAAGAGGGCAGGTCTTAGGTAGTGGCCATTTTACCCTAATATAGTAGCCCCTCCCTCCTGCCATCTTCCAGCAGTGCGGTTAGCCTAGCGCCATTCTCCCCGCTTTACAAGCTAAAT
>NW_015150466.1:1871852-1874466 GCF_000732505.1 Cyprinodon variegatus
TGCAATTGATTAAACTCAATCTGAAAAACAAAAATCAAACACAAAATCTGCAAATGAATTGTCTTGACAAATAAAAACATGAAAGGGGCTCTGCCGATAATGCAAGCGTAGAAGAAGAAATGTGCTGTTTACCTGTGCAAAGAAAGAAACAACGAAAGAAAAATGTTTGAGGACTTCAGTGTTGAGGAAGAGCATGAGTTCTTTGCCGAGCTGAATCCTTTAAAGCGGCCAAACTCTTGAACAGAACCCGACCTCCAGAAGATGATCAGAAATGGAGTACAGGGTGTTCACGGCCGACTCCGCGGCAGCTCAGAAGGTCATTAAACATCCGACATGATGACGATGCTTCTGCAGAGAGCCTGAAGGATCCTAGAAGATGAGCCTGACCCAGATCCGACCGGTTCAGCCAGCTGCTGCTTGACAGATTTAGAAGCTGTTTGTTTCCTCAGGCTAAAAAAAAACAACTTCTTGATTCTTTTTACAACCTTTGGTGTTGATGTTTATTTTAACAAGGTAAAAAAAATCACTTTGTGGTTTCTCTGGAATGTCAGGAGACACTGAATAAAAAGAAAGGAATCGAAGAGGAAGAAGTTTCTTAAAAGGAATGGGGGGGCGGATTTCATAGTGAATAACTTTCTATTTACTCTACTTTCTATTTTCTAACATTAGACACAATGTCAACGGCTAACTAAGTCAATACAGTCGGCCCGAGATAGCCATGGGTACTTGTATAATGCCACAAACAAGTACCTGGGACTCTCATATATATATTATCGTGGCATTTAAAAAAGTTAAAATACAAAGTGAAAAAAAAAAATATGATTATAAAAATAATTTTGTCAGAAATATTGTATCGCAATATATTTGTGCGGAACTACTTCAGGTTGATTGTAAACCAACGACTCCGGAGTCGCATGCGGCTCCTTAGCGTCCCCCTTGTGGCTCCTTTGAGTTCTTTCAAAAATGTATGAAAATCAAATTTTTTTTTTGTTTGTTTGTTTAAATATGGTGCGCAGGAAGTCAAACAAAAATGTATTATGTTTTCCAATGCTGTAAACATTTGTATAAGAAATAAATGTAAACAATAATAGCCATAGAAATCAGTGGTCATAACTTGTAACCAGGGTGTCGCGATACCAGGCAAACAAAGCTGCAGGTGTGTCTCGGACCATGGAACCCAAAGGGAAAAAAGGAAGATGGCTGATGAGAAAAGAGAATTCAAAGATTGAAGGATTGCCTGCATTTTTGCTTTGTATTGAGAGGCATTTCCAGGGAAGGCTAAATATGCAGCGACCACCAAACTGGGAGTGAGAGAACAAGTGCGAAAGCAGAACTTCTAGATAAATTAGAGGAGAGCAAAGATAGATTTTAGAAGTGGATTGCATCTCCAAACTCCACTGCTGTTTGGTTGCAAGGATAGAAAACCGTTCACAGAACGAACAGGTAGTGCTCTGATGCAGGGATGGGAACCTTCTTCCATTTTTCCACCTAATCTTCAAAATAACAATAACACCAAGGAACGCTGATGAAGGAGTATGTTGGATTTCAGGGTTAGAGAGCTCTGCTCTGATGGATGTCAGTTCCTGCTTG
Source organism: Cyprinodon variegatus (assembly GCF_000732505.1). Taxonomy (NCBI): domain Eukaryota; kingdom Metazoa; phylum Chordata; class Actinopteri; order Cyprinodontiformes; family Cyprinodontidae; genus Cyprinodon; species Cyprinodon variegatus. The sequence goes on from NW_015150466.1 coordinate 1,873,443, forward strand.
GTTCCTCATGACTCAATCAGCTCCTCCCAACAGAAACACGTCCACCATAGAAAGATTCCTTTATCCTGTTTCTATAATATCATCAATGCAACGAAACCTAAAACGCGCAGTAAATTCTACGCGGTGAGAGCGTTCACTGCTCCTCCCTTACCTCATGCTACTATTTGACATTTGCTCCAGAATAAACATTGAATCATAAATGATTATTATATATTTAAGCCCACATAGTCCTTTTCTATAGTAGGATAATATACTTAGAGCCGTACGAGGCTCCAAGTGTATTATATAAGACTTCTACATTTTTGCCGCTTCAGACAGATTTATTTTTTGTTTTTTTGGTCAAATGTGGCTCTATGAGCAGTTTGTGTTACCGATCCCTGGTAAAGCCGTATATTCGGGATAGTGGAGATAGCCATGGGTACGTGTTTAATGCCACTTTGCACTTTCGGTACTTCAGTATTATTGTGCTCCATTAACATAATCCTTTTGTTGTTATGGATTTGTATAATATGTTATGTTTCCAAGTTTGAAGACGTTTCACTTCCCATCTAGGAAGCTTTTTCAGTTCAAAATGTCAGGAATAGCGTTGAGATTCAGGCTTTATGACAATTTGAATTGAAAAAGGAAACATCTTCAAACTTGGAAAACAAAGTCCAGGATTGTTTTAAATTTTCTTTTTTTTTTGGGAATTCAGAAAAACTGCTTCAGAGGCATAACCAGTTAGAGGGAATGGCTGCTGGGGTTACTTCCCAGTGCTACACTGGATCGAAATAAAGTAATAATAGTTAAAGCTTTTATGAAACTTAAGATTGAAGCTCCAGTTTCCTTGCACACATCTTAAAAAAAAATAAAATGTGTAGCAAAGGATGTAGGGGACTGATTCAGGCCCCTCCTCTACCCTGGACAACGGGCCCAGCTAAACTTAGTCTGTCAGGGATCCACTTGGTTCTGATCAATTCAATTCAGTTCAGTTTATTTATAAAGTGCCAATTCACAACACATGTAATCTAAAGGCCTTTAATGT
>NW_015150466.1:1874743-1877027 GCF_000732505.1 Cyprinodon variegatus
CTCCAGGATGGAGTCACAGCCAAACAGGAACAGACCAGATGAAGCTACTATGAGAAAAAGCAGAGAGAGCAGAACGTTAGAGATTGAATTAACAGATTCTGCAAAGTGGGAGAATAGAGATACAATGAAGCAGAATAATGAAAAAGGGGGTCCCTATGTCCTCCAGCAGTCTAAGCCTATAGCATCATAACTATAGAGATAGCTCAGGATAACCTGAGCCACTCTAACTAGAAGCTTTATCAAAAAGTAAAGTTTTAAGCCTTAAAAGTAGACAGGGTGTCTGCCTGATCAGATCTCTGAAAACAGCCTGAATCTTTAGATCTGCGCTCTGTTTTAACCTTCTGTGTTAGTTTGCTGGATGCTGATTGGGTGAGAGGATCCCGCCGCCACAGTCGTGTCTAACTTCTGTCCCTTTACAGAGACCCCGGTGCTGCGCCGGTGGAGAAGAAGAAGAAAGGGAAGAGAAGAAACCAGGAGGCGGCTGTACAGGAGGGAGCGGAGAGCGGCGACGATGCCTCAGCGTCGGCCGCCAACATGGGAGGGGACGACAGCCAGGACCCCCTGGACAATGCCGTGAGTAGGCGGAGCTTAAACGAGCAGCATTTGAAAAAACGGGTTGCTCAGAAAAGATCTTTAAAATCGCTGCACTGTGGGCTGCAGGAGGTTCAGTCTGCCTCAGGCGCATCCCGCTGGAAGCGGTCGCTATAGAGATCTTAAAAGTAGACAGAACATTTGAACAAATAAGTATTTTGTAAGATATAACTGTAATCTCCTAAAAAACAAACTTAAATTAATTTTATTAAATTACATTAAATTAATTTAAATACTATTTTAAATAACCAAAAATATGACATTACTTCTGTGAAGTTGGATGGAATCTTAAAATTAGCGGTGTGAGTACAGCTAAAATAATTTCAAATAAAAGCAATCAAAGTAGTGAATGGATTTAAAGAGGAAGCATTTAAACCGACCAATCGTTGCTCCACATTAATCACCGCCTCAGAGGCTCCAGTCATCAACAAACCAGAACATAAAACCCCTCATAGATGCTCGATTAAAGCAAGTTATGGAATGGAATAAGATGCCTGCGTTACCTTATTTCAAATGATCTTTATAAATTAATTACAGTATTTCAGAGGACAAAAAACGCACTTAATTGGTAGATAATTTCACTTACTAACAACTAAAGCGCCACGTTCCACACATACGTAAGGCTTCTCCGCTTTTCCAACTTCACTACACTGAACTAAATCCTGACCAATCACAGCAGAGTATCCGCTCAACCAGATGAAGGTTGTGTCACGAAGAAGCAGCAAAGATGTAGCAGGGGGAATAAAAAGACGTAGTTCAGAGAGAGATTGGCTCTCCTGGAGGCTGAAGCTGCATGAAACCTCATCAGTGGAGATTCTCAGGATGGCGGATCCGAGTCACGCAGCGTTCCGTTCCGCTGTGGTAAGAATGGATGCAGGGAAATGTTAACCAGCTGATGTGTAAGACGTCAAACTGTGAAGCAAGGAAGCGCTCCAATCCCCCCCGCAGCACACTGCAGACAGGCCCGATGCAGGATGTTTTATCTTTTATTTAGATGAGCTAAAACCTGTCAAATAGCTGGATCTCTTCATTAAAAGAAAAAAATTCAGAAGTACTGTAATAATTAGACACAATCTCTCTGCTTCCCTGGTTTCCGTCTGCAGTTTTCCCAGAACTTGGTACTTTTTACCCTCCATACTGAACCCATATTTTTACTTTTGTTCTCAGAAGCGCCGTTCAGGACGACAAGTCAAAAGGAGGAAGTATAACGAAGACCTGGACTTCAAGGTGGTGGACGATGACGGAGAAACGATTGCGGTTCTTGGAGCTGGACGCATCTCTGCACTAAACGCCACGGCGCTGGCATGGCAGGCGGAGGTGAGCCTAGACAGAGGCTCTTAGCTTCCTGGTCTGCTTGGCAGATCCTGTTTAAAACTTTTTTAGTTTTCAGTGCTGCAGAATGTTATTGAGCTGTGTGCACTGATAGCGCTGCAAGGCTGCATGTTCTACTGCTGCATTCCACCCAGGTACTCTGAATATAAAAAATTAGATTTGTTTATCTGTCTGTACTATAATTGGCACCTTTAGAGGATGGATGGATGGATGGATGGATGGATGGTTGGTTCCATGAATGTTGGTTGGATGATGGATGGAGGGTTGTTTCTTTGGGTGAGTGATGGATGGTTGGATCATGGATGGATGGTTGGATCATGGATGGATGGTTGGATCATGGATGGATGGTTGGATAGGTGAT
>NW_015150466.1:1878583-1890939 GCF_000732505.1 Cyprinodon variegatus
CCTAGACAGAGGCTCTTAGCTTCCTGGTCTGCTTGGCAGATCCTGTTTAAAACTTTTTTAGTTTTCAATGCTGCAGAATGTTATTGAGCTGTGTGCACTGATAGCGCTGCAAGGCTGCATGTTCTACTGCTGCATTCCACCCAGGTACTCTGAATATAAAAATGAGATTTATTTATTTGTCTGTACTATAATTTTCACCTTTAGAGGATGGATGGATGGATGGATGTTTCTCTGACCCTTCTACTGGTTCTGTTTCTATGCTGACCTGTAGCTGCTGGGTTTTCCTTCCTTTGGTCTTGCTGACATGAACATAGATGTATGAACATAGATTTCCTTTCATCCCTGATCTGTTTCTGTTTGTCAGGAACCTCCTGAGGATGAGGCAAACATCATCGAGAAGATCCTGGCTGTCAGGAAAGTAAAGAAAGAGGTAAAAAAAAAAAAAAAAAAAAACTCCAAACTCAGCTGCTTTACTTGGAATTATTCTGATTTGCTGCTAACTTTTCTATCATATTTGTCCTGTGAGAACTTTAACCCTTTAGATGTCGCAAAGCATCTTATTAATTAATGCTGATCGATTAATTTTTTCCAGACGTCGTCCGAGGACCCAACGGAGGACGCAGAGGAGTTTTACGTTAAATACAGAAACTTGTGAGTTTTTAAATATTTCTCAATATTAGAAAATAACCTGGAAATGTTTTACTTAATCTGCTGTTGAACACAAGCTTTAAATGTTTCAGTTTTTTGCTGCTTTCTACTTCATCTATTTAACTTGTTGTAAAAGGCGTCCAGGTTTGAGTTTATCATAGATTTTCTCGCCATCAGAGGGAGTCAGAATTTCATAAATGCTCTAAAACATGGAGCTGGTTGACAGTTGCCTTCTGTATCTCTGCTTCTGTCTCCTTGAACTCCAGTCGGCCTTCCTGTTAAAAGGCAGTTTTTCCTCTCCACTGTCACTACAAGCATGCTTAATGTGAGGGATTGCCTTTGAGTTAATGAGTCGATGCAATCCACTGGTTTTCCTTTCCTTTAGGAACTAAACCCTAAATGCCAGCTGCTTCTGAAGCTTCTCCTTTCCTGTATTGGAAAAACGATCTAGAAATAAGTAATAATGTCTTAAATTAAGTGTATTTACCAATAATTGGAGTTGGTAAACAAGATAGTTTGCCATTGGAATGAGTATTTTTATTCTTGAAATCAGATAATTCGATAACATGCACTTTAAATAAGACAATGAAATTGTGTTTTTTATTTTTATTTTAAGTGTAAATTGTCTTGTTCCATTGGCAAAATGTATCTTATGCCTCATCCAAGACCAAATGCACGTATTTTAAGTAAAAAATGACTTATCTAGATTTGGATTTATTTGATTGTATGGAGAGATGATCGTCTTCTAAGCGGTTCTCTCTTGCATGTTTAGGGAAACTAATTTCACCTCCAGCTGCCGGTCATTGTGTTCAGATGCTCCTCTGGATGTCGCTCCACTTTCTATCATCATAACCAGGCAGATTCAGCACTTATTCTGTCTGCTGTGCTTAATCTCTCTGCATAAAATATGGCCGGATGCATTGCAGCATCACTTTCTCCACAAACATTTATTTGCACGTAGCAAAGTTACAGAAAAATGTTTCTGTGAATTTTTTTCTGTGAAAAATGAGCAGCAGAATGCAGAGCGGTCACAGCAGGAGCCGAGGTTTGTTCATCTCTTCACTGGTTTACGGATCACGTCAGGCTGCCGGAGTTACAGCAGCTGCTGCCTTTCCAGTCCGCTGATGTTTTTATTGCACTTTAAATTTCACTCCTTCTTTTCCTTCCCATTTCAATTTATTAAACTTTAAAGGAAGTAGTTTGCATCTAAACTTTATTAACAGCTGCTTTGTTGCTCCTGGGGTGTGAAAATACAAATGAACTTTTCTGCACAATAAAGTGTGATGATGATCTCAGTCGGCTCCCTGTTTTCCTGCAGCCAAAGGCTAGAGGTCGGTCCTCGCCGGACCTTTTAATAAAAGTCTGAGCAGTTTTGATATAACTCAAATGTGGAAAGAGGAACCAAATTAATTCAATTCAGTTTATTTCTATAGCGCCAATTCACAACTCATGTCATCTCAAAGCACTTACAGTTCACCAAATCATCGAGTCAAATTGATTCAACATTTTCTATCTCAGGAAAACCAGTTGATTGCATCGACTCATTGACTCTAATGCAATCCCTCACACTAAGCATGCTTGTAGCGACAGTGGAGAGGAAAAACTCCCTTTTAACAGGAAGAAACCTCCAGCAGAACCAGGCAATTTTTCCACTAATTGAAATGCCTTTAAATAAACATTAACATGAATTCAACACACTGTAGTAAACAGATAAATGGAGGCAGAAGATGTCTTTCAGTCATCAATGCACACATTCAGCGACACACAGGAGCTCTTTCAAGCTGGGCACCGTTTCATTCACAACACCTGTCCCATCAACCAGGAAGCAGATTCAGAAATACTTTAATAATCCCAGGGAGAAAATACTTTCATTACATGACTCCATCTGTAATAGAGTGACTATAGGACCAGTTTGATATAACACAATTTCATACAATATATATAATTAGGGGGTCACCGCTCCATCTCACCATCAGTTTGGGGTTCCTTTCCCTGGAAAAGTTGAAGACCCCTGCATTAAGGCATTGATGATGTCACTTTTGGATCTGGGATCAACATGCATTCCTGCAATAAAAAGATCCTTAGTTCAGCAGCTCAGCCTTGATATGCTATAGATTTTAAACACCTAGATGTTAAACCTGCTCCTATATGCTATTCTGTGAGCCTTCCTTGGATTTCTGCTCCTGCAGTCAGAGATCTATTCTGGCTCCTTTCTATCTCAACTTTAAGTTCTTTATCCGTCTGATCCTGAATGTTTTTGTTGTGTGGAAAATCTGTTATAAATAGAAAGAAGGGCTGGAAACCATCAGCCGGTGTTCATTCTATACGATTATATATCTGTTTTATTTTGGGTGCGAATTGAAAGCGGTACACTGCGTTCAGTTCAGGAATTAAGAATTTTCTTGGTTTGTTTTTGTCCTCTTTCAGTTCCTACCTCCACTGCAAATGGGCCACTTTGGAAGAACTGGAGAAGGATCCCAGAATCCATCAGAAGATCAAACGCTTCAGGACCAAGCAGGCTCAGATGAAGCACCTCTTTACTGAGGTAGAACCTCCCGCTGTTCTCCTTCCTCCCTGTTTTCAGCTCTACTTTAACATGAAGGCAAATCATATTTAAATGTCAAATCATTCTAGCTTAAACGTATATAAATTTAATCTTTATCAGATATTGCCCCAGACATTTTTTGTCATATTGTTAAATAGCAGAGCTCAGTCTTAGAAGCTTTTTCCTTCAAGACTGACAATGATTGTTTTCTACATTTGGATCACCAATGCAATATAAAATAATAGCAAATCTTGGTAATAATATGTTGAGACTCAAAAAGAGATTTGATCCTTAAGAAACAAGTGCAATACAGTTTGTCCAAGTGGAGTTGCCATATGTTGACGTGATAAGAAGGGGCAGGGCCCCAAGCAGATCTGGTACCTACACCGGATTGGAACCTGAGTCGGCCACATCAAGCATTAGGACCTCTGTACTCGGGTCTTGCACACTTAACCACTGCGCTACCGAAGCGCTCCCAGAAAGCAGGTATATAAATAAATCAAAAGGCTGAACTAAGGATACCTCAGTTAACGGAAACATCAGCAGTCAAAGGCAGCTCTGAAACACTGTGGTTTAAATTTCAAAGAAGGCTAGCGGTAAACTGCTGTTGTCACATTTCAGCCGTACTTAGTTCCAAATGGACTTGATTGGATGATTGATCGGACCGCCTAATTGGTTCTTAGTACAGATCAGAGCAGGCCGGACCGTGAACGATCGCTGTTTTTCTCCCCGCAGCCTGACGAGGACCTCTTCAATCCAGACTACGTGGAGGTGGACCGAGTCCTGGAAGTGGCCGTTACCACGGATACAGAGACAGGAGAGGTAGGATTGTCCGTCAAACCCGTTTGGTTGTGGTCTGTGCGGAGCCGTGCCATCTGACCCGTTTGTGTTGCTGCAGGAGGTGACCCACTACCTGGTGAAGTGGTGCAGTCTGTCGTACGAGGAGGCCACCTGGGAGCTGCAGGAGGACCTGGACCCGGAGAAGATCAGGGAATTCGAGGAGATCCAGAAGCTTCCGGCAGACCTCAGACACATGGTGGGTAGAAACGAATCTACAGAAGATGTCTGCGGTTCTGCTTGTCCCTCATTCTTCTGCGGTGGTCTCGGATCTCCTGACCAAGAATGCGCTGGCAGCATCATTTCCTCACATTTCTGCTGACTCAGAAATATGAGTCGGCATATTTCTGAGTGAGTAATCCACTCAGAGCTAGAGTACTGTCAGGGTCTGTCTGACAGGATGGGGCTCTGCGCCGTTATCTGCATGGGACAGAACATGACGGATTTGGGGGTAACGGACATGTCAGCCTTTTCAATTCAGTAATCTAGCTCACATTACTGAGCTAGATTACTCAGTACTCTAGCTTAGTAATCTGAGCTACATTACTAAATTGAAAAGGCTGACCTAGAAATGAAAACTGAACCTTTTTAACAAAGTAAATGGTCCTTAATAATAAAACAAATGTTTATCGGTTAAAACCTCAACACTTTTGGAGTATCCTAGTAATATTTTTTAATTAGGTTTAGGGCTGAAACAATTAATCATAATTAATTGATTAATGCAATAATCATCAATAATTTAGCGGTTAATCATTGACTGGAGCTGGTTGGAAAGTCCTGAGTTTCTGAGCAGAGCCAATAAGAGCAAAGAATCTAGTTTTTCATAGAATTAATTTTACGGATCTCTGCTCCTTGATTCCCTCAGGAAGCTAAATTTTCCTTTTTTTTCTTTGGCAGGATCGTCCGCCTCCAGAAAAATGGCAGAAGTTGGAGAGCTCCAGAGATTACCGCAATGGGAACCAGCTCAGAGAATACCAGTTGGAGGGAATGAACTGGTTGATGTTCAACTGGTACAACAGGTGGGTCCTCAGACACGTCAGCTGAGGGGGTTCCTCCTGGTGGAGAGCCGGCCATGTCCATGACGTTCTTCTCCTCCTCCTCCACAGGAAGAACTGCATCCTGGCGGACGAGATGGGTCTGGGGAAGACCATCCAGTCCATCACCTTCCTGTATGAGATCTTCAGCATGGGCATCCGCGGCCCCTTCCTCATCATCGCCCCGCTGTCCACCATCACAAACTGGGAGAGGGAGTTTCGCACCTGGACGCACATGAACGTCATCGTGTATCACGGCTCGCAGATCAGCCGCCAGATGATCCTGCAGTATGAGATGTTCTACAGAGACGCGCAGGTCAGAGCTTCTGCCGGCTCGTCTTTGGCATCGCGCCTCGCTTTAGCAGGACACCAACTGACATCCCCGCCGCTTCTCTCCTGCAGGGTAACACAGTGTCAGGAGGGTTGAAGTTCCACGGCCTGATCACCACCTTTGAGATGATCATGGCCGACTGTCCCGAGCTGAGGAAGCTGCAGTGGCGCTGCGTGGTGATCGACGAGGCCCACAGGCTGAAGAACAGGAACTGCAAACTGCTGGAAGGACTCAAGCTCATGAACCTGGTCCGTTTCCTGCTGCTTTTCCTCTAAGGCACATGTGTACAATTTAAGGCAACATTTCTGGCAGTAATGAGCCTAAGCTAGCACACAATGGCCGTTTCTCAATATGTGTACTTGTGCCTTCTCGTGTACTCGTGAAACGTCATCAGACTCGGCCCTAGTTCTCTTCCAATTCACAAGAACAGCAGAAGTTCCCGGATGTTGTTCTCGCCCCTCCCTATTTACCCAGCATGCATCACATTAGACTAGACTGATTGACAGCTGTCCCAGCATGCACTGCAGCAGCAGCAGCTTCCAATGGAGCACTCACAGAGCTCAGAGTATTAAGTTAAAAGTTCTCTTTTTGTTGCCATTATTCAATAAAAGTATGTTAGATAATATGTTAGATAATTTGAGGCGAGAACTTTATACTTTAAAGCATCACTATATGGCCCATTTACTGATTTAGTGCGTAATTAAAAAAAAAATTCCAATGTTAAGAGGACCGCAGCAACCAGTGGACCTCCAAGGCTAACGGCAGCCAGGACTAATGTTAGCCTGTCCCCAGCAGCTCTCTCTCTGCATAGCTGTGTGTGAAGGACCGCTGACTATGATGGCAATTTTTTTTGTTTTATTTGGCAAAATATTCATTTGATTTGTTTTTACCTGACTGTGTTCATTATTATTCCCCCACTAAAGGAAGAAAGTCACACACTTGTTACACAGTGTCCTCACTTTCCTGTGTTCTTCTCAAGAACATACTTGGCGAGGAACACAATTCCTATTGTGAATTAAGAAACGGCCAATGTCAGCAAGTAAACGCCGTGCTTCTTCTAATGTTAAGAAAGAGACTCAAACTGCTAAATGATTGGAAATAAAGTTCTGATCTCAGACTAGTAGGCTGTTTGTAATGAAGTCCTAAAATAAAAATTTTCATTTCCACATCTGCTTTCAGTCTTTATCACAACCAGGGGGTGAATTTACCATTAAGCAATACTAGGCAGTTGTCTAGTTCCAAGCCCCATAAAACTCTGTTTACATGTATGGTTAATCCAACTATTCCTTATTTGTGCACATTATGTTTTTGATAAAAATCCTTTGGCTAAAATGCCATCAGAAAGCTTGTGATATTAAGTGTGTCTCAGCCCCGCCCCCCTTAAGTGTCCACCATATTGGATCAGTCCATTTACTGCACATGTTCAGAAAGGTCCAAACAGACAGCAGCAAACCATTTGAAAAAACAAACGATTTGAAGAGCAGTGTTGCCAACTTAGCGCATTTGTCGCTATATTTAGCGACTTTTCAGACCCCTCTAGCACTTAGATTTTAAAAAAGCGCCAAATCTGGCGACTTTTTTCTGCTAGTGGAGACTTTGGAGACAACATCTAAAAGCAGCGAACTCTGCTCTCCAGAGCAAGTAGATTGGTAACCCCGCCTCCTGCTCTCCTCTATCTTGTCTGCTGTCATGATTCATGCAGCTATTATTTCATCCAAATGAAAAATGGAGAACAGATAAGCAGATCATGGCTTGTCTACAGTGAAAAGAAGGACTGGGTTATTTACTTTGGCCTTTTTGGAAACACAGGAAGGAGCAATCAGCTAAGTGAGCTTAGGGCCTGGAAAAAATCTTTCATTCCTTTAGAGACAGCATGAAAAGTCAGCTGAGTACAAAACATAGAGAGGAAAACAAGAAGAAAAGGGACAAGAAGAGAGGGACAAAACCTAGAACAGATAATGGATGTCTATTCTATTAATATTTCTCTATCTGTATAATGGGTCTGTATTATGTGTTCTCTTCTTGATTCAGAGGGCCCCCTTCTTGTCTTTCCTTAGGGCCCCAAATTTCTTAAATCCACCCCTGATCACAGCGATCCAAACCTTGCTCTAACATCCGTTCTGCTCCGCATCCTTACAGGAACACAAGGTGCTTCTGACCGGAACCCCTCTGCAGAACTCGGTGGAGGAGCTCTTCAGCCTGCTGAACTTCCTGGAGCCTCAGCAGTTCCCCTCAGAGACCTCCTTCCTGGAGGAGTTCGGAGACCTGAAGACAGACGAGCAGGTGAGTCCAGCTGGGTTTGACGTTGGTGCCGCAGGAGGAGAGCGGATCCGCCGGCGAGCCAAGCAGCAGAGCTTCATGTGTCTAACTGCTTCTTCAACAGGTGAAGAAGCTTCAGTCCATTTTAAAACCCATGATGCTGCGGAGACTGAAGGATGACGTGGAGAAGAATCTGGCGCCTAAAGAGGAAACCATCATTGAGGTGAGAGACTCACCCAACTGTCTGAGTGGACGGTCGAACCGTCCTTAGAACACATTGCTCCAGCTTTTCTGAATCCTCCCTGCTTTCTGTTCTAGTTTAAAGTGAACACAAGCGAAGCGCGTGGATCTGCGGTTTTCCATGTTAGCCTGATATAGAGTCGCGTTCAGTAAACGCTCGGTGATGCGAAGGACACATTCAGAACTCATTCCAAAAATAAGTAAAAAAAAATCCACCTGACTTTGTTTCCAAGTTTGAAGACGTTTCGCTTCGCATCCAGGAAGCTTTTTCAATTCAAAATGTCAGAATAAGCGTTGATTTCAAGGTTTTATACAGTAGCCCAACAAAGCCTTTAGAAAACATGCAAATTGAACCGGAGGAACGGGCCAGCCCCTTAGGAATGGGGTTGTTTAAGGTCATTGTTAGCCTGTAATACCCGACACCTGTCTATGTCTCTGAAAGGGGGGTCTTTAGAGGGAATTATTGGCCTGGCTGAAACAGGCGAGGTGTTTAGGTCCCCTGTATGGCAGTGAGGGTTGTGATGGTAGCTGGAACGGATCAACTCAATTACTGCATTGTAGTTTTTTTAAAGACTCAATTTTCTTAAAAAACCTACAATGCAGCAATTGACTTGATTCCTTCCAGCTATCATCACAACCCCCAGGTTTAGCTAAACCAGGTTTAGCTAAAACTCAACTTAAGGTCTGGAAGAAGCTTTATGGCAAAACATTTACATATTTTCTTTCTTGTTGTGGCTCTTTCTGCAAAGGCCATGTTTTAGTCTCTTATTTCTATAATCGATGCATCACAACTTATCCGATTAATTACTTCAGCACCAATGATGGTGTTGCCAGATAAACTAACAGATTTAATGTGAAAACGACTTGCCATACAGGCACTTTTTTTTTTTCCACAGCGTGGAAAATTCGATGCGTTTGTGTTTGGTGTGAACATAGCTCAAAACTGCTGCTGAGCCAAAGTCAAGGTGTGAAAGTGGGCGGGATCAAACTCCTAAACCTGAAGGACAGAGAGTGATAGAGGAGGACGATAGTGCCCAGATCAGGCAGCCTATAAATGCAACCCTTCTCCAAACCACCTGGGTCAGATAGATGGAGCCTCTGCAGAGCTACAGGACTGAATGTTGGGGGTTAATCAGCCATTTGGTTTATCTGTTGAAGAATGGATCCAGATTGCATTGGGAGGACGGCAGCTCTCTTGAAATCTGGATATTTTGCAGCAGGGCTCCAATATCCTACGTGCTTCAGGTGTTCCTCTGCCTCCACACGCCTGACCTCATTTAGTGCGTCATTAACAGGCCTCTGCAGCTGCTGAGGACATGATGCAGTCATTAAATGCAGCTCTTCTGGTTCATCCCTTCACTAATACTAACTATACTTTAAGTTAGGGATGCAGGGTATCGATTATTTAACAAATCTCTAGTTGATTCATATTTTCCTTTGACCAGCCATTCATTGATAAGCAGCTATATTACACATTTAAATAAAAATGATATATAAAACATTAAAAGTTAAACTAAAGATGAATAGAGTTTGTTTTCCCCATTAACATAATATTGTGAAAAATTGTTCTAATTCAAATAACCAAACATAAAACCCATAAAAAACAACAATTCAGGTGAATAAGGAAGGTAAAGAGTGCCACAATATAATGAATAAATAACTTAGGAAATACTTATTTGAATCTGCAATTAATTTTATTTAAACTAGGAAAAATTCAGAAATTATTTTACAAGTAAATGATTAAGTTCAATATATTGATTTAATTTTAGGAAGTGAACATAATTATTTCATGATTCTATTAATAATTCTGTGTTCCTGCGAAGCATATCATGAAATGATAAAAACTGTCACATCTATGAAAGTCAAGATGGCGGGACTACAGCTGCAGCTGCAGTTTTTTTTTTTCTATAAAGTCTATATATATTTTGTATGAGGTATATATATGTATATAATGATTGATTTTGTTTTCACTATGTGTATACAGCGCTCCGCACCGCTCATGTACGTCATGCTGAGTATTTGTCTGTCAAGTTAATCAATGAGAACTGTTCCACATCCACCGCTTCTCCTCCGCACGTCACCATCCACGCACATCTTCTCCGTCCGTCACCGTCAAAATACGGAGCTAGGCTATTTTTTTGCTCCGGTCCGTTGGAAACCGACCAGGTCAAAATCCACAACTACATTCGCACCAAACAGAAAAAAGAACATTGAGAAGATCCGGTTTGTCAAATTGACATATGGTAACGATGGATCGGTAACTACAAATTACAACATCATTTTATATAATCCCAAAACACCAGGAAGTAGTATGACGGAGTATTAGGTCCAGGTTAGACATTTTTTTTATTTTGAGAATAAAGTTGTAACATTACGAGAAAAAAGTTGTAATAATACGAGAAAATTTTTTTTATATTACGAGAATAAAGTCATAACATTACGACACAAACGAACCGAGCTAAACTGGTACAAGTTCATCAGTAGGGCTCGGCGCGGTTCAGTTCTGGCTCGATTCTCAGATAACAAAGAGTGCATGAGCAGACCGAGTCATCTCCTTACAGTCAGGCTCCGTAATCATGAAATTTCAGATATTCATAAAAATACTAGCTTCCCTACCGTGCCACACGACTTCCAGTCAGGATTCTGTTTAGCAGTGTGATGAGCGTCAAAGTCTCTCGTTGTTTCCTGCGTCTGTAAGACCTGATTAGACTTATCATTTGTCGTATCCACTTCCCAGAAGCCGACTCTGTCAAATAAATTCACCAAAGGCTGCCTTCTTCGCCTGACTCTGCAAACTTCCTAAATGTTATGGGCGCCGCCATGTTGGTTTGCTTGTTTATGTCTAGAGAGCAGTAGTACAGTAGATTGCCACTTGGAGACGAGGAACTGTGCTGGCGTGGCGTGTAAACGGTCTTATGGAACCAAGCTCGGCACTGATGGGTTTTCAGAGGGTAGTGGAAATGGGGCTACAGTGGAGGGCCATCTGCTGCCTGGAACATCCTTCAGCATGGCCGCTTTGGCAGTGGGTCAGAAATGGTGTGGGCTGGGATTTCTTTGTAGGGCTGCACAGCCCTCCATGTGCTCACCAGAGATAGCATGACTGCCAGGTACCGAGATGAGATCTTCAGACCCCTTATGAGACTTTATGCTAGTTTGTTTGGCCCTGGATTACTCCTAATGCAGGACAGTGCTAGACCTCATGTAACCGGAGTGTGTCAGCAGTGCCTTCAAGATGAAGGCATTGAAGTTATGGACTGGACTGTCCATTCCCCAGGCTTTAATCCGATTGAGAACCTCTGGGACAATGTGTCTATCCGTCCACCAACATCATGTTGCACCACAGACAGTCCAGGAGTTGAAGGATTCTTTAGTCCAGGTTTGGGTGGAGATCCACCAGAAGACCATCCACCACCTCATCAGGAGCATGCCCAGGCGTTATAGGGATGTCATACAGGCACCTGGAGGCCACACACAATACTGAGCCTCATCTGACCTGTTTGAAGGAAGTTTGATGAGCCAGTAGTGTTTTTTTTCTACATACATTTTTTATTTCTCCAAATCCAGGCCTCCCTCGGTTAATGAATTTTGTTCCCATTGATGATTTCTGTGTTATTTTGCTTTAAGCACATTTAACCTTGTACAGCGTCAAGTATTCAGTGAGAATATTTACTTCATTCAGATCCAAGATCCGTTATTTAAGTGTTCCCTTTATTTTTTTGAGCACTGTTTATTGCCTTGAGTTTATGTCCATGTCTAATGTTGCCTTTACTACTCTGACAGGCCTCTAAGAGTCAATGGTTTGTTCTTCTAGGTGGAGCTGACCAACATCCAGAAGAAATACTATCGTGCCATCTTGGAGAAGAACTTCTCCTTCCTCTCTAAAGGAGCAAACCAGCACAACATGCCGAACCTGATCAATACCATGATGGAGCTCCGCAAGTGCTGCAACCACCCCTACCTGATCACAGGTGACTGAGAGCAGCTCTCTGTAACTTCTCTGTAGCCTAGACATGCGTTCAATCTGTTCATTTGATTCTGTTTCACTGGTATGAGGAGAACACCTGGAGATGTTCCAAACCAATTACCCTCCACCTTTTCTTCTTTTCTCTCAGGGGCCGAGGAGAAGATCCTGGAAAGCTTCAAGAAGAGCCACAGTCCAGACTCCCCAGCCTTCCAGCTGCAGGCCATGATTCAGGCGGCTGGTAAGCTGGTTCTGATCGACAAGCTGCTGCCCAAGCTGCTGTCGGGGGGTCACAAAGTGCTGATCTTTTCCCAGATGGTCCGCTGCTTGGACATCCTGGAGGACTACCTCATTCAGAGACGGTGAGAGAGATATAGAGAGAAAGGGTCTACAGTTGGCTGTATGTCTGTCTGTCAGGTTCTGGCCTCAGACCTCCATCTGTCCACTGAGCAGGCGATTGATAGGACCCTCAGGGGTGCAGAGCATCTGTCCACTGAGCAG
>NW_015150466.1:1891699-1892607 GCF_000732505.1 Cyprinodon variegatus
ACCCTCAAGGGTGCAGAAACATAGTGGACGATTGTTGAAACCCTCAGTCTGCATCAGCTTTGGTCCCCCGCAGCTTTCAGTAGCTTCAACGCCTCCCCCCTCCTTCCCTGCTTAAACAGAGCATAATGCTGCCACTGCCATGCTCCCGCCACTTATAGTGTGTTCAGTCTGATGAGCAGGTTTTGAATCTTTCAGCTTGATGCTCTCATTGTCCAGCCTGATGGTTGGAAAAGGAAGACATTGCCTGTGACATAACCGTGATTTTAGTGTCTCCATGATCTCACCTTAACACAACAGCGCCGCTGATCACACTCTGGTTGTTTTTATTGATCGCTATCAGGAAAAGAGACAATTCTGTTCTGTTCAAACTATTTTCCTTTATTCAAAGCTTAAAGTTAGTCATTTTCTAAAGGTTTTGGTTTCATCAGGAAACTGTCTCTGTGTGTCTGACTCCTCAGCTACACGTACGAACGCATCGACGGCCGAGTGCGGGGGAACCTGCGGCAGGCGGCCATTGACCGTTTCTGCAAGCCAGACTCGGACCGCTTTGTGTTTCTGCTCTGCACCAGAGCAGGAGGGCTGGGAATCAACCTGACGGCCGCCGACACCTGCATCATCTTCGACTCGGACTGGAACCCGCAGAACGACCTGCAGGTGGGTCAGAGTGCTCGGCGCCATGAATCGCCCACCGCACACACCACTTCGTTCTACCTGTGTGATTCACTCATCATCTCCAAGATAAACAGGTCCCTAACAACCATAATGCAAAAACGGATCTAAATGAATAACATTGCTTGTGGTGTGTCGATGGATCTGCCACCGATCATAATTGGCCGATTTTCCTCAAAGGAAAAGTCAGCTCAGCAAGGAATATTAATCTGACCATTATCTATACATAAAACTAATAT
>NW_015150466.1:1895091-1896025 GCF_000732505.1 Cyprinodon variegatus
ACACCAAAAATCAAAAGTTTTCTGCAGCTTATTTTCAATAATTGAAATTAGTTAATTGTTTTGGATTTAGTAAAGTTCTCCACTTTCTGGTTCACATCACCGGTGAGCCTAATGTTTCTCTTAGCTGATGTTTCTGCATCCAGCTGCGTTATGAATCCGGTTCTTCTGCCTCTCTGATCCAGGCTCAGGCGCGCTGCCATCGGATCGGACAGAGCAAAGCGGTGAAGGTCTACAGACTTATCACCAGAAACTCCTACGAGAGGGAGATGTTTGACAAGGCCAGTCTGAAGCTGGGCTTGGACAAAGCAGTTCTTCAAGACATCAACCGCAAAGGAAGCCTGAATGGAGTAAGAATCAGTCCGGGTCCAAAGGAAGGCGGGGCAAGTTCTGGTGGAAGCCTTCACTCTGTCCCCTCTGTCTGCTGCAGGTTCAACAGCTCTCTAAGCTGGAAGTGGAGGACTTGCTGAAAAAAGGAGCGTACGGCGCCCTGATGGACGAAGAGGACGAGGGCTCCAAGTTCTGCGAGGAAGACATCGATCAGATCCTTCAGAGACGAACTCAGACCATCACCATCCAGTCTGAAGGGAAAGGCTCCACATTCGCTAAGGTCTGGATCCAAGAGCAGTTCTGCTCCATGGCTCTGTCAGTGAACATGCTTGTTAAAACCTGGATGGTGTCGTTCTGTAGGCCAGCTTTGTCTCATCCGGGAACAGAACCGACATTTCTTTAGATGATCCAAACTTCTGGCAGAAATGGGCCAAGATCGCCGAGGTGGAGATCGACTCCAGATCGGAGAAGGTAACCATGGAAACAGACTGACTGGGACTCCACATCTATCATCCATCCATCCATCCATCCATCCATCAATCATTATTTTATCCATCCATCCATCATCCATCCATCCATCCATCCATCCATCCATCCATCCATCCAT
>NW_015150466.1:1899021-1901872 GCF_000732505.1 Cyprinodon variegatus
GTCTATGCCTTTGAAGGGAGTTCAAAGGTGAATTAATAATTTCATGTATAGATATTTACACCCATAACACTGCTTGATTTTTTTCCATCAGCGTTC
The DNA here is from genome assembly GCF_000732505.1 of Cyprinodon variegatus. Classification (NCBI taxonomy): domain Eukaryota; kingdom Metazoa; phylum Chordata; class Actinopteri; order Cyprinodontiformes; family Cyprinodontidae; genus Cyprinodon; species Cyprinodon variegatus. Next base: position 1,899,118 of record NW_015150466.1, read on the forward strand.
ACTTGATTGGCTCCTTTAAATGAAGTGGTTCCCCATTTTGTTTAAGTGTGCGTCTCTTACGGCATCACACAGGTTTATTACAGCGGGAGAAACTCTATTAGTCCTCATGAAGATAAACAGATCCAGAGATGCTCCCCTGAGTTTAGACGCTTCAGAGGATTTTTCTCTCATCTCTCCAGGTGGGGTCGCTGGAAAGACATTCTGAACCACGGTCGCTTCAAGTGGCACCTGGCAGAGAGAGACATGGAGGTGATCTGCAGGTGAGAGAAGCTGCAGTTGGAATAAGTGAAAACAAGGAAACGAGGCCTGCAGATAAACCTGAACGTGTCTGCTTTGATCCATCAGGGCTCTGTTGGTTTACTGCCTGAAACACTACAAAGGTGACGACAAGATCAAGAGCTTCATCTGGGATCTGATCGCGCCTTCTAAGGACGGACAGGACCAGGCGCTGCTCAACCACTCCGGTTAGATTTTCTCCGCTCTCCACTTCCTGGCAGCCTATCGGCTCGGGTCACACTTACTGTTTGCTTTTGCAGGTTTATCGGCTCCGGTTCCTCGGGGAAGGAAGGGGAAAAAGCTGAAGAACCAGCTGAATGTTCCTGATGTTAAAAACGCCGACTGGCTGGTGCACTGCAACCCTGAGGTGGTGCTGCAGGACGAGAGCTACAAGAAACACCTCAAACAGCACTGCAACAAGTCAGTGCACTGCAAAAAATACACAAATCTAAATAAGTCCTTTTTCTTAAAATAAGTGCATTTTTTCTTGAATTGAGGAGGTAATTGAGACACTTGCCAATGGAAAATAATAATTTACATTTAAAATAAAAAAAAACCTGCATTGTCTTATTTCAAGTGCATATTATCTAATTATCTTATGTTAGGGTTAAAAATACTCATTCCATTGGCAAATCATATTGTTTACCTACTCAAATTAAGGATAAATACACTAAATTTAAGTTTTTCTTTTTTACTTATTTCAAAATCGTTTTTGTGTGTAGATGCTGCTGCACTAGAAAAATATAAATGAAAATAGTTCCTTTTTTCTTAAAATAAGTGCCTTATTTCTTGAATTGAGGAGGTAAGCGATACACTTTGCCAATGGAACAAGAACATTTATATGTAAAATAAGAAAACACAATTGCATTGTCTGTTTTCAAGTGCATATTATCTAATTATCTTATTTTTAGAGTAAAAATACTCTTTCCATTGGCAGATCATCTTATTCACCTGCTCAAATTAAGGGGAAAAACATTTAATTTAAGAAAGGTTTGACTTATTTCTACATCATGTTTGCAGTGTGGGGAGGGCTCTGCTCTCTTAGAGGCTCTAATGAAACACCTAAAGGGAAGATCCAGATCATTAATGTCTGCTGTACACTGCAACAACTAAGTCCTTTATTCTTAAAATAATTGCATTTATTTCTTGAATTTAGTTTAGTGAGATTCTTTACCAAATAAACAAGATAATTTACATTTAAAATAAGAAAAAGCAATTGCATTGTTTTATTTTAAATGCATATAATAGAAATACTCATTCCAGTGGGAAATCATCTTATTTGCCTGCCCAAATTAAGGGTAAAAAAAACAAAAAAAAAACACTTAAAACCTGCGTACACTGTGTGAAATATAAACAGAAAGAAAGAGATTTCAATCTAAAATCTAAAACGGCAATAAAAAAAGAAAGGGGAAAAAAAGAAAAAGTGTAATTAAATACTGAATTGAATTATGAGTTTTTTCAAGCCGAGGGAAAGAATTTAGATTTAATTCTTATTATTCTGTGTTTGCTTTTTTAGTTTCTCAGATTATAAGATAAAAATTTGACATTCAATTTCAACTTATATTTTTTTCTCTTTCAACTTTTATTCTTTCAGTTTCAACTAAGATTTATAGACCCACATAACATTTTGACCCCTTTCTGACTCCATAACCTTCCCTGATGTCTGTCACATCAAAAGCTGAAACACAATATTTTATGACAATATTCTGTTCCAGATCAATTCTTGTCTTTAAAACTCAAAATCTCGAAGAGTTCCTCTGGTTTGACGTTGGTTTTAGAACTCCGATTAATCTCAGACATCATGAATGCATCGATGTTGGGATTCCTGGAATCTTCCTCTCTGTTGCCAGGGTTCTGCTGAGGGTCCGGATGCTGTACTACCTGAAGGTGGAGGTTCTGGGTGAGGCCGCTAATCAGGCTCAGGAGGGGGTACCAGCCAGGTACGCTGCAGACAAACCGCTCTTCACCCACTTTTCATCAGTCTAAACTTGACGGCTGACTGTTTGTGCGTCGGCAGTAAACTGGACGTGTCGCTACCCGACATCGACTACATCGAGATTCCCGTGATGTGGTGGGATGCCGAGGCCGACAAATCGCTCCTCATAGGGGTCCACAAACACGGTGAGCCTTCCTTTAAACTCTTTTAGTGATTTCAAAGGAACGTCTTACTGACGGCGGCCTCCCCTGACAGGATATGAGCGATACAACGCCATGCGGGCCGATCCAGACCTGTGCTTCCTGGAAAGGGTTGGGATGCCGGACGTCACGGCTCTGTCTGCTGAACAGGGAGGATCGGAGGCGGTAGCTGAACTGATCGACAGGTAAAACAGGGATTACAAAGATGGGTTTCTAAAATTAGAGACGGAAACAGGAGATCGGTTTGATAAAGCAGTGGAAAATAGTCAGAGGGGCTTATTGTGTTGATCAGCTGCTCTGGAAAGGAGATCCCTTCTTCACGGATTAAACTTTAAATCATAAA
>NW_015150466.1:1901882-1923570 GCF_000732505.1 Cyprinodon variegatus
TTTCTTCTTCTACGCTTGCATTATTGGCAGAGCAGACGCTGAATGCGCACTTTCATCTGGTTTGGTCTGCCGCGGTTTCCGCAAAGTGGTGAACTCGCAGGCGCGCTACATTGGACGAGCAGTATGGAGGAATATTGACACGTTTTTTGTGGACTTTTATGGACCTTTCTGCCTCGGGCGCCATAGACCTCCATTATTTGAATGTCAGCAGACAGCAAGAAGCCTCCCAGATCTCCAGATGCATTTGAGATATCAAAAAAGTACTCCATAGTGTTGTTCAGCATGGGGGCGAGTAGAAAATGAAGGCTAATCATGTTTTGGGTGTACTATTCCTTTAATGACGTTCAGGTCAGATGAATGCGACCTGGATGTTCAGACACAGGTCGCATTTAAAAAGATCGTATACTTATCTGATTCAGGACCACATAGCCGAGTGGCCTGGGTTGCATTGGAAAAAATCAGATCTGTGTTGTTTAGACTGCCATGAAAAGATCAGATACAGTTCGCATATGGGTAAAAAAACTCAGATTTTGGTCACTTCAGGCTGCAGTTTGAACGTAGACCTAAGGCTGGTTTATTCTCAGAAACCAGGTCGTCTGTATGTTTGTCACAGTGAACGCCCCTTCCGCAGACATTCTGCCGCAACTCTCCAAAATTTTAGTTGACGTCAGACAGTGCAGCAGACAGGAGGCCTCTGATTGGTCAAATCTACATCTGCTCTACACTATGTGTATTTCCTGTTTGGTACCTTACCAGCTTGTTTTATTTGTATGACCGCCATTGTGGAAAACGACTCATAGAGTTGGACCAGCTGGAAGAGCGAGGTGTGCGAGAACGCTGGGACCCTGGATCCCCCGCTCTTTTTGGCCCTCATGTCCCTCCGTTGTCGCACAAACTTGCCCCCACTTCCTCACCCCTCGGCCGTATCTAGACCCACAGCTAGTTCCTGATTGGCCCTCTTGCGTTGTGGCGTGGAATAACTTAGCGCAGACCACGCTTCAATGTTGGGAATAAGTCAAAAACATCTGCAACAAGCTCACTGCGACACACTGCTGCGGGAGAATAACCAAACCTTTACCCAGGAGGAGCTCAGAGTAGCGTCGTTGCTCCTCCACCTCTAAAGGAGCTGGCTGAGGAGGCTCGGGCATCTGTTCCGGATGCCTCCTCGTCGCCTTCCTCAGGAGGTGTTCCAGGCATGTCCTACTGGGAGGAGGCCTCATGGAAGGCCCAGGACACGCTGGAGGGACTCTGAGCTGGCCTGGTGTCGCCTCGGGTTCCCCCCAGAGCAGCTGGAGGAAGTGTGCATGGATCGGGAAGTCTTGGCATCTCTGCTTAGACTGTTGTCTCTGCGACCCCGGATAAAGCGGAAGGAAATGGATGGATCTCCTGCTTTTTAAAATCCCTGTGACCTTTGCTCTCCTCTTTATGATCATTGTTTCCTGTTATATGACTGCTTCCTTTCTCAATCAACCATTGAACCCTTGAATAGTGCTTCCTTATTAATCGGTTTTCTCCGTCTGCGTTTGCTCGCTCCTTCGTCTTCCTCCTCCTGCTGCCTGTAGTCGTTTTCACAGCAGGACTTAACGGCAGTGTGAATAAAACCCATCCTGGTGTTTTGGTTTGTTTGTGCTGTCGCCTTCCCGCCCACGTTCCTGCTTCACACTTGGACTCACCATCAAATACAAACCTCACAATTCAGTTAAGCCAAATTCACTTTGTGCTTTTATTTGGCTCTCTGCTGATTTTAGAAAAACGAAAGCTTTGTTCTCGGATCAGTTTCCTGGATTATTACGGCACAGTGTTTCAAATAGTACCACTGTAGGTATCAGATCTGCTCAGGTCCTGCTTCACGCCAGTGTCGTTACGCTACATGATGGTCTGAACGTTGCCACATGATGTAAAATATTGAGGTTGTCCAGACATCAATAGTAACAATGCAGCATCTGAGTCAGAAGCATCTGCAGCGTTAGCGTGTCTAATGACCAATAAAGTTTTACCTGATTGAAAAAGCCTAAAAAAGTGTGTTCAAGGTGAACAAAGCAACTGTTAGACCATGACATAGAGGGGGAGAGCTGGATAGCACTGCAGCTAGCTGTGTTCAGTAGCTAACAGGTTAGCCTCTTTTAGCTTGGTCAGTTAGCCATGTTAAGCTAATCAACTTTTAACTTTGGCAGTTCATCAATATGTATACTTGTGCTTTTTTCATGTATTCGTGAAACGTCATCAGCCTCGGCCCTAGTACTGTTCCAATTCACAAGAACAAGCAGACCGAGAACGAACAAATTCCCCGGATGTTGTTCTCACCCCTCCCTCTTTACCCAGCATGCATCAGAGCAGACTTGTTCTTGAGATTGACAGCTGTCCCAGCATGCACTGCTGCAGCAGCAGCCTCCAGCAGAGCGCTCACAGAACTCAGAGTATTAAGTTAAAAGTTCACTTTTCTGTTGCACTTGTTCAATAAAAGTACGTTTTAAGATCATTTGAGGAGAAAACATTATACCTTTAACCGTCACTATATGGCCCAAAAACCGTTTTAATGTGTAATATAAAAAAAAAACAACTTCTGAATTCTAGCGGAACTCAGCAACCAGTGGACCTCTGAGGCTAACGGCAGACAGGGCTAACGTTAGCCCATCTGCAGCAGCCCTCTCTCTGCATAGCCATGTGTGAAGGACCGCTGGCCATGATGGAGAGTCTTTTGTTTTATTTGGCAAAATGTTCATTTGATTTGTGTTTATCTGACTGTGTTCATTATTATTCCCCCAATAAATGAAAAACGTCAGAATTTATTATTATCTAGGGACTATTAATAACAGGAGGTGAAAAGCAGCTCCAGACGAGGCGAGCGTGTGGCGATGTTATCAGTACGCTTCTGTTCCAATTGACCCATATTAATGCTGCGTGCTCCCGTTCTCCCAGAGTCCACACTTTCCTGTGTTCTTCTCAAGAACATACTGGGCGAGAACACAAGTCCGTACTCTCGTCTATTAAATTGAGAAATGACTATTGTGTTAACAAAAACTGTTTTAGTAGTAGAATAGAATAACTGTTTTCTTTGTCTAAAATCTGATCATATGTCAACAATCCGATAACTTGCCTGTAACTTATGCCGCACGTCTGGCATACGCAGGCAAAGGTCGGGAAATTTAAAGAGTGATCAAAAGTTCTCGCCGTACTCGCCGTATGTCGACATGCTTCAGCGTGCTCATAACTTATGCCAGCGTTTTAGCCTGATTTTCCGTACGTCAGGCCTACGCTGACTAAATTGTGCAACAGGGGCTTGAGGAGGTGAAATCTGAACATTGGTTCAGAAAATGTTCTCACCGTGCTGCATGTTGTCTAGGGCTGCAACTAACGATTATTTTAAAAATCGATGAATCGGACGATTATTTTTTCGATTAATCGATGAATCGGACAAAAAATATTTTTTATATTAACCTCTTTATTCCAAAATAAACATTTTAGACAGAACAAACAAGCACACAAGTGCAGGTTGCTCATTAACTGTACTGGTGCAATATGAAAAATAAATGTTTGTGTTAAAACTACGCAAACTTACATGAGAAATGTGGCTGTACATCCACAAAATACAGGCTACTTTGTTTCATAAAGCGCAAAAAAAACATTTTTGTTTTTAAAAGCCCCTAAGGGGCTCGAACAATAGGCCCCCCCATTTCAACAAATGAGGTTTTTTTAGACTAGAAGAGTCTAAGACAGGAAAGTATAGCAGTTAAAGTTGCTACTTGAGAAAATACTGAACCATAGAGATAAAAATAGCCCTGTGATTCAAATTATAAATTGTATTTGGAATAAAAATGAGAGAACTAGGGGTGCTAAAAAACACATCCTCCAAAGACAGATATTTACATGGGAATGTGGCAGATAATTAATTGACATATTACTGATCTTGCTGGATTTTATTCTGCTTTACTTCCATAAATTGCAGGATCTTCTTTACTTTATCTTTGCCAGAAGATTTAAACTTTAAAAGCCTTGCCCTCATAATTTGCAAGTTAATTTATTTATAAAGAAAATATAAACGCTGCTTAAGCTAATTCAAATGAAATTAAAAGTAAAATAAGTAGCCAACCTTATCACTGTCTGTAACCTACTAACAAGGTAAGGAAAGCATCAGATGAGCTACCTGAGAAACTAACGTTACGTTTCCCCACTTTAAAACCAAACAAACATGGTTACTCATCCTGCTGATCAGCTCTCTTCACTGCCATCGAAGGCTCCAACGTGTTTCCTTTTCAGGTGCTGCATCATAAAAGTGGTGCTTCTGTGCCATGTTCATTTATTTTTACAAAAGTTGCATGTTACAACTTTTTTCGCTTTACAAAGCGCAGGCTGTCTGCGAATTGAGACGCATCTTTCGTTTGCGGTATCGATCATTAGAACAGTTGACGTTACTGCTTTTTGAAAACAGCCTTGTCTCACCTGCGGCCCTGGCTCGCTCTGCCGTATTTTTTTTTCTTCCCCCGTTTCAGTCAAGTGGATGTGATGACGCCGGCGGCGAATGACGCAGTAATCGCGCGACACAACTAATCGATGATGAAATTCGTTGCCAACGCTTTTAAAAGTCGATTTTTATCGATTTTATCGATTCGTTGTTGCAACCCTAATGTTGTCCATTACGTTTATTGGAAAGTATCAGTGGTTCAGGTCCTCTTTAACAGAAGGTGACAGTGACGGCTGTAATCTGAGCATCAGGAGAGACATGAACCTGTTGGAATCCATTAGAACGCCGTCTCCATGCAAGGCCCAGGTTGTCTACGCTGCTCATTGGTGTCAGAGTTCCCCTCAAAGCTTTTTGGTGGAGAAGCGGATGCTGGGAGTGTCTGGTTTGGTCTGGATCTGCTTTTACCTTAAAAACCTGAAGATTCGAACTTCTCCTAAACTGGTTTTGAATTCAGAGAATTCCTCACGAGGATGGGAAAAACTTTTTGAAGTCAAGTCATCTGTGGTTTTTAACTCTTTTCAAGTCCTGGGTGATGTAGATTTTCCCAAACACCGTATAAATGTTTCTTCATGAGTATTTGTTGGCCTCCAAGCAATTTATCTGTCCGGTAATGATCTGAACTGGAATAAACTCCTATTTTTAGTCTTTTATTTTATTTTTTTAAAGTTTTACAGCACTGGTGGCTCGTTTTATGAACAGTACGCTGACAGGAAAGGGGATATAAGAGGGGGAGAGACGTACCTGCGGACAAAGGCCTCCATACATGTTGTGTGCGCTAACCACTGCGCCACCTGCATGGCCGTGTTTTTTAATCATTTTTATATAGTTTTACCAAGTTTTGAATTAAGAGTTATTAAACCAAGTAGCTTGCTCCCAGGAAAAGAACTGGAAGGGAAGCTGTGAGGTGTTATCGACTTCAGGGGGACATAACTTATTTTTTAACAAAGAGAAAGACCTCCTCCCCATCACCCTCAGACAGTATTGAAACCTCTCTGTCGGCTCTCTTCTCTGACAGCAGCTGTAAAACGGAGGAGGCGAAGGAAAAGCCAGAGAGCAGCGCTAATGGCGAGGAGGAACCAGAGGAGAGCAGACGGGTAAAGATCTCCATCATCATCTTCATTATATCAGTGTTTCTCTGTGGTGCTAAATGCCTTTTGGACACAGTGATGGTCTGTTAGCTGATTTCCTGATGGAAAGGCTGAACCTGAGGCAGGGCAGCTTGGTAAGACCTACGGAGCTAAAATCCTGTCTGAAAAGCAGGAATTCAATTCAGTTTATTTCTATAGCGCCAATTCACAACTCATGTCATATCAAGGCACTTTACAGTTCACCAGATCATAAAGTTAAATTGATTCAAGGTTTTCTATCTAAGGAAAACCAGTTGATTGCATCGACTTATTGACTCGAAGGCAATCCCTCACATTAAGCATGCTTGTAGCGACAGTGGAGAGGAAAAACTCCCTTTTAACAGGAAGAAACCTGCAGCAGAACCATATGAATGCATATATGAGAGGCATGGGTACTTGTTTATGGCATTAAAATAATGTCTATGAGCATTAAATTAGAGTTACTAATTCCTGTATAAATGTTTAACATAATTTGGTGGAACAAGAAGTTCCCCCCTTAGGAAGAAAGAACGAGAACAAAAGATCTGATCTAGGATCAGTTTTAAGCCTGAATGATCCGTAGAGAGGAAGACAGAACTGCTGATGAGCGCCGCTTCTTTTCCTCTCAGGGGGAGGAAACCTGCTCCAGCGTCGACATTCAGGAAAAGGCCGACAGCGCGGCTCAGGATGGGGCGGCTGACCACCATGGAGACCTTCCAGGTGAGTGTGTGCGGAACCAAAGCAGGTAATCCCAGCTGATGCCTGCGGGTCGTTTCCTTCTGGGTGAACTGGGTTTCATGCTGTATGACCAGTATTACTAGTTGTTAACCAGTAACCAGATCCTTCAGTTACAATTTTGTTCCCCCTCAGATTCTCAGACCTCCACTGACCTTTGCACCCAAGACGCACCCCTGGTTACCACGACGACGACAGGAACAGTGTCGGGGGTGGCGGCGCTCCACGTGGTGCAGGCGCGGCCGCTGTGGCCCACCGGCCCCGCCCTGACGGCCCGTTTCCGCCGCCTGATCACAGCCTACCAGCGCTTCACGCTGCGCAGAGAGCCTCTGCTGAGACACGACTTCCTGCTGCCTGACGGCCTGGTCGGCATGGCGATGGGTGGGGCCGGGCACGGCCACCACGGCGGCGGGCCGCTGGCCTGGCAGCTGGGGGAGGAGCTAAGGAGGTGTTCGGTGGTCTCCACGGAGACTGACCCTCTGTTCCTGGAGTGGCAGAGGAGGTGACCGAGCTGCAGGTTGTTGTTGTTCTCAGTCTGCAGCAGAAACGGCCGATTCATCTGGATCCTCTGGTTCCTCTGCAGGTGGACCCGCCGAGAACAGGCAGACTTCTACCGCACCGTTTCCTCGTTCGGCGTGGTGTACGACCCGGAGAGGAAAGCCTTCGACTGGTCCCAGTTCAGAGCGCTGGCCCGACTGGAGAGGAAGACGGACGAGAGCTTGGAGCGCTACTTCAACGCATTCGTCAACATGTGCAGGACGGCGTGCAAGCTCCCGCCAAAGAACGACGAAGGTACAGGGGATGGAGAGAACCGACAGAACGGAGATAAAACCAGCAGATGGAGGAAAAACTTTCCTAAGAAAAACTAGGAATGATCTCCCATCCTTAAACAGCTGGTTCGTCGCAGCCTAAATGATTACATCTCGCTCTGTGTGATCAGACCTTAGAGACGGGAGCAGCTCTCCACACCAAAGCAATGCAGATGCATCATCCTGTTCCCTACAGCGGCAGAGAGAAGCTGCATCAACAAGAGGCCAAAAATATTAGAGTTTAAAGCTCAGTCCCATTATTTTCACTTATTTCCTTAAAGCTGGAGTCAGGAAACCCGGGATAAGAGATGAGGTCAGACTCTAGCCTGATCAGAGCGTCCTGGCTTCTCCAGGTGTAGGAAATCAAGCTAAATGCTGGTCTGCAGCGTTCTTCAACACACCATGAGGCCAATCACAAATATAGTGATTCTGCAAACAATATCGTTTAAAAATCGTTTAAAATGTCCGATTGGAATCAAATCCTTCAACTTCCAGTCTTTCTGAAGATTGTTACAATAGAGGATCAAATAAATGCCCAAAAGGGATAAAATGTATTTGCCATTGAACTTCTGGTCAGAAAAAAAAAACATGTAATATGTAGCCAACATTTGGAAGAAGAATGTTTTCAAGAAGACTTGGATAATAGCGCGTTGTGACAAACACCAGATACAGCACTGGGACTTGATCAACAGCCGATACCGCACTGTGACGTCACAAACCAGTAGGTGGCAGTAGTGTTCTTTGACAAACATGGATGCCTCCAGTAAAGCACATTAAAAAAAAAATTACTCTTTATTAAAAACAGTTAACATTTATTGAACAGTATGGAATAATTTCATATTTAAAGTACTTTCAGAAGTTTGTATTCTGAATATGACCGGACTTTTCCTATAAAAATGTAAGTAACCAGCTGATCTTAGTTTTAAGATTTATAAAACACATTTTTGAAAGCAAATAAAAGTTAAGTTTAGTTTATTTAAGATCCCTATTAGCTGTAGCAAGCTACAGCTATTCTTCCTGGGGTCCAACAAAACATTTAATTAAATAAAAAAAATTAAATTAAAAAATTACAAATGAAATAAAATTATGTGGACATTAAAACAACAGCTCCCATAATCTATACATATACATAAATACATACACACATATACACATACATACCCATATAGATACACAGAAACAATCCAAACTAATCAAAACAAACTACAAAGCACAGCAAGTGAAGAAGACTGTGTACTCCCTCACAGTCCTAATCGTGTTTTATGAGACCACCTCTATATTTAATAAATGTTCTTTCAATGATCTTTTAAATTTCCTTAAATCAGTTATCAATTTAATGTAATTTGGCCGTAAATTCCATGCTTTCATACCTCTATACATAACAGTTCTTATTAAGGCATTTGACTTTGCCTTAGGCAAACTAAAGTTTCCTTCAGTTGCATGCCTAGTCATGTATTCGTGATTCTCCAAACTAAAAGTAAGGTTTGTAAATAAAATATAAGGTGTTTTTAATACAGATACATTTCTAATCATAACAGTCAATGAGTATGAAAGTCTGTCTTTAACCAACAAAAGGTTTTGTAATTGGAAATCTGGCAAAAAAAAATTGGAATCCAGAAACGAAACTTAAAAAAAAAAAAACATGATTCGAACTAAAGGTTTTGTAAGTAACTTGGCTTTTTTCTCAGATTTCTTTTTTTCCTAAATATATACTTTATATTTAAAATCGTATTTTATTTTTCCCCCTAAAATTTCTGTTTTTCAGAATGATTTTTTTTACAAATTGCATTCTTGGTTTTTTCAGATCTATTTCTCTTCAGTTCCAGTCCAATCCAAACGCTCCTGCTAACGTCCAGCAGACCAATAGAAATGCTCATAAATCCAGAGGATTGCAAAAAAAAAAAAAATCGATCAAATAAAATTGTAAAACTCAATCAGAGAAAAGTTTTAAATATATCTATTTAAAAGAATGAAATTAGGAAACCAAATAATTTGGAAAAAATCAAATCTGACAGAACGGCAAAGCCTCTCGAAAGTTGAATTTCTGGATTATATTCTCTTCAGATTTCGATTTACAAAACATTTCATTTTGGAACAAAATTGACTCCATATTTTCAGAATAATTAATCTGAGCTTGGATGCAGAGGTTATGGAACATTGGTGGAATTAGCCTTTTCCTAAAGGCTGATTTATACTTTAAAACTAGGTAGTCTGCGTGTGTCGCAGTGAACGCAAAGACATCCCCGCCCCTTCGCAGACACTCTGGTGCACCTCTCCAAAATTTATAGGTGACCGCAGACAGGAGGCCTCTGATTGGTCAAATCTACATCCGCTCTACACTATGTGTATTTCCTGTCTGGTATGTTGCCGGCTTGTTTTGTTTGTATGACCACCATTGTGGAAAATGACTCGTGAATTTGGACCAGCTAGAATAGAGAGGTGCACGAGAACGCTGGGACCCTTTTTCCACCTGGATCTCCGCTCTTTTTGGCCCTCATGTCCCACCGTTGTCACACAAACTTGACCCCACTTTCTCACCGCCGCGGCCGTATCTAGACCCACAGCTAGTTGGTGATTCTGTTGCGTGGTGGCGTGGAATAAAGTCGGCTGTGTTTTGTTGTTTCCAGGGCTGGTGGATCCCGGCCTTCTGGTGGAGCCTCTGACCGAGGAGCGAGCCGCCAGGACGCTGTATCGCATCGAGCTGCTGCGAAAGATCAGAGAGCAGGTCAGAACCTTTTTATAGAACCCAGAGTTCAGACCTGATGTGGATATCGGAACAAACGCTCCATCATCCTCCCACAGGTTCTCCGTCACCCGCTACTCTCGGCCCGCCTCCAGCTCTGCCGCCCCTCCCTCTACCTCCCCGTCTGGTGGGAGAGCGGTAAACACGACCGGGACCTGCTGATCGGGGCGGCCCGCCACGGCCTGAGCCGCACCGACTTCTACATCCTCAACGATCCTCAGCTCAGTTTCCTGGAGGCTCACAGGAATTACGTCAGGCGGCACCCTGCTCATCTTCATCACCCGCACCACGCAGGCCTGGCCATGTCTTCCTCCTCTTCGTCCCACGGGCCGCTGCCTCATTGCTGCCTCTATGAGGCGGGGCTCGGCCATCACTCCCCTCAGCCTCCAGAATACCCCCACCAGCAGCCTCCACCTGCACCCGCGCCCTCTCCTTCCTCATCCTCATCCTCTTCTTCTCACCCTCACCTCCACCCTCCCGCCCTGGACCCCCCGGATTCCGTTTCTCCCAACCTGGGCCTGGTTCCTGGCTCGCGGGTGGACTTCCTGGACTGCGCTCCGCTGGATGAGAGCCTGGAGCTGGGAGCTCTGCAACACGACAGCATGTCTGCCGACGGCCTGCACGGAGGGAAGATTCCCAAAGACGCCCTGAACGGGTTCCCCTTTAACTCCGCAACGGGGGGTCAAAGCATGCTCAACTCGTACGGAGTGGGCGGGGCCGACCTGGACTCCAAGCTGAGGAGCGACGTCCTGGTTGGTGAGCAGGGCTCATCGGAGGAAACTGGGCTGATGGCGCCGTCAGTGGAGCTGGATCAGTTACAGGTATGAGGCCGCAAAGCTGGTGCTAGAAATCAGCCTAAACATGGAACACTGGAAATTAGCTTTAAAATATAATATATGGGATCAGCAGAGAAAAGTCTGAATTTTTTTTTCTTTTAGATTCCAGTCTTCTGACAGAACCAGCAGTTTAGTGACCGCACTAGAGTTGGTCCTTGTTCACATGTAGCAGAATATCTGGACGCCGTTATGCCGTTTTACAATAATAATAATAATGATAATAATACAATTAATTTATACTGCACTTTCCATCCAAATATCTCAAAGTGCTACAGGTAAAAAGAGAAAAAGCATGAAAAAACATCTAAATTGGACCAAAAGCTTTGCTATTAAAGTCGTAAGGAAAAGGCTGTTCCAACTGCTGCATTTCCAAATTCTCCCGAGCGGTGCACGACTTTACACGAGTGAATAAAGTGAATGTGATTGGTCGTTAATGAAGAGGGCGGGATTGTAATGCAGGAGGGTTCCGGCGTCAGAGCTGGACCAGGGGCCGGCATAGGTGCAAATGGGGCAGAGTCAAAAACAGGTTGAGGCAAAGCCGTCGTCAGTGCTCTCCTTTCCCTGCGACGCCTCCACTTTATTCTACTAATATTACAACTTTATTCTCATAATGCTACAACTTTATTCTCGTAATGTTAAGACTTTATTCTTGTAGTGCTACAACTTTATTCTCATAATGCTACGACTTTATTCCACTAATATTACAACTTTATTCTTGTAATGCTACGACTTTATTCTCGTAATGCTACGACTTAATTCTCGTAATGCTACGACTTAATTCTCTTAATGCTACGACTTTATTCTACTAATATTACAACTTTATTCTCGCAATGCTACGACTTTATTCTTGTAATGCTATGACTTTATTCTCGTAATGCTACGACTTAATTCTCGTAATGCTACGACTTAATTCTTGTAATGCTATGACTTTATTCTCGTAGTGCTACGACTTTATTCTACTAATATTACAACTTTATTCTCGCAATGCTGCGACTTTATTCTTGTAATGCTATGACTTTATTCTCGTAGTGCTACGACTTTATTCCACTAATGCTACGACTTTATTCTTGTAATGCTACGACTTTATTCTCGTAATGCTACAACTTTATTCTCAAAATTAAAAAAATTCTAGCCTTGCCCTAATACTCGTAAGAATTTTAAATTCAACCAACTTTGGCTTTTGCCACCATTAGCGACTCATCGTCCGCCGCCAGCTGCGTGGGTCAGAATTTGCATTGTCTGCTCCATGGTACTGCTGAGTACTGACAATGATTCGCAGGTACCTGACATTAGTACAGTAGCAACCATTCAAAATTTTCCTCTTTCCTGGATGGGTCCATGGCTGGTCCCCTACAATTCCTTTTTAAACATCAACCTTTGTACTAAAATATTCTTTCTGTCATTATTTGTGGACAATAAGATCGAAAGAGAAGCGCCATCTCCTGGTCAGACCCTGTAATTTAAAGAAAGGGTCAGAGTCAGAGTAAAAGAATATGCAAGAAGGGGTCACTTCAGTGGCTGGAAGTTGGAGAGGATTTTGCTGTGAGTTGCAGGGAAGTGGGCTGCCATTCGGTTCTAATGTAAAAGCCAGCGATGATGCTGCAGTGGACCATTTGAACATCAGCCAGGAGGATTTACTTTATGAAATATGCAGTTCTAAAACTTCTTAAATCCATTTTTTAGGTGTTGGAAAATCAGATCTTCTTAAAAGATAATTTTTTAATCTGCAGCCGAATGTTTGCTGCTGATTTGTGTATTTGTATATTTTTGTGCTTATTAAGTATCGACCTGTTTTCCTGCAGGCTCCTTGGGACAGCACAGATCACACCAGTCCAGCTGAACACATGTTCAACGAGTCCGATCCCATCCTCGGTCCCTCTGGCCTGGAGACAGGTTTTCTGGAGGAGGAGGATGAGGAGGCGCAGGGAGGAGACAGAGGAGGAGAAGAGGGTGGGACTCTGGAGGAGTGTTTAGGCCTCCCTCCTTCATCCTCTCCATCTCATCCTTCCACCGGGGAAGCAGTCGAGCCGCTATCATCGAGCTACATGCTCTTTAAGGTGGGTTTCTACTTCACCAGTCATCAACCTTCTTCCCTAGATGGTCAGAAAAGGGTAAACTGACAACTGAGGGAACCATTTCTTTATTAAAGTAATCCAGACGTCTCTATTTGCTATTATTTAGGATATCGGAGTGAACGAAGAGGCCAGTCCAGATCAAACAGACCTTTCAGCAAGCCCGCCCCTCCCCTTTGTCCCCCCTCCACCCCTGTCGTTCAGCCATGAGCCTCAGGACGCTCTTGGACATGCTGACGTCCCAGAGAGCTTGGCCAATCCCGAGGAGGAGGGAGACGACCAGGAGGGAAGTACCGGGTTTGAGTTTGAAGACAAAGAGGAAGAGGAGGCAGAGAAATTAAGGGAGCAAGAAGCAGAAAACCAGAACGAAGGTACGTGGAGGCAGAAATATTGATCTCTTGGTCTCTGCTGACGCTCTTCCAGCCATTATTGCTTTCATTTGAATGAATCCAAGACACACGCGACATGTGGTAGAGACATGCTGCAAAGGTCCACAGGTCGGATTCAAACCTGGGTCAGGCGCGTCAAGGACTAAGGGCTCCGTACATGGGTCATGCGCACTAACCACTGTGCTACCGAAGGACGCCCATTATCTCTGCATATAACCCATCCACTTGGGAAGCAGTGGGCTGCAATTGTAGGGTGCCCGGCGGTTAGGGGTCTTGCCCAGGGACCCAGAGTTTCAGTCTGTTGGAGTGGGTTTCGAAATCACAACCTCAGGATTCCAAGCTCTATGCCCTAACCACTAGGCCGCCAATCCCCCTGTTGGGGGTTTAGGGTTTATTTAACCATTTATTTAAATGTTAGCTGTTAATTTAGAATGACAATCATCTATTATTATTCATTGACCTAAACTAGTGTTGTGATTTTATGTTCTTTTCAATTCCCAGCCCGCTGGGAATTCATATTTCTGATACTTTAAGATGTTTATTGCCCTATATAAATATTGTTCTCGCCCCTCCGTCTTTACCCAGCATGCATCAGGGCAGACTTGTCAGTTCTTGAGATTGACAGCTGTCCCAGCATGCACTGCGGCAGCAGCAGCTTCCAGGTTAGCGCTCACAGAGCTCAGAGTATTAAGTTAAATTTTCTCTTTTCTGTTGCCATGGTTCTATGAAAGTACTTTTTGAGGAGAAAACATTCTACCTTTAACCGTCACTATATGGCCCAAAAACTTCTAGTGAATTGAGAAACAGCATATGTATCTGTACGGACTGGTCCATTAGTGCTTTCAGCAGCCAGCGAAGCGGCAGTGCAGTGCTGCTCCCTCCAATTGTTGCAAATTACAACAATTAAAACACCAAAAATACATGTTTTGTCATTACACGTATAGATGAAGGAAAAATAAGCCCTCAGGGCCAGGATAAAAATGTGTCCTTTAACAGAATCATAGTGAAACCTAACAGGAGTTTATTTTCACAATCCTATTTTCTATTCATAGATACAGCTCTGCTTTTTGTTTTAAATAAGCTGTTATTATTTTTGATTGGATGTAAATGTAAAGATTATATAATCCTAGTTATCCCTGTTACAGAAATCCACAACAAAAAGAAAATATTTTGGCAGAAGTTGCACATATGCTGGATGCTGATGGGGATTTTTTATTATGTCATATTAAATACATTTTCATTTCCGCATGTTTTTCTCCTATGAATTTAATAATAATGTAACACAAGCTCTACTCGAGTTCAGAGGAAGTCGGAACGGAGCAAGAAGGGAGGAACAGCGAAGCTGTAGGCTTTGCTTTGCGCAGGAGGCCTGTAGCAGAGCGGCGGCGGAGGATGTGGGATTTTGGGGTAACACAGTGTAGCTGCGTCCAGCTGTCTGTGATAACGAACTTCCTCGTCTGTTTTAAAACTGGTGCACTCTGCTCCTCATCCATACGTTAAACAGCTGTGTCTGTGCACAGCATGCTCGCACGCTCTTTCTACCATAATAACATTTTCCCCCTCATTCATAAAACGGTAAAATCGGGGACATTTCCGGGGACAGGTGGTTGAAAACGGGGGCTGTCCGCGGAAACCTGGAACGCCTGGTCACCCTAGTTTAGAAAGCATTTTAGCCTCCGAGAGAGAAAGAGAAAAGAGCTCATCAGAGTTAGCGAGCTGAAGGCTCAGCTACTATTCATAGAAAGTGTGAAAAATCAGCAGAATATAAGGTTCAACTTAACAGGTTCATTACCAGAATTTTTTAGTACAAGGACTAATGTTTAAAAAAAGGAATTGTAGAGGAGCAAGGAAAGTCGGGAAATATTGAATGGATATTACTGTATTCCAGTCTGATCGAGCTAACATTTCAGAAAAAGTTATAAATTGTTTATTTTTTACCTATTTTTGGACAGAAAATGTTTTTTTGTACATGTTTCTACCAAAAGTCTATTACTTTTTAAAGTTTAAATGCTGTTACTTTCAAATTGATTCAGTATTAAATGGATCTCTGATGTTTTTTTCTGCTCCAAGGTGCCGACCCCGGAGTCGGCGTCCTGAATCCGACCTCTGAGCGTCAGATGGAGGATGGAGAAGCGCTGGCGGGACGGGAGGAGAGGAAAGCGGTGTCTCCGGGCCTCCAGGAGAACTTGGAGTCCTCGGATGATAATGAAGAGGTGCAGCCTTACCTGGGGAAGCTGGAAGCAGAAGGTGGCTTGGTTTGTCCCCGGTCCATTGAGGATCCTGCGGAGGAGGTGGACGGGTTGATTCTGTATCAGACTGAGGAGGAGCAGTCCATGGACAGCTCTCTGGATGCCGAAGCTTTTATCCGTAATGAAACGGGAGCATTTTTAGAAATGAAGGAAAACTCACAGAGTTCTGGAGGAGGTTTTGATGTTGGCAGCAGGGAGGGTTCTGAGGGGGCGGCAGAGATGCCTGAAGGTCGGCTGGACTCTGTCTCTTTGGGAGACACTGCAGAGGAACCGGCAGAGAAGATGGTGACCCAGGAGGCTGAAGCCAGCCTGGCGGAGCTGGGAGAGGCCGAGATAGCAGAACCCTGCAGCCCCGCTGGGTCTGCCTTGGAGGAATCCCAGACCCGAGACCCAGCGGATCAGAACCTGAGCAGCAAGAACTGCACGAGCGAAGCTTCGTCCTCCTCTGCAGATCCAGAAAATAAACGTGACCCCAATGAAGCCAAAACTAATTTGACGTTAAATGTAAACAATGTCAACTCCAAGTCATCGGCTCTGACAGCAGTCAGTGAGGAGAAGAAACCGCTGCAGTTCCTGGTACCGGTGAAGGTGGAGGAGCCGGCCGATGAGGTCTGCCTGGACGGCTCAGACATTAAACCTTCTCCTTTTCTCTCCTTCCCTGTAAAATCTGAGGCTGCAGAGCCCAAATCTGAGCCGATGGCGTTTCCTGCCAGGGCTCCGGTGCTGGAGGTGAAACCGGAGGATCTCATCATGTCCATGAAGACGGAGACCTTCCACGTTAAGCCTGAATCTCTCCACTTTGTGGCTTACTCACAGAGCGGAAAAACGAAACCCGAAGTCAAACCATCCGATCTCCGCTTCGCCGTCTATTCAGACGGAGGAGGGTTTAAGACCGAGATCAAACCGGAAGCAAAACCAGACGTTATGCAATTCCCAGCGTACCCGAACGGCTCCGGGATCAAAGCCGAGGTCAAGCAGGAGTCCTGCCCGGACCAGCCTGAGGTGAAGGCCGAGATGAAGCGGGAGACGCTGGAGGCCGACAGCACTGTCCTGACGCCGAAGCCGGAGCAGGTCGACGGCTCGGGCACCACAGGGGAGGGTCTGCTGAAAGGCCCGGTGAAGGAGGAGAGGCCAGGCAGCCCAGGTAGGGACGCGCTCTTTTTGATCGCACATTTTCACAGAGCAGCAGATGGCTGGATGCGTATGTATCTGCTGTGCTCCGCAGCGCTGCCTGTGGTGGAGGGATATCCCGGCAGTCCCAGGTTTGCAACTCCCACCTCCATGTGCGATCTTCCCGATAGCCTGCATGAGAGCAGGGAGCCCACCATCGCCCAGCTGCTGCAGGAGAAAGCTCTGTACTCCTTCTCCGAATGGCCAAAGGTACCATGTCCTTCTCCCTGGGTTCCAAAAAAAGTTAAAAACAAACAATTGGACTTTTTTCCCCCCAAGTCTGAAGAAGTTTCGCATCCCATTTTTCCAGCTTCTTCAATTAAAAATGTCAGAAATATTCAATTCAATTCAATTCAGTTTATTTATATAGCGCCAAATTCACAACACATGTCATCTCAAGGCACTTTACAGTTCAACCAACAGCATGGAGTTCGAGGTTTTATACAAGTAGCTCATCAAAGCCTTGTTTTTGTTTTGAAAACATGCAAAAAAAAAAAAACGTACAAACGGGTCCATCCCTTTGGAATGGGGGTCGTTTGGCTTATTTGTTAGCCTGCATTGCCCCATACCTTTCTGTGTCTTAACGGGGGGTCATTAAAGTCGTAGGGAAATCATATTTAAATGTCAAATCATTCTGCCTTAAACATGTTTATAAATGTACTCTATCTTCTGCAGGCCAGTTAGTTATACGTCAGCCTGAACACCTAAATTCGGCCAATCATATATCAACGGTCATCTGTCAATAAAAAATTTTTCGGTCATCTTGATTCATATGTTGCAGCTAATATACGCAACGGTTGAAATAAGAAATAAGCATCATTTCCTTTCCCATTGAGTTCCGTCCCAGTGTTCACGGGGATGGACGTCTGTGTCTTCAGCAGGTGTAGAGCTAACAGAACTGGCAGTGTTGCGAGGCAAGGGCTCAAACATGTACGGCACATTGATGTTATTCACTCGTGTAAAGTCTGCACGACTCGGGAGAATTCGGAAATACGACGGTTGGAAAAGCTGCTTCCCTACGACTTTAACACTAGAACTACCAAGGCCGTCATTTTGACGGTTCTGAGATTTTAAAGAGAAAGAACTTTATTTAAAATTAATCTTAAGTTTGTCCCAAATTAAACATGCAGACATTGTATATAATGCAGGCCTAACAACAAATGCAGGCTACATGAGAGATACGTAGATATTCCATGCTAATGGGAGCAGTGGGCCTGATGGATTCTACAGTTTGTCCAGTCTGGGCTTAATGTCTGTCAGAGAAACACGCATGTCATTCTCCACATTCAAACATGATCTGTGTTTAGTTTTCAGTACCTTTAAAGTGGAAAAGCCAGACTCTTTTTGGAATGACTATGACCAGGATGACTGAGAATCTTCACCAACATTCTCCATGGTTTAGTTCAGGAAGTGGAGTCAAAACATTTCTGCAGAAAATATTGTCATGCAAACGGATTTGTAGCTTTGAAGAAGGTGGAGGCAACGTCACTCAGATGAGTTTAACCCTTTGCTTGTCTCCCTCCCCCCCCGTAGGACAGAGTCATCATCAACCGCCTGGACAGCATCTGCCACGCCATCCTGAAGGGGAAGTGGCCTTCATCCAGTGAGCAGTACGACTCCCCAGCTAACTCCTGCCTGGCTAACAGCTTAGCCCAGCACCACCATCAGCGAACTGGTTTCCTGGCGGGCCAGGCTCGGGTCCAGCAGGGCGGACCGGGGCTGGGCTTCCCCGTCCCTCCGCCTCTCACCAGACTACCCAAGGTACAAACTGATTTCTTCTTCTTCTTTCTGCCCGTCTGTCCCGTCTGTGTGTATCTGTCTCTCATACCATGGTTCCCACCAGCTGTGTCCAGTTTTTTATTTGTGTCCCAGATGTGCTGAAGAGAAAAACCACCAGATTTCAGCTCTGAACGCTCAGAACCAGATGTCCACAATAACAGAAAATACTGAATAACAGCAGCTGATGCAGCTAAATAATTCAATACAGGTTTTAAATTATGATATTAAATGATAATAGTCATTTTTCTAAAGAAATAAACTTTTTATTACTTCAATCTGTATTTTTTTTTTCAGGTGTCTGCTCTGCAGACTCATCAGGAAACATTAAACTGTCAACTTCATCTATTAAACTCAGAGGGCAGGACTAAAGCTGTTTCCATAGAAACCCTGACCTCTGATTGGCTGCTCCTCTCTAAAAAAGTCAACTTCTTCCTGGTTTTATTTAAACCTAACCCGTTTCTCAATTCTCAAGAATAAAAAACTAGTTTCCTCGCCAAGTATGTTCTTGAGAGGAACACAGGAAAGTATCGAGTCTGGGAGAACCGGAGCACACAGCATAAATCTGGGTCAATTGGAACAGAAGCGCACTGATGACATCACCACACGCTCGGCTCGTCTGGAGCTGCATTTATTAATAGTCTCTAGATAATAATAAATTCTTACTTTTTTCATTTAATCGGGAAATAATAATTAACACAGTCAGATAAACACAAATCACCATCAGAGCCAGCGGTCCTTCACACACGGCTATGCAGACGGGCGAACGTTAGCCCTGGCTGCTGTTAGCCTTGGGGGACCACTGGTTGCCGCCGTCCTCTCGACATCGGAAATTTGTTTTTTATTACGCATTAAATCAGTAAATGGACCTTATAGTGATGCTTAAAAATATAATGTTCTCGCCTAAAATGATCTTAAAACATACTTTCATAGAAAGTATCATCATTTTCTGCTCTTCTAAGTAGATCAGGCTATGGAAAAAAAAAAGTCAAAGTAACTAAATAATCCAGTGATTTTGATAAAAACTGAATTGATTTGAATCAGTTTGGACCTTCATCAGTTATTGTTGTTTCTTCTGCCCTGATCGGACAGAGCGACCTCTGGTAACCCCTGATAGAATCTGGTAACCTATGGTAACCCCTGATAGAATCTGGTAACCTCTGGTAACCTCTGGTCATGGTCTGCTTTAGGCTGTATGTGAAGTCCAGCCCTGCAGCCGGTCTGGATCCCCGGCATCAGCCCCTCTTTGTGTCTCGGTCCGTATGTGTGTTTAACCAAAGCCATCGTCTCTCTCCCATCCCTGTCTCGCCCACCCTGTCCACCCTGACAGTACGTGCCGCGGGGCGGCGCATGCGGGCGCGGAGCTTGGCGCCTCACCTCCTTGCCTCTCTTGCAGGAGAGGCTGGTTGCTCCTCCGTTCCTCCCCGAGCTCAAGCGAGCAGGAGGCCGCAGGTCTTTCGACTATGAAGCCGCCGCCGCCGCGGCCGCCAAGATTCTGGCGGGGAAATCTGCGTCGCCGAGCCACAGCGGCAGCTCCGGGGAAGAGAAGGTGCCGGTGGTGGCTCCCGCCTCCCATCGGACCGGCGGCATGCTAAACGGGTGGCAGGAAGCGGCCATCGATCTGACCAAGCACTCCGGAGAGGTCGGCGCCCCTACCAACGAAGTCGGCCACCATAACGCCGCGGCAGGAAGCGGTCACAAGCTGCCCCCCATCACCGCCCCTCTGCCGGGCCCCGTGGGGATCGACATGTCCGGGATCCTGCAGGCAGGACTCATCCACCCGGTCACGGGGCAGATAGTCAACGGGAGCCTGAGGGGAGACGATTCGCTGAGGAGGAGGAGAGGGAGGAGGAGGAACGTGGAGGCTCTGTACTCCGAGTTCGCCAAGAGTCGAGGGCTGCAGCTCCCCGAGACCCAGGTGGGTGGAGGGGGGAGGGATCAGCGAAACGTTCAGCCGGGGGGAAGGAGGGAGGGGGGCGAGCAGGAACATTCCTCTAATTCTGTCTCCGTCTGCAGGCTCGGGTGGAGGCCATCAGCCACTCCTCCGTCTCCTCCTCCACCTCCTCGCCGTCACCGTCTCCATCAGAGCGGCCCGCCGGCCCCCCCACCCCCTCCTCTACCCCAACCCCTACCCAGACCCCCTCCCAGCCAGAATTGGCGGCCATCGACAGGGAGGCGGCCAGTAAAGGCCTGATGGAGTGGCTGCGTCAGAATCCGGGCTACAGCATGGATCTTCCAGCCTTCGCTCACGTACGTCTTTCTGTTCCTTCAGCTCTTCGCCTCCATCACTTTCACCACAGATCTGAAAATGGAGAAAAATGTTTTTTTTTTATCGGTCTGAATCTTTACGTTTCTGTGATTTTGTCTCGTTCAGTCTGGAGCGAGTCTTCTGCACGGCTTCGTGGAGCGTCCCAAACAGAGGCGACATCGCTGCAAAGACCCCACCAAGCTGGACATCAACACCCTGACGGGGGAGGAGAGGGTCCCCGTGGTCCACCGCGGCACGGGGCGTAGGGTAGGCGCCGCCATCAGCACGCCAAGAGCACACTCTCATGTCTTTTATTAATAAGCCATTTATTTATGAAGCGCTTCAAACAAGGTGCTGAACGGATAGAAACTGTAAAACTATTTAAAAACAGTAAAATAACAAAAACTAGCATCAACTTGGTTTGATTGAGAGAAGCTAAACTCGATCTTTAGCTCGGCTTTCTAAACCTTCTAAGATCTATGGACAGCTGCTGTTAATATATAGTTAATACACATGGTCAACACTTCAGATTTGCATTTATCCCTTCAGTTTTTACGAAAAATAGACTTTAATCTACCTCGATGGGCGTGTATCCATTTAGTCTTGTAGAAATTTAAGGTCAGATCACCATACGCTTCAAAAATAACCAAAAGTTAAAGTCATTAATTTAGTTTAATTAGTTTAATTTTGTACATGACTAAAGGGATAAACAGGTATTGACTGGGTATGCCGGTCTGACGGGGTATACTCAACTGACAGAACACCGGTTCATCCAAAATTAACCCCTTAAAGTCGAAATACTGTCGTTATCTTAATCAGGTCAGTTAGTTATCCGTCAGCCTGAACGCCTAAATTCAGCCAATCATATATCAACGGTCATCTGTCAATCAAATTTTTTCGATCATAGCATCTTGTCGCAGTAATATACGCAACAGTTGAAATAAGAATCATTTCCTTTCCCATTGAGTTCCGTCCCAGTGTTCACGGGGATGGCCGTCTGTGTCTTCAGCAGGCGTAGAGCTAACAGAACTGGCAGCGTTGCGAGGCAAGGGCTCAAACATGTACGGCTGGAAGCCTTCTACACCAAACCAAG
>NW_015150466.1:1924594-1935940 GCF_000732505.1 Cyprinodon variegatus
CGGGCTGAGGCTGATGACGTGTCACGAGCACACGAGAACGCTCAAGAAGGCATATTGAGAAACGCCCTCTGTTTAGCAACAGCTAGCGGTGACTTCTCCTTCTGCATAGGAATGCTACAGGCTGCTTTCCTGCGCATGCTGCCACTCTCTGGTGAATTCCAGTACTGCACATTTTACTCAGATCAGCTCAGAAGCGAGATCTGGGGCTCTTAGGGAAATATCCGGGGCTGTAGCCCAAGTAGCCGCCCCCTAGATCCGCCACTGTTACCATGTCTGATTTATAGGTGATTAAAAAAATAAAAAATAAAAAAATATTTAGCATCGACGATATTTTCTAACACTGAAGAACGCCATTTGAAACTCTGGATGAACCTCAGACTTTATAGATCCACATCTTGACAATAAGTCGAAGTCAAATTTGTACTGAATAAGCTGAAGCGTGTTTGTTCCACAAAGGTTTTAGTGAGCAGTGTTCTAGGCGGAAATGTGATTTTTGGCACAGAGCCACAAGTGGCCAAATTAAGGGGTGTGGCTGAAAATGAATCCGTGTAGTTGCATTACTCCGGCAGAGTCAGACATGTCAGGTGGAATTTTAAATCTAATAATTTTGAGACATGTTTTAGACATTTTAAAGCCCCAATTTGGCCAGCAAAAAACATCTGTTTGTCTCCTTCTGCAGCTTGGTGGCGCCATGGCGCCGGCCATTAAGGAGCTGTCCAGGTGGCTCGATGCAAACTCTGAGTACTTTGTGGCGCCGGACTGGGCCGAGGTGGTCAAACACTCTGTGAGTCTCCATCTTTGCTTCCAGAGCATTCAGTTACTGTGGCTCCTCTCATGTTGTTCCTCTGCTGCTCCAGGGTTTCCTTCCTGAGGGGAAGTTCTCTCGCATTCTGACGGAACCGGTCAACAGGGACCCAGGCTCGCGGCGCCGCGGGCGCCGGCCACGCAGCGAGATGCCGAAGCCCCTCCTCTCTGTGTCGGATTCCTCGTCCGCCACCCTCAGCGCCCCCCTCTACATGAACGGCGGGCTGATCGGAAGCATGGACTCCATTGTGACCCTGCAGAACCTTCGCGGCGCCATACCTGGCATCCCCATCTCCGGGATCATGGCGGCGGGGTTCCCACACGGGTTCCCTGCTGCCGTGTCGGCAGGAAGCGGCGGATCGTCGGCCGAAGACGTGAAGAACGGTCTGAGCATGTTACCCATGATGCTGCACGGCATCCCACATGGCGCCGCCATCCCTCAGCACGCTCTGTTCAGCGTTGGCACCATGATGGCGCACGCTCCACCACACTCCGCTTCCTCCCCCTCCTCCTCCACTTCCGTAACAACGACGACCGTGGCCTCCGACGCGGCCAGCCCGTCCTCCAGCACCGCCGCAGACGGAGAGAGCAGCTCCTCCTCGGCGCTGGGCGGCGACAAGGAAAAAGCGGTGACGGAGGGTGCCAAGCGGCCGGCGGGGGGCGACGCTGTTACCTCCACCAGCAGGGTCCACCTGGGCGGCGGCGCCGGCAGTCATCACACCTTTAACCCCTTCCTGATCCCAGGCATGTCCCACGGGCTGCTGTACCCGCACATGTTCCTTCCTCACGGCGGCATCATGACGCTGCCCGCTGTGCCGCCGGGCGCCGCAGCCGACAGCTCTCCAGGCAGTCCCAGGAGGAGGAGGAACCGGGTTCGGGAGGAAGGGGAGAGGGAGAAAGGGAAGGAGGGGGAGGGAGACGCAGAGGAGAGAGAAAGTACAGTTGGTGAAAGCGGCGGGGCAAGGGCCGCCGACGCCTTCCTCCCCTCTACCTCAGCCTCCGAGCCGAGCGCAGCTACAAGCGAGGAGAACCAGGAGGCAGGTTCTTCGGAACCCCCCGAACCAAACTCTTATAACCACAGTGAAAAAGATACGGCGGGGGAGAAGGAGGACGGATCAGACGAGATGAACCCGGAGCAAGAGACGGCGTAGGAGAGGGGAGGCCCCCCCTCCCTCCTCCTCCTCCGCTGAGCAGCGTGTAAAGTCTGTGCCGAGTCTGTCAGTCAGCGTCCATGTAAAGACTCTCATCACCCCACCCCCACCCCCCATTCTGCATCCAGTCTGAGAACAGGAGGAGGAACGGAGTTCTGAGGGAGACGGAGCCTCTCCTGACCTCCCTCCGTCGCCTCCTCCGGACTCTGTAATACTAAAGCCGCCATCTCTCCCATATTCGGCCGGCGCTGAAACCCAAAACAGGAGACATGGGCGGCGAGGTTCCCACTACGTTTTATAGGGGACCGGTGGCCTGGCAGCCAAAGCCCGTTTCCAGGTTCTAATCGGATCGGTTCTGACTGCGTCTCCCTGATGCAGGCTTGACGTGCATGAAAGGCAGATCAGAGCCCAACCCTCTCCTGCCGCTTCACGTTTCACCAAAAGCAAAGAACAATCAAGGAGATTTGTTCTGGATCCGGCTTGAAGCGGTCCAGTCCAATCAGGAGCTGAGTCCAGCCACCAGGGGGCAGCAGAAGGCAGTGGTTGGATGTTTTCTGCTCTGCAAACAGCAGCTACATGATGCTGCTTTTCAGTGTTTCTCCTGAACTCGTTGGGAAAAGTGCAAAACGACTGGAATTCTGACCCGGAGCTCCGGTTCTGTTCTGATTTTATGGAAGGAAGGAAGAAAACTGACTCTTGTAATATTTCATCTGTAAATCGTTGGCTGTACATTGCTGTCTTTTTTTAAAGTGCTCCATGTATCTCTGTCCAGCGGTTGCGCCGAAGGCGTGGACCCAGATGGACTGTACTGTACATTAAAAAGGATGAGAGTCTCTGGTTTTCCCTGAGGGGTAGAAAGGCCTCCGATCCGTATGAATCACAGTGGCGTTCTGTAGTTCTCACCCATTTTTTGCACAGCGTCTGTGTGGACCTGTCGGTTCGGTCCGTTAGGGTGTGTGGGCTATGGGGGGAGGTCCGGGATGTGTGCATGCATGCGCACGCGTTCTACTGGTTCATCCCGACCGCTCACATCTCATTGATGAAAAGAAAACTCCATTATTGTTGCCTTGTCACAACTTTTTGTGGCTCCATATAATTTATTCTAGATTTTTTTTTTTTTCTGTATTTTTTGCCAAACTTTCACCAAATAAGACGTCATTTTTTTCCCCCTTTCATCCTTTTCCTCAGATTTAAAGGCCTTATGTTTGGTTGGTGTCTTTCGTATCTATAGTCTGTTACATTTCCATGGTCCGGTGGTGTCGTTGCGTTCGTTCGGTCCGTCTCCACGGCCCGGGGAGGGGAGGTTCTGCTACGTCTAATCAATCGGTCGTCCCTTAAAGCACAAACGTTTGCGTATCAGTGCCTCTGACGTTGGGCTAAGCATGTTCACTTGCACATTTCGCCCCCTGTTGCCACGGTAACGCGGCCACCTCATGAGGTCGTCGCTACTGGTTATGTTAATTAACATGAGGGTCTGCGCCCAACAATCGCTGGTTTTCCTTCAGTTCAGATACTGGGTTTGAAGGTGTGGTGGTGTGAAGTAGTTCTGAGCCGTCAGTATCTTACCAGCAGCAGAGACCTTTGCTCCCATGAAGGATCATCCTCGAAAACTAAAAACTGATCTAGCTGATCGTTAAGAACTAAAATAAACGTGCTTCGTCATTTTTTTTAACTGTCTTTCTTTCTGTCATTTTTTTGTCTCTTCTTCCTCTCTATCTCTTGTCTGTCCGTCCGTCCATCTCTCTTGTTTCATTGTTCTTCCTCGATTCAAACTTCCTTATATGGTTGTAGTCATATGTCCCTGTAGGTTGCCCACCAGGCTGTTGAAGTAGGCGTATATTTCTGCAGTTGCGTTAGCATTTAGCCCTGCTAGCAAGTCTAGGCCAGTCAGTCTGTCTGTGGGAGTGGGTTTCAAACTCACAACCTCAAGATTCCAACCTCTATTCACTTGTCATCTACGCTTCTGATTTGGTTCTGTTTATCTACTTGGGGTTTGGGGAAAAAATCGATTTGGCGATATGTCGTGATTTTTTTTTTTAGCTCCTAATATTGATTTAAAAAAACAAAACAAAAAAAAAACCAATTTACTCAAAACAATGAGGGAAAATGGGCTTACTCTGCACCGCCACTCTGGCAGATAGAGCTGTGCTTTTGCTGTGCGACGCAGCGCCATATCTGTAGTAGAGGCCGTCACAGTGGAACACGTGGACTGCCTCTAACCCCAAACAACATGGATACCAAAATAACTAAATCATCAATACCTTCTGATGAAAAAATATACAGCACCTGCTTTTTCATCTATACAATAAAATTTTGATAGCTGGGAAAAACATTGCAATATTGTGGACACCGTTTCATTCACAACACCTGTCCCATCAAACAGAATCAGAAATACTTTAATAATCCCAGAGAGACATTACTTTAATTACATTACTCCATCTGTAATAGAGTGACTATAGGACCAGTTTGATATAACACAATTTTATACCATATATATAATTAGGGGGTCCCCGCTCCGTCTCACCATCAGTTTGGGGTTCCTTTCCCTGGAAAAGTTGAAGACCCCTGATCTACAGACTTGTTAGGTCAATCAGAACCTCTAAGATCAGTTCACTGCAGGTAGGACGCTAACTGCTCAGAACTACCCCACACCAAACACTGACTGTAGGCAAACCCGTCCAGGATGGACGGAGGCATCAGCAAAGCCCAGAACCGGAACAAAGCGGAATCAGTGGGTCTCTGTTTAAAGCAAGAGAAGAACTGAACGGGTCTTTGATTAGCTCGGTGTTTGATTGCTGTCTGTCTGGTTTAAATTTCTGTGGAAAAGTCTTTAACGAAGATGAAGCTCTGCGCATCCTGCGCATCACTTCCTGTCAGCGCCGCCACGTTCTTCTGTAATGGCGTCTGTTTCTTCATCAGGGTCACCTGAAGGGGTGGAGCTGATCTGAAATGATGTATTTATTGTACAGTTCTAGTCTCTCCATGTCGTCTCACCTCTGATTGGCTGTTTTCTTTACTCTGGATCTGAACTGCAGAAGCATTTTGGTTCACATGGAAAGTAAACCATTTCTTTGTTGCCTTCGCCTCCTGAACTGGAATTGAGAAAGTTTCCAGCGGGGGTTCTTGGTTTTCACAGCACTTAGCTTCCAGTTTGGGATATTTTTAAATGTTTAGGCCCCAAGATGGCCGACAGGAAGCCAAGCCGGTGTAGGTACCAGATCTGCTCGGGGTCCTGTCCCTTCTTATGTCATCATCATATGGCAACTCCAGTCGGACAAAATGTATTGCACCTGCACCTGATCAAATCTCTTTTGAACACTGAACATATTATTACCAATATTTGCTATTATTTTATATTTCATTGGCAATCTAAAGTAGCCGAAAGTAAATAAAAAAAACAATCATTGTCTGTCTTGAATGAAAGTACTGCGTTCTAAAAATGAGCTCTGCTAATTAACAGGATGACAAAAAAAACCTTCAGCTTATCTTTATTCTTTTATTAAGATCTGAGGGCAGTGGAGGACAAAGAGGACACCTTGAAAAATGAGTTTTGTAAAGATTTTAGGCAAATAAAACTTATTCCACTTGTAGAAAACTAATGGTTGTTGTTGACAGAAAGTTAAAAGTAGTGCAAGTTAATATGGCTAACTGACCGAGCTGTCACTACACGATCCGTCCTGCGCATGCACAAACAGATATACGTCCGCTTGTCCATAAATAATGTAATTGCAGTACTGAAATTATTTATTTATATCCTTTACTGTCTAAAGAATGCTAATACACATCTTTAAAAAGATTTTAGGACTTTTGTGAAACAAGTTTGATGCTTTTTATGTTTTTCTTCATTAAACTGCTTCTCTGACATCATCATGGGACATGCTCAGAGCAGTCCTGCAAAATATTATTAAATCATGTTTATCTGCATTTTAGTTTTTTTGTCTTTACATTACGCAATATATACCATAATGTTAACACGAAAGGGAAATATA
The DNA here is from genome assembly GCF_000732505.1 of Cyprinodon variegatus. Classification (NCBI taxonomy): domain Eukaryota; kingdom Metazoa; phylum Chordata; class Actinopteri; order Cyprinodontiformes; family Cyprinodontidae; genus Cyprinodon; species Cyprinodon variegatus. Next base: position 1,930,539 of record NW_015150466.1, read on the forward strand.
AAACGAAAAAAAGACTTTATGTTTAAATCCAAAATTGAAAAAGTAAGCTACCAGAAGTAGCGTAGCATCGCATTTCTGGCACAGATCGGGCAGAAAATGATAAAACAGGATTTTAAGGCATTTATTTTCTCAGGAAGTACATTATAAACCTTTTAGACATTATATTTTGTATGTTTTCTATTTGAAGGGAGGAAAAAATGTCATCAAGGCCTTTAACAAAATAAAATCGAGCCAATAGGGCATAGGCAGGACGGATTGTGCTTCCGGGACGGATCGGGTAGTGACACAAGCTAAAAGAGGCTAACCTGTTAGCTACTGAACACAGGTTATATCATGGTCTAACAGTTACTTTGTTCACTATAAACAGGTTTTTTCAGTTTTGTTATCGATCAGGTAAAACTTCATTGGTCGTTAGACACGCTAACGCTACAGATGCTCCCGACTCGGCACACTGATGCTGCGTGATATTATCGTTGTCTTGGCAACCATAATGTTTTACATCATGTGGCAACGTTCAGCCAATAATGTAGCGTAACGTCAGTGGCATGACTGGTACCTACAGCGGAGAGCATCCCTATCCGTCCTAGCATCTGTGCTGCTCGCTTTGTTTCATTTTTAAAACGTCCATTTTCCTGACCCCCAGTTTGAATTGCTGAACCGGGACGGGAAGTCCGACCCGTTTCTTTCTTTTGGCCGACAAAGGGATGGAATCTGGGAAATCTCACATTGAGAAAATCTAAAGAAACCAAGTCCACTTTAGCTTCACATGTCCGCCTCTCTCTGTTCGCTCTGTAAAGTTAAAATATCCTAATAAAGTTTGCCTTAAACAGTCGGTGGACAAAAGTTCTGCTTATTCGACGGCACCGATTTGGATCTGGATCTTTTATTCTTCCAACTGTAAAATTTCTCATCAGAATGTTCTTTTATTCCAAGTTTCCGGAAGGTTTTGTGCATGTTTGGTTTGTAGCAGAGTTCTGCCTGAAGGCCTCCCATCAGACAGAACCTCAGCAGACTGCAGTCAGATGGAGATTTGGGCTGAAATCTTGCAGGTTCTGGTGACACTCATCAGGAACTGACCCAGCCGCCTCACTGCTGAAAACATTGTTGAACGAAGCTCGTACATGTGGAGAACGGGTCGACCCGGCGCTGCAAACCTTTCACCAATGAAACAGATAAATCACTCGATGGGTTTGAATCTTTTTGGTTCCTCCTTCTCTTGTTTGTATCTATAGCTCTATATTCCCATGTGGACCAATCTGACTAGTCAGAACATGGTATGTGTGATCTTTTATTGTGCAATAAAAGATGACTTTCAACTTCTCTTTGTCTGTCGATCCTTCATGTGGACAGTTTTTTTTTCTGCTGCCAGGTAGTTTTTATTGTTTACATTTTTTATTTTCTGACTTCTGAATGTCGTCATGTATCGTTTATGAACACACACCCTACTAGCTGTGTTAGAACAACAAATTTACGAATGAATCGAGCTCAAATCATGGTCAAACGGAACGTTCTGCACATATGGAATACATTCCCCACAGCTTCCGTTCAAAATATGTGCCAATCATATATCAATGGTCATCTGTCAAATTTTTTCTGTCATAGCATCTTGATTCATATGGCGCAGCTAATCTACGCAACGGTTGAAATAAGAATAATATCCTTCCCCATTGAGTTCCGTCCCAGTGTTCACAGGGATGGACGTCTGTGTCTTCAGCAGGCGTAGAGCTAAACATGTACGGCTGGAAGCCTTCTACACCAAACCAAGCTTCTGCTGCCCTGGCGTCCTCTTCCACAACATCTTCGTCCCCGCTTTCCTCCTCTAAATAAAAACTGTATGACGGACGAGACTCATCCACGACCTCCGACACTAAACTCTCCTGCTTCCGACAAACCGGCCACAACCATACTTGGTTGTGAACCTTCCGCAACAACAATCCTGTCCTCTTGATAAATCGACCAATCATTCACTTTATTCACTCGCGTAGAGTCGGGCACCACTCAGGAGAATTTGGAAATGCAAGGGTTGAAACGGCTGTTTCCCTACAACTTTAAGAAAGAAAAATCCAGTTACAAGTCAAATATATATTTCAGCTACTACGTACAGAGAAGGAAAAACATGGCTGACAACCATAATTCCCATTTACACTACCCTCTGAAAACCGAATCCGTGCCGAGCTTGGGTTACACTCCTCGCTAGCATGGTTCCTCGCCTCCAAGTGGTGATCTACGGTACTACTGCTCTCTAGAGGGAAACAAGCAAATCAACATGGCGGCGCCAATAACAGTCAGGAAGTTTGCGTAGAGTCAGGTGAAGACGGCAGCCTTTGGTGAATTTACTTGACTCAGTGGGTAGCACTGCTGCCTTGCAGCAAGAATGTTTCGGGTTTGATTCCCATCGCAAGGTCTTTCTGCATGGAGTTTGCAAGCTCCAGCTTCCTCCCACAGTCCAAAAACATGACTGTTAGGATAACTGGCTTCTCTAAATTCTCCTTAGGTGTGAGTGTGCGTGAATGGTTGTTTGTTGAGTGTCTCTTTGTTTCCCCGCGATGGACTGGCGACCTGTCTACATAGGGTGAACCCTGCCCCTCGTCCGTAGACAGCTGGAGAGGCACCAGCACCCCTTGTGACCCCAGCAGGGATAAGTGCGATGGAAAATGGATAGATGGACATTGTCTTCAATTCAAGCCCAGGGGTCCAATAAAAAGAAATTCTTCACTCCTCACTGCACAGGAAAGCCTGCCACCAGAAGTGAAGAGATCAGGAAATATGATCAATATCAAATCTGAGGCAAAACAGCATAACTACTTTAAAAACCTTAATTTTGATCAAGAAGTTCTTTAAAGTTCAACAATGTAAAAAAAAAAAAATCCCTCCATAAGTCTTGTGTATCAGATCTAGCCTAGTAAACTAGCCCACCGGCAGCAGCCTAAATCATTTTTGCCTGCGATTGGTCTAGCCTCAATCAATGCCCCAGGCCCCTGCAACGGGCCAATCACAATGCAGAGATATGTTTTGAATTTCTGGATGCAAAGCGGTCGAGGTTTTGAGAGCATGACGACAAAGCTGCACGACACTGGAGAAAGCAACAAGGAAGATGGGAACAACTATTGAACGGTAATTATGTACTGCGGCAGCAGCAGCTTTCAACACTCCGCTGAAAGTTAAAAGTTCTCTTTTCTGTTGCTGTTGTTCAATAAAAGTACGTTTTAAGTAGTGTTGCACAGATACCGATACAAGTATCGGACGGGGCCCCGATACTGCCGTAAAATGGTGGTATCGGTATCGGCGAGTACCAACAAATAGGGCACCGATACCATTTTGAGAGCCATAAGTTTATTCAACTATTGTCACCCACTCCTGGTAGGCAATAAAAAGTTCTACTGGATATACTTTGTATTAGATATTTTCCTGCTTCACAAAGGTAGGCAGCAGCTTGACAAAGCCATGATGGCAATTATTTTACATTATTATGGTATCGGTATCGGCCGATACTGCACAGGTATCGGGTAGCGGTATCGGGGCCAAAAATTGGCATCGGCGCAACACTAGTTTTAAGATCATTTGAGGCGAGAATATTATACTTTAAAGAGTCACTATATGTTCCATTTACCGATTTAATGCGTAATTAAAAAGATTTCCAAAGCAGACCAGCGGAACTCCGAGGCTAACGGCAGCCCGTCTGCAGCGGCCCTCTCTCAGCATAGTCGTGTGTAAAGGACCGCTGGCTCAGCTATGGAGTCAGTGTTGGAAGGATTAGACTTGAGGTTTTCGTTGAAACGTGAGCAGGAAGAGGCTCTACGCTCATTCATTTTTAAGAAAGACGTATTCGCTGTTTTACCGACAGGCTGTTTGTTTACACTCCCCCACCATCTTTCTGTCGCGCTTACTACGTCATAGTCAGTTGCGCTCTTTGGTCAGAGCGTTTGCCAATAGGCACAGACATGCCTATTTGAAAAACGAGTTGTTCTCTTCAACAATCTTCCGATGTCTCATTAATCGGGGTCAGACTAAATTACACATTTAAACTCACATTTAGTCTGGTTTATCAGGCTATATCAGATCCAGCAGTTACACAAACTCCCTGTTAAAAATAAGGAATCTTTATTATCAAATCCTATACATACAAACCATTAAATCCATGGTTAAAACTATAAAGAAAACTTTACATTTTATTAAAAATAAGTTTCCCTGATTAAAGTGATCTAGCTTATTCTTTAAATCACTGAAGCATCAGGTATATACTATAAAAAAAAAACAAAAAGCCTCCTCTCTCACCTACCCCACATTCTCCTTTTATATTTGTAGACTCACAAATGCATGTAAATAAACAAGAAATAGTAGATTTATGTCTTCTAAGGAGTGCTGAGATATCCCATTTCCCACAGCATTTAAATGCACCATGTAGACATGAATCTGGGGCCTCTCTGAAAGCATGAAATGTCTAAAAGAAAAAACTTTCTGCACTCATGACCTGATTTGTGTGTAGCTGTCGGTTTGTTAGTGAGTATGGAGTCAGAAAGGGGTCAAAATGTTTGTAAACTTATAAATCTTAGTTGAAACTGAAAGGATAAAAGTTAAAACAGAAAAAATATAAGTGTACATTACATGTCCAATTTTTACTATAATCTGAAGAACTAAAAAAGCAAACATAAAATAATAAGAATTGAATCTAAGTTCTTCCCCTTAGCTTGAAAAAACTCATAATTCAGTTGAGTATTTTAATTACACTTTTTCAGCATCTCTCCAGCGCTGCTGCAAGCTGTCAATCACGTTTCCCCGCCCACTCCTGTCAGATCGGGGACAAAATCTGAATGTGAAAAAAGAAAACTGATTTGAAAAAAAAAAATCCTGAAATTGAAGAAAGAATTTAAACTTTAAAAAGAAATAGAAACTGATAGAAAGAGATTTGAATCTGATAATATAAAATCTAAAACTGCAATAAAAAAAGAAATATAAAAAGAAAAAGTGTGATAAAAATACTCAACTGAATTTAGATTCAATTCTTATTATTTTATGTTTGCTTTTTTAGTTTCTCACATTTTAAGGTAAAAATCTGACATTAAATATCAACTTCTATTTTTTCTGTTTCAAATGTTTGGTTTTTTTTCAGTTTAAACTATACGGAGCCCCTCTGATGACATGGTCAAAAAAAATGTTTAATTGTGGCCACGAAGTAGTACGAAATACTACTTCGTGGCCACACAATAAGTTTAACGTGCGCACGAAATACTTATTAATAATATCAATAAATCCGCCCCTGTTTTCAGGGTTATGTTAACTGTAATGACTTATCTTGGACAGGCTGCTATGTAAACGGGCCTTTAGTCCTTCGTTTAGCTATGCTGCGGTTGTTTACACTATGCCTTTTCCACCTAAAATGGCGTCTTACCAACAAATGTCAC
>NW_015150466.1:1936160-1943192 GCF_000732505.1 Cyprinodon variegatus
TTTCTAACTCCATACATGTGTCTCATGTGGTTTGTATTCATGAATATAATGGTTTGTATGTATGTGTGTGCATATTTTGTATTCATAATTTAATCATATTTGTTTTTGAGCACACATTTACAAGTACATGAGGTTTTGCACAAAATGTTATTTAGACTTCAAATTAAAAAGAAAATTACACAGATACTTTAAATCAGCACAAAATGTGTTACAAATTTGGCATTGCGGACACAAGCATGTTTTGTATCAAAATTATCTCCACATTTGTTAGCTTTGGTTTCAGCTAACTGTATATCAACCAAATGTTTATGAAAAGAGTAAAAGCTGAGATATAGTCAGAAACCAGGTCATCTGTGTGTGTGTCCCAGTGATCGCAAATATGTCCCCGCCCCTTCCACAGACACTCTGCTGCACCTCTTCAAAATTGTAAGCGACTGCAGACAGGAGGCCTCTGATTGGTCAATTCTACATCCGCTCTACATTATGCCTCAGAAGAAATAAAGACCAGATTCTATTTGGGAGATACTAAATAAGACTCGGTCATTTCTTTATCTGCATCTCCAGAAAGATTGTTTTGCATGATATTAACTCATACATATACGCATACATGCGTTTAATCTGTTTACTCATTTGTTTCAAATGAGGACTTCTTATAAAGATGCATGAATCTCCCTCCCATAAGAAAAGAGCTATTTCTGAATGAGCATAAATTAATTTATATACTTTACTTACTGATAGAAATAGCCATTAAAAGATAAGGTCAAGCTAACAGATTAAATGAATAAAATAAAGAAAATTTAATCTTCGGAACATTTTCTGACATGAAAAAGGTTTTGTTGTCTTCGGTGTATTTTTTTATTTTATTTTATTTATTTTTTATTTTTTGTGGAGCCAGTATTCAGGGATTATTTCATACAGATTGAGGGATTCCCAACAAAATGCTTGATTTCTTGGAGAATGCAGAAGAGTTTGCTTCTCGTATCGTAGCTCTGATTGAGAAGCTGCTTGGGAGCATTTAGTGCAGAAAATATATTAAAAAAGCTCTTTATCCTCACTCTGCACTAAGGGACTACCTCTTGGTGGTACGGCCAGGAGCATCTTATGCACCAGGTGGATTTTCAACCATTTTTGAAAAGACCCGCCGTCTGCACATGAACAACCCTGTACCCGCTCCCAGTAGGGACGGTTATTAAAGGCGTGCGAGTAAATGCACGAGCCCATTTCTCCTCGGCCACGCTCTGTTTAAAAGTTGCTGTTTGCATCACTTATACAAGCTTACTTTTCAAAAGAAAAGTTACAATTTTTCCACTATGTCAGACTCACCACTGGTAAGTGAAAATGGGGCGGAGCACATAGGACGGCCTTACGTAAACACATCACCAGAATGATTGAATATCCTCCACTATAACTTTACCTGTGCAATAAGTTGCTATGCCATTATATTTTTGGCATTGTTGGTACAGTAGTAGCCATTCGAAATTTCTCCACTTTTCTTGATGGGCCCTTGGCTGGTCCCCTACAATTCCTTTTTAAACATCAATCTTTGTGCTAAAATATTCTCTCTGTCATGATTTGTGGACATTAAGATCTAAAGAGAAGCACCATCTCCTGGTCAGACCCTGTAATTCAATGAAAAGTTGGAGTCAGAGTAGAAAATATGCATGCCCAGGAGAAGGAGGGGGTCACTCCAGAGGCTGGAAGTTGGCTTCCATTTGGCTGGGAAGGGCCATTTTAAATGGCTGCTACTGTATAGAGATCACAGGGTTTTTTTCTGCTCTATCTGCAGAGCTGCAAATGGCTCTTTGGCTCAATTCACACATAAAACTCTTTACTAAAGTGTCCCTTATTTTTCATTTTTGCATGTTGGCAAAGCTCAAAACGGACTGAAATCTGCTTAATGGACAGCATGTTCTTGAGAGCATATGTGGTTTGAACGAAGAGCCCACACAGTAGCCTATGAATGCTTTTGAACCTTAAAAAGTCTGATTTTTGGGTGATGGGTCCTTTAAATCAAGCATCAGAAACAGACCTATGGAGGGAATTTTTTTTTTTAAGATTATATATACTTTTTTCCTTTATTTTATAGAAAAATTAACATATATTGTACTTTTTTTTAATAGATTGAGTTTTACAAATTAAATTCTTATCAAACTGTGTTTTCAAGATCACTTCCCTTTGACTTCTGGGGGAGGCATTTCCCTTGATTTCTATTGGTCTGGACGTTAGCAACAGCATTTTTATTTTATTGTGTGCATAAAAAAAAAAGGCTTTGATATTGGGACTTAAGTGAAGAAAAAGCGGTTTGTAAAACACAATTTCAAAACAATGCCGTTTAAAAAAAAAAAAAAAACCTGAGTTTGAAAAACAGAAATAAAAAAAATATCTAATCCATACAAACAATTTGAAAAACTAAAATCGAAAAAATATATAAAATGTATAAAAAAAAAGAGATGGTAAATTTTGGAAAAATATTACAAAATATGAAAAATATGCAATTTGAAAAATAACATTTTTAAAAAAAGTAAATATGAAATATATATATTTTTTTTAATTGGAGAAAACCGGAAAGTTACTCTTAAAACCTTTTTTGATCAAAGTTTCATTTTCTGAATGGCATAGATTTTTTGTTTTTAAACTTTATTTTTTACAAAATGTGTGTTTTCCAATTTCCAGAACACACTCTTAGTTTGCAAGAATAATGGAACCAAATTCACACCATACAGAACCAGATTAAACTCTAAGGGTCAATTAGCTGATCGGCTGTTTGGATTTTTATCAAATTTTTTATTTTTATTTTTTTTGAGCTTTCAGATAAGACCTCAGAGAACAGCTTTAGGTGAAAAGTTTAAAGAGAAAATCAATCCAGATTTTTAGAGCATCAGCAGCTTGTTTTAATTGGAAAGATTAGTTAATGGAAACTATGTCCGAACAAAAGAGCATGAAAGAAAAAGTTCAGTTTTTATAATACAGTTTATTAATAAAACGCCAATCCACAACACATCATCCAATGGCTCTTTACAGAGATTATTTAATCAGATTATCCAGACAGATCGAGCGAAGATCTTCCTCTAAGGACATCCAGCAGATTACATGCAGTCATTGACTTTTAAGCAATCTACCACAATTCAACTGGCTGCAGTTCCAAAGGTTTTCCTTTCTCCACGTGATGACAACAAAACACCCACTCATGCATCCTTTCCCTTTCCATCAGATGAAAAGTGATAAATATGCAGTGGATGATAAAGATACAGAAAAGCAAAATTTAAATGTGCAATACCAGATAAATCAACCTGGATTAAAGCGACACATAAAGCTACGCCCATGTTTACAGCTCAGTCATGTTATATGGTTCTCTAATTAAAAATGCTTTAGATTTGAGCTTTAGATGCAAAGTTTGAAAGACTGATTACTTTTTCACTGAAAAATGAATAAACTGCAAAATGCAGCGCGTTTTAGTTTCAACCAGAAGGAAAAAATAATGTGATGCATTAGAAGCCCTCACGTTGCATTGGTTTGGGTCAAACTTGTAGGAGATGAAAACCCTCTTAGAGTTTTTCTCTTCTGCATAGTTCACCTTATTAGAGTCCTGCAGACGTTTTGGAGTCTGCTGATGGACTTGTAGAAATGTTCTGTATACAGGTTTCTTGGAAATGCAAAAATGTTCTTTGAAATGGCAAATATTCTCTTAAAAAAAAGCCTTTTTTTAAGAGAATATTTGCCATTTAACTAATTCTTTCTTCCATAGGTTTAGAATGAACAGGTTGGACAAAAACAACTGGAAAAGGCTTGATTCAAAGTGAAAGGAAATCCAATATGGCTGTTTTTATTGGAATTAAAGCATTTGTTTTAAATGAGAGCAGCAGCAGCCTGCCGCGTTGCTCCACCATCAGGAAACCTTGGTTCCTGTTGGACTTCCTGCTGGGGGGCCGTAAACCCGGGAACCATCTTTTCTCAGGTCCAATGGACGCTCGGCATTGACTAGGGAATATGGAGTGAATTTTACTCCAAAAAAAATCACGTTGTAAATGGAAATTTGAGAAGAAATACAATCCAGAAACTGTTTTCCTTGTTTTTCTTTGATTTATTTATTTATATTACAGATTTTAAGTTAGAAAAAAAAAGCTTTTTTTAAATGTATATTTTTCTGCCCAATTTCCATGTATTTCATCCTCCTTCCTTTTCTCAAATTGTGTTCTGTAGATGACACCATCTTCCCTCCTGGGCTTTCCTCTGGAATGAGGAGCAATGAAGCATTTTTTTCTTGGTCTGCTCTACCTTAGCAACAACATTTTTATTGAGCTTAAAGTAAAGGGTAATAATCTGTAATCTTGAAAAAAAGAATACAATCTAAGAAAACCTTTTTTTTATTTCTAGATTTCCTTTTAAATTATGAAATATTTTTCTTTAAAATATCCATGTACAAAACATTTTCTTTGCTGTAGGAAGAACAGAGCAAAATTACTCATAAATAAAACCTCCAGATGTCTGGACATTTTCCTGTGTGTGTGTGTGTGTGTGTGTGTGTGGGGGGGGGGGGTTCTGCAGTGTTTGGTATCATGGTCCTGTTGGTGACCCGGTTGGTGGAGCTTCTGCTCTGATCTTTTGATCTTTCCTGGATCCTATGGTTCGTATGCTTCTATCTGACTGATATCTCCATATAGAGGATATCAGGCGGCCATTTGTGGATGCAGTCCTGGTCAAAGTGGATTTAAACCATTCTACATTGAGTTGGAACGGAGTTGGACTAAACTGGGCCATACTGACCCAGACGAACCGGGCTTTTATGCTCATACTTTGGATCTGCTTCACCACTCTGATAAAGCAAATGGACCAAATTAAACAGAAAACCTAATTAAATATAATTGTGGATCAGTGCAGATGAGCAGAACACCATAAAGAAAATCCTTCTTGACTTAATTTTTGCTTTTTTTATTAAAATCCCTCACTGGATTTTTTCCTCCACAGGTTATGGGAAGAAACTAAAACATTTCCACTCTGTACAGGTGTTACTTTTCCTCCATTTTCCAGATGAATCAGCTGCATGGAAACGAGCTGCAGGGCGGCTGACGGATCTCTGCTGTCAGCAGACGGGCGTGAGCTCCGGCGGTTCAGCTGGATCCGATTCAGGCGCCTCGGAGCACTCTGCTGGTGTCTGCTGCTGCCGTAGCTGAGCGGGTTCTGGCGAGGAGTCGCACTCGTTTTCTCTCCTTCTTTCTTCCAAGTCCTCCTTTTCCAATCTTTCTTCTTTCTGACAGGTAAGACGATAAACAGAAAGAGGTGAAATGGGAAAGAAAATTAGATGTTTTACTTTTTCTGACATTTTGTCTTCATAGTCATAATTTCACATCTATGCTTTGCCCATCTTCATCATTAGCATAAAATTTTATTGTCACTTTGGTGCCATCAAAATAAACCAAAATGACTACATTTGGTTGAATTAAAAATGAGAAACATTTGACCTGTCCTAAAACATCCTTCTCCAAACACTTTGTCTCAGAGCCGATTCAGATTAAATCCAAGTAGGTCTTAGTTCCAAATGCAACACTAAAGGATCAATGGGACATTTTTTAATTAAATTCAATTCAGTTTTTTTTTATATAACACCAATTCACAACACGTCATCTCAAGGCACTTTACAGTTCAACCAGATCATCCAGTCACATTGATTCAAAGTTTTCTTTCTAAGGAAAACCAGTTGATTGCATTGACTCATTGACTTGAAGGCAATCCCTCACATTAAGCATGCTTGTAGCGACAGTGGAGAGGAAAAGCTCCCTTTTAACAGGAAGAAACCTCCATCCGAACCAGGCTCAGTGTGAGCGGCCATCTGCTGAGGCCGACTGGGGTTCAAGGAGACAGAAGCAGAGACACAAAAAGCAACTGTAAATGTCTGGTTATCCTCCCTCAGCAGTGTGTCACCAGGAGCTTGATGCAGACATTTTTGATTTATGCCCAATATTGAAGCGTGGTCTGCACTATGTTATTCCACTCCACAACCTAAGAGGGACAATCAGGAACTAGCTGTGGGTCTAGATACGGCCGAGGGGGTGAGGAAGTGGGGGCAAGTTTGTCCGACAACGGAGGGACATGAGGGTGAAAAAGAGCGGGACCTTTTTCCACCTGGATATTCAATGTTCTAGTTACCTCTGGGTAACATTTACAGCCTCATCACCAACACTCATTCCTCACACGTGTCAAAACGCTACCTGGCAATGAAGCATTTTCTGATTATATAATGTTAGCAGCAAAAGGCTGTTTTCAGGCGATGTTGAGGAATCTCAGGTGGGTTCTAACCTCAGGCTGTGCTCCAGGACCCTCACTGTGAGTTTTTTTTGGAAACTCATTTATTATTCAGGTCTAGCTGAAGGAGGCGCTTCCAGATCAAGTGTCAACAAAGTATTTTGAATTGATGAGTTGTTGCTTTGATGGTAGAATGTTGGCAGCACCCTTACAGAAGCTTTACGGCGGCATCCAGGGCCCTGCCAGGACTGACATATCGGATAATGTTGGATTTTTACAGCCTGGGATTTGGATCAGGCTGCAGGCGTCTGACCACGGTTCTGTTTGTATGACCCATGGTGAATGGGTTAGGCCTCAACCAGAGCATGTGAGCAGAGCGGAGCGAGCTGTGGAGCGGAGCGGAAGAAATATAGTGGAGCGCAGAGCGGTTTTCAATTCAAAGGCCGGAGCGAGGATTTTGCTCCGCTCCAGTTCGCTCTGAAATTCAGTTCACGCTTCGCTTCAGGTTATTGTCAATTAAAAATATTGGATTATAAAATTTGTAAATTAACATTTATTTGATTTAAGTGTGATTTTTTTTCCGACATGTTTTCGAATTGAAAAACATTTGCAGGCCAATAGTTTTGAAATCCCTGAAAAATGTTACTTAAAATCATAGGGAAACGGCCATGCCAATTCTCTCAAGTGGTGCACGACTTTACACGAGTGAATAAAGTGAATGTGATTGGTCAATTATCAAGGGGGCGGGATTGTTGTGGTGGAAGGTTCGCAACAAAGTTTGATTGTGGCCGG
>NW_015150466.1:1943530-1946383 GCF_000732505.1 Cyprinodon variegatus
CTTTCCCATTGAGTTGCGTCCCCGTGAACACTGGGGCGCAACCCAATGGGAAAGGAAAGGATTCTGGGTTTAACCGTTGCGTATATTAGCTGCGACATATGAATCAAGATGCTATGACCGAAAACATTTGATTGACAGATGACCGTTGATATATGATTGGACGAATTTAGGTGTTCAGGCTGACGTAGAACTAACTGGCCTACAGAAGATAATGAAAAAAAACACAGGATTCTAAGACAAGATTTTGTTAAAAATTTATATTTTCTAAATTTTGGGAATAATATTGTCTAATAAAGAGTACATTTATAAACATGTTTAAGTCAGAATGATTTGACATTTAAATATGGCTTCCCTACGACTTTAAAGCGATCATTGTGGTAAGAGCCTGTTTTTGAAAATAGATCGTATACATGCATTATAAGCTATTATCTCTTTTGCAATGGCATGCGAAGTAACCCTTTCAATGTGGTCTAGTAAAATAAATTAGTAATTAAATAGGAGAAGCGGGACAACATGAATGGAGCGAGGTGTTACGTTCACAGCTGGGAAACAGTGCAATAACTTAACAGCCAGTTAAATAAGAAAACACACGTATCGGTCACATCACTAAATCAAACGCTGTGTGTCCCAGGGCCCTGGCATCATTACATGAAGGAAAAATGTCAGAAAATGCCTTCTCTTTTAATTTTGCATTCTGGACCCCCCTGGGTCAAGGAGGTTCTGTTGTGGTTCAAGTTGGAGAGTCTTAGATTTTCCCTTAATGGCTCTTTGAGTAAATTCAATAGGACTTGGGACTCCCTGCTGTCCATCAGAGACATTGAACCAGAAGAGAAACAAGTCTGAGATGTTTATTTATTTTTGTCCCCTTTAGATATCTAGATTTTTTTTTTTTTACTATTATTTTTTCTTTAGGGTATTAGTATTTTCTTCTTTCATTTATGTTCCCTTTTCCCTCTCCCGTTCTCTTCCTGTCCCTTATTCTGTAATTTTAATTTACTGTAATTTATGCACTGTGCTTAAACATTGGGATGTGGGTGTGGGAGGGGCGGGTGGCTGTCTGTTTTTTCAGAAAATTGTTAAAAACAAAGTGAGCACTTTTTGTGTTTGGGGTCCACCCCATCCTTACTGAGTCCTTGTATTGCTGTTTCTCAATAAAGAAATTAATGAAAAAAAACCAAAATACCTTCTCCTGAAAAATCTGAGCGAGCGGGGAGCGATTTCGCCGGAGCAGCAGGAACAACTCTTGTTGTGTCTGCGCAATCGAAGTTGTTATAATCCACACATGATGTACGAATTATTGTATTGCCTGCACGCTCTCACTCACATTAAAAAAGCACCACCTTGCATAGTCTAAAATCCGGGACATTTTATCCGACTCGTGGGTAATCCGTGAACAATTATCTATATCAGGGCGACTCCCGGAACTTTCCCGGAACTTGGGGTGTCTGGTTCTCTTGCTCTGGCCTCAGCCGAGAAGTTGCTTTGAAAGACCAAAAAAGAATCAGATTTGCATCCTTTGGGTCAGAGTCTGTAGGAAACAGCTCACTGCAGAAATGCTTTTTCTCCCGAAAAATGAGACGGACATGGACAACATGCTTCAAATGATTCTTCCATGTTAGGTTTGCAGCGTTAGAGAAGAACGCAGGTGGAGCAGAGCACAGCCAATCTTTCATTTCCATGTCTTTCAGCTCTACAGATCCCTTTCATTCGAGGCCAAACAGTGAGAGATTGATGGAGATGATGAGGAGTTTATCCAACCATAGAGCAACAATGTTTACATCCAACCTCTCAGACACCAGAAGGTCACACCAGAATCTACCATCTGTTCCTTGTTACAAAGGGAGAAAATCACCAAAGAAGGACCTATTATTCCCCTTCATGTCTTCTTTCCTCAGATTCTTCTGAAAACATCCCGGTCCGTTTTCCGTCTTCCATTAATCCAGCTAATCGTTTCTCCCTGATGTCCTTGTGATCCCAATCTGTCCCTCGTTAGCCTAACTGGGACGATGGTTTGTGTTTCATAAGGTTCACTGATGAGGAACTGAGACAGGCTGACCTGCGGGGCCTTTGTGGAGGTTTTTTGTGTCCATGTTTATGTTTACGTTACGACTAACATATTCTGTAGCAGGCAGTGAGCTCTTCTGGCAGCCTGAGTGTTCCTGTTATTTATCTTTCATGCATAGAGGTGTAGCTGGATTTAAAGTACCTGCAGCCATCTTCCTCTACCTCAGATCCTCTGCTTTCCTGGATAAATGGCTCAGCTGGTTTGGTTTATCCAAAAAGTTTTCTTGGCTGGAAATCTGACAGAGACTATTTAAAGCAGGTTATTCCAGCTATGTGTGAGAGATCAGAGCTGAAGGAGCTGCTGGATGTTCTCCGGTTCATCTGCTGCACTCCTGGTTCCCCTGGAGTCTGGACATTAGATACCCTCCCTCAGAATCTGTCTTTGATAAACCTTGTAAATGCAGGAGGAGATTTATTTTTTCATTTATAACCCCTCCCACTGCGATAATGAGGGGGGTATATAATTATACTCTTTATTTTGGACCTGCATTTTATTTTCTTCATCTCTTAAACTGTTTTAGTTTTCTGTCTAAAGAAGGAATCCTACCAGAAAGGTGTTCTGTTTCAAATGTGTAAAATCGATTTAGACCAGGTATCCTGTAAGTCGGTGCTTGAGGGCCGCAGTCCTGCAGGTTTTAGAGGTTTCCCTGCTACAGCACAGCTGCTCACACCGAGTCAGCTTCTGGTTCTTCAGTTCAAAGGGAGCATTTCCTCTACAGCAGATTACTGTAGAGTCAGTGACAAAATAAAAGTGAATATATTCGCTAGAAAAAGCCTGTCCTGCAAGTT
>NW_015150466.1:1947243-1950162 GCF_000732505.1 Cyprinodon variegatus
TCCAGAGTGTTGTTCAGCATGGGGGTGAGTAGAAAATGAAGGCTAATCATGTTTTGGGTGTACTATTCCTTTAAGATGACATGTGCTGTGAATCGGCGCTATAGAAATACACTTAATTGATCTGAACTTGTATCAAAGTTTGTATATGAAACAGTGTTGAACCTTTCCATTGAAAAGCCTTTTAAAGGGAATACATGGAATCAATTCAATTCAGTTTATTTCTATAGCGCCAATTCACAACACATGTCATCTCAAAGCACTTTATAGTTCACAGTCACATTGATTCAAAGTTTTCTATCTAAGGAAAACCAGTCGATTGCATTGACTAATTTATCGTTTCTCAATATGTGTACTTGTACTGTTCCAATTCACAAGAACAAGAAGACCGAGAACGGACAAAGTCCCCGGATGTTGTTCTCGCCCCTCTCTCTTTACCCAGCATGCATCAGGGTAGACTTGTCAGTTCTTGAGATTGACAGCTGTCCCAGCATGCACTGCGGCAGCAGCAGCTTTCAATGGAGCGCTCACAACCTAAGTATTAAGTTAAATGTTCTTTTTTCTGTTGTTCAATAAAAGTAAATTTTAAGATCATTTGAGGCGAGAACATTATACTTTTAAGCTCCACTATGTGGTCCATTTATCGATTTAATGCGTAATAATTTTTTTTTTTTCCGAAGTTGAGAGGATCGCAGCAACCAGCGGACCTCTGAGGCTTACGGCAGCCAGGGCTAATGTTAGCCCGTCTGCAGCAGCGCTCTCTCTGCGTAGCCGTGTGTGAAGAACCGCTGGCCATGATGGCGAGTTTTTTTGTTTTATTTGGCAAAATGTTCATTTGATTTGTGTTTATCTGACTGTGTTCATTATTATTCCCCCAATAAATGAAAAAAGTCAGAACTTATTTTTATCTAGAGACTATTAATAACAGGAGGTGAAAAGCATCTCTGAATAAGCTGAGCGTGTGGTGATGTCATCAGTACGCTTCTGTTTAAATTGACCCATATTTATGCTGCGTGCTCCCGTTCTCCCACACACTTGGTGAGTCCGTACTCTTGTTCTAGTCAATTGAGAAACGGCCTATATTTGTGCAAAAATGGCCGCTCTCAGACTAAGTTATCTCACCAAATTGTTGTTATTTTTTTTACTGATTAACGCTAAATTCATTAAATCACAGCAAATGTATTAGTTTTAGGTATAGATAATGATCCTTTGATTATTCCTTGCTGACTGGACTTCTCTAACTTTCATCAAATCTCAACGAGCACAAAATGAGCTGCAAATCTTTTAAATAGATCCAATCTGGGAAAAATTTCCACTTTTGAAGGTGTTTTCTCTATAAGAACATTTAACCAGGAGCTGTAAATGCAGCAAACAAGTTTATTTTCCTTCTTTGTCAAAACGGTGAGGAAATTGTTCTTTTTTAGAGCACGACTGACCTGCAGTTCTAGAAACAGTTAACCTGCCAGAACTCTGAATTTGTTCGGGTTTCTCCATTGGTTCTGGTGACCTTTCATTAAACTGGAACCCAACAGAAAAACAGGAAGTTGTTTTCTTCTTGGAGAAGTCTGAGGTTTAAATAAACAAATAATCTTAATTTGAAGTAAAAAAAAAACAAAAAAACAATTCACTGGACTTTGTATCCAAACTTGAAACTTGGAAGCAAAGTCCAGTGGATTTTATTTTTTTTGTACCTTTTTGGAATAACTTTGACCTGGATGACTGAGCAATATCAAATCACTTCATACAGATATAGATACTACTTTATAACCTTTATTTTATGCATTTGTAGCCACCCAGACCCCCTCAAGCAGCAGTGGGATCAACACTGATGGCACCCTGGTGTTAAGGGTAATGTCCAGTGACTCAAAGTGACAGTTTAAGTTTCAAACTGGCATCATTTGCTTCCTCCTTTCAAGGAAGCAAAATCTTTGCTTTCTGACCAGCTGGCTACCGTTTTATTTCAGTTGGTTACAGTAAGTGAGCAAAAACAGCATCAGTTGTTTGAGAAAAAAAACGCAAACTGATCTTTTAAACCCAGAAAATCCCCAAGCATGAATCCAAAAGGCCTAGAACTTTGTCAACAGTAACAGCGTTATCCTCTCAATCCAACAACAGGGTTATAGTCAGAACCACATGTTGCGGTGGAAGAAAGGAGAGGCACTGAACGCGAGCATAACGGGTGATAAATCAGCATGAAGCCTAAAACAGGATGGAGCCATAGAGGCACGCAGGAACCGGGAACAAACCCACTGTTGGGTCACGCTGATAATAACCTGATCCAATGCTTGGGTTCTGCAGGACCAAACATCAAGAAGCTGCACTTTAGCAAAGGCGCCATCGATAGAGTGCAAACAAAATAAATCTAATAAAGTGACTTCACGGTGACTCCAGGTCAGTCTTTATGTTAAGAACAAAGTTTCTTGAATTGTCATGTTGGTTTCCAGTTTCTTAACCCACATGCAGAACCACAGCAGAACAGGTAATCAGATAAATGAAGCTTATTTAAACGTTTGAGGTCATGAAGGAGGATCCACAGCGTCAAGAGGAAACACCTGAGAGAAGGCGACCAGGAGAGTCAATTACTTAAAGTTTTTCTACAGGAAATGAACACAGAGTATCTTTGCGGGGACTTATCGTAAAATAAATCGCAAACACTCAGGCAACGAGGTGCTGCCACGGATCTCGATTTATTTACTGGATTGCTGATTGGTCGTTTGTAGCATGGGTCGAAGTGAAGCCACCGGCCACCATATTGGTACTCCCTAGTTAGACCAGGCGCAATGTAAACAATACGTCCTCTACAGCATCGAACAGCGATGATGTTCTAAATTTCAGGAGGACTTAAAGGAATAGTACACCCAAAACATGATTAGCCTTCATTTTCTACTCACCCCCATGCTGAACAACACTCTGGAGTACTTT
>NW_015150466.1:1950875-1953990 GCF_000732505.1 Cyprinodon variegatus
CTCCAGAGTGTTGTTCAGCATGGGGGTGAGTAGAAAATGAAGGCTAATCATGTTTTGGGTGTACTATTCCTTTAAGACTTTTAAAATAAAGATAAATTCATCACTTTGACACAAACTGGCTGTTTCATAGCATCAGTACATTACTTATAATAAAAAAAAAAAATTGGCACATCACATTTGATTGTCATTATGAGGTCTACAAATAATATAACATATCATACAAATCCATCACAATAAAATGTGGTAATGAGGCATAATAATACAGATGTGCCAAAAGTGCTAAATTGATATACTTGTAATATACATGTATTATATTGTTATCTTACATAAAATTGTAAGATTTTACATAAAGACTGAATTACAAGCACATGTCTGTTAATGCTATAGTATTTTTCTATTTACAAATTGTACATGAATGATGCCATTTACTTTTATACTCTCTGTGCATTAGCCTTTAAATCTGACAGATTTACAATAGAGCCAAATTAATGAAACAATTTAATAACTCCAAAGAGCTTCAGCTTATACACTAGCAAAATCACATAAATTGGTAAAATCCAGTTAATATTTTGCTTTTTGCTCTTAGTTATGATGAATCGGAGAATTTGAAAAAAACTAAACATACAAGTATTAATGCACACACTGACACCGACTGTGAAATTACCTGTGGAACGTCCTCCCACAGCCGGCAAACAGCTTGTTTTTGCAGCCAAATGCTACACAGGTAGGCATTGTTCCTGTGGGAGTGGGGAGGACCAGCATGGCGGACGGTGGCTTCACTTTTTTTGGGTAATCAGCAATCCAGTGAATAAATAGAGATCAGTGGCCGCTGGCAGTCTGCTTCCTCTTAAGCTCCAGGCTGATTAGCTAATGAGTAACAGGTATTCAGACAGAACCAATGGGCGCGCCCCTACAGGTGCAGCCTCATTTCGCTATCCAGTGGATGAAGGTGAAAGCAGCAGGCAAACAAGAAAAAACCCACATGGAGAAACCAACTCAGTTTCCAACATGAATCTTCTATTTAACAAACCAAAGGCTTTTTTTTTTTACACCAAACTAAGGTGCTGAAAGGCCTCATCTTTGGCTGCTTAGTCCAGGCATCCCCAAAGTCGGTCCTCAAGGCCCGCTGTCCTGCAGGTTTTAGAGGTTTCCTTGCTCCAGCACAGCTGATTTTATTTGAAAGCTCATTAACAGGCTTTTGCTCAACTGCAATCATCGTAATCAGCTGTGCTAAAGCAGGGAAACCTCTAAAACCTGCAGGATATCGGGCCTCGAGGACTGACTTTGGGGATGTCTGGCTTAGTCCATCTCCCGCCGTCAGCTTCAACATAGAACCTGAACCCTTACACACGGATCTGCATTTGAAGTGCAGAATGAGCTGCAGGCCAAATGGTATTTAATAACAAGTTGGTGTGTGATTCGGCTTCTTTGGGCCATGAAAAGTGGTTCTGCTCTTCTTCCAAGTCTTCTAATGTATCCCAAAGAAAGATGATATGGTTTCCAGGCCAGCAGAGAGGTCTGATGTACATTGCAGTGGCACAAAGACAGAACCTGCAGCTTTAGTTTAGATTTACATCAGGAGCTTATCTTAATTATTGCATTAACTCAATAAAGTTACCTTTAAAAAAATACAAATAAATCTCTTTAAAACAGCAATAAACTGTCCGGTTGCTCCTTTGATCAGATACCAAATAAAGGTCGTATACGTTTCTTTGCGCTTGATGGAGATTAAAACATGTTTTCCTATAAATGCATTTATTGGTGTTCAGAATAAAGAAGCTCATCATTTAGAAAAACCCAACTCTTCCATTCGATTACTTTCTTTCATTAGGAGGCCATTTTCCACCACAAGCTTCTGAGCTGGAAAAGAAACCAAGAACATGCAGACGGTGAGCAGTAGAATAATCTCAGTGAACTGCAGCCAAGGGTCACCACAAGCATTTCTCAGTATCTATGAATCACCTGGTTGTTTATGAGGCATGCCAGGAAAGGCTTTTCTGTCCTGATATCATAAATGTAAACATGTGGAGTTTGCTAAACTCGACTGGAACTTCAACAGGAACCACATGCTGTGGTCTGATTAGGATAGATCTGAGCTTCCCTGTTATAAAACCGCCCCGGTGCATCTGAAATATCACTACCTCTATAGCAGGTAGTAGCAGCATTTACTAAAAGGGAGCAGACGACATAAAGCTTTACATCCTGAGTAACACTCTATCACCTCTGGAGAGAATCATTTCCCAATTGTTCATGAAGTGGAAAACGTAATAGAAAGCGGTGAACATTCCCTTCTGAATGTTTTTTGAGAAAGAGGGTGAGTAAGTAAATCCATCCTGGCTACAGCTATCAACACCCACATCGTCTCATTGAAAAACTCCCACTGAGTTACGGCAACATTTAAGTTCGTTTAGCATTAATAAAGTATTTTTGAATTGAATTGCATTGAATCTTCATGACTGGGCTCCTGGTTTATGGAGAGCCATTTCAGCCAAAATTAAATAAATAAATAAATGGGTGAAATAAATAAAAAATGAGTAAAATAAATCAAAAAATGTAGAAAATGAGTGAAATAAATAAAAAATTAGTTAAATAAATAATTTAGCTTTCCATTAAACCAATTAAACCGATCGAATAGATTAACTAGAAGTTAAACAAAACTCAAAGGACCATAAAACACGTCGGATATTAAACTTACAGTGTTCTAGTTCGTCTATTCGATCGGCAGCTTCCCTAAGAAGAACCGATACAGAACGTGCTGCACCCTCTGTTTTATCGCCATTTCTAGACTGCTTTTCGGAGGGAAAGTCCACAGGAACTGAGCGCTGCAGTTGCATCTAACCAACCAATAGGCTGCCATTGTAGCCTGAAGACACCGCCCCTCATTATCATATTAAAGCAGAAGCGAAGAGGGGAAAATAGAATGTGATAAATTCAAAAATAAGGAAAAACTTAATGAATAAGGGAAATTGGAAAATGGGAAAATTAAAATTTTTTCAAACAAATGGTAAATGAAAAATAGATAAAAGAAAAATTGGTAAAAAAAAAAAAAGGGATATATGACAAATTGATTAATGAAACCGGGAAATAGGAAATTGGGTTAATGGAAAAAGGAAAT
>NW_015150466.1:1954135-1955462 GCF_000732505.1 Cyprinodon variegatus
GAAAAGCTAAATTATTTATTTAACAAATTTTTTATTTATTTCACTCATTTTCTTCATTTTTTGATTTATTTTACTCATTTTTTATTTATTTCACCCATTTATTTATTTATTTAATTTTGGCTGAAATGGCTCTCCATACTGGTTAGGGGAACAGGAAGCAAACCAAAGAGGACTCTGGATCTGAAGCTTTGCAGGTACATAAATTACTCCATATTACAGTTGTGCTTGAAAGTTTACATACCCTCACATTAGTGAACATTCTAAATTTACACCAAAATTGAAAAAAGTAATAATAATAAAAAATGTACTAAAAGGTCATTTGGTAATATTTTTTTTTTCTTTTTTTTTTTAGGAAAACAACAAACAAACATCTTGAACACTGAACCAACCTCCCTGGTGCAGAATCACTACAGAACATTACAGAAAACACTTTCAATTTTAATTTTATCATTTGTATCTGGCTTTAGCTAGTCCCACAGTTTTCAACCAATGTCAACGATTTTGGTTTCAAAACGTTCAGCTTGTTCAGGAGAATTCTGCTATTTCTTTTGGTAAAGATATTTTTGTTTTGTTTTTGTGATATTCATCTTTTTCTGCTTTTTTTTTGTCCCATTGAAATGCATGTAGAATTCTCAGATTTCAGCAAAATTCAGCTAAAACTTCACCATCTTTGACCTTTAACTACTTCATCATACTTTCAGCTAGAAACACCATTCAACTTTTAAAATGTTCATCAAAGATTCAACTTTTCAGCCATTCTGGTTTTTCTGAACAAATTCTTCTCACTCGCTAATTTTTCACTCAATTTAAATAAATTATACATCAAAACATAGGATTTTTTGTCAGGATTCAGGAAATGTAACCTACTTCTATCACCTTCCAGGTAAACTGATGCTTTTGGATTTTTACCTTTTGGTTAATCAAATTTCAAGAAATGTTCTGCTTTTAAAATGAGTGTGTTTCTGCAATTATTCTGCCAAATGATTCTACCCTACAAGATCTTCAGATGATTCAATTGTTTTCTACAGTTTGAAGTTTCTGATGACTCCCTATCACATTGTCATATGTTCTTCAGCTCATTTCTTTTCTTTTATTCAGTTTATGTGGCTACTTTTTCTTTTTCATTCTCTGAAACATTTTTTTTCTAGTTTTTATTATTTTTTCAAATTTATTTCACTGGCAGCTGATTTTTTTCTAGAATTTCTGAAAGTAAAATGGGAGTCAGATCTTTGAGTAATAACACACCTCTGCTGTGGAACCAACTACCAGACACCCTGTCTACTTTTAAGGCTAGGCTTAAAACTTTCCTTTTTAATAAAGCTTATAG
>NW_015150466.1:1957066-1960655 GCF_000732505.1 Cyprinodon variegatus
GAGCTTAGGAACCACAGTGGTAGATCATAGCTGTCCATCCACAGAGAGCTCCAGAGCAGGGAAGAGGCGGTAGTTGGTTGGGGTCTGCTGCCAGACCAGTTGGCTGCTCACACTTAGCCTGGTTCTGCTGGAGGTTTCCTCCTGTTAAAAGGGATTTTTTCCTCTCCACTGTCGCTACAAGCATGCTTAGTGTGAAGGTTTGCCTTTGGGTCAATGAGTCGATGCAATCAACTGGTTTTCCTTAGATAGATAAGTTTTAATCACTTTGACGATGATCTGGTGAACTGTAAAGTGCCTTGAGATGACGTGTGTTATGAATTGGCGTTTCTTTGTCCCCTTATCAAATATATTTTCTCAATGTTCTAATTTGATTGAAAAAAAGGGTTTTTCCCTCAGCTTCCAACCTATGTTACAGCCACATCTATACACTGATTGGTTGTTATGTCGTAAGAAGTTAAATATTTTCACTTCCCATTGCTTCCTTCCCAGGTGTGGGATTGCTCTCGCTTCACTGTGACTGGCAAATATGCCCAAAATATCGCATCCATCTCACTACAATCCTGAGCCGCCCTCCTTATGTAGCAGGGATAACATATAACCCAATCACTCCGGGCGTAAAAATGGTGTAAAAGCACCATTAGAAATGGTTTAGTAACCACTAGACTGATACCTGTCAATCAAAAAATTTTACCTGTTCTTTATTTTATATTTTGAGCCTTTTGGTATTTTGATGGTCATAATCCTCTTTTGAAAACTATATATTTTTTTCTTTTTGTTAATACAAGTCAGATATTACAATCCATCCAATGAGCAGAAACATAAAAATTGTAGTGAAAATAGAAGAAATTTCCAAACTCAGTATGGCTGTTTAGGGACCAAACGGTTAAAGTCCAATCCACAGACCACCATGACAGAAAGGCTTCTTCAGTTCAATAAAACATATGAAGTTCGGTTGGAGAAACTTAAAAATACCCTTAGACGTTCTCTTAAAGATGGTTGCATGTCTGCAGAATGAATACCACATTGTTTCTTTCAAATCTCACTTTTGACAATTGCAGACTCTCCTCTTGTTTCCTGGCTTAGATTTTCTTTAAGAGGCCGTGAATCACGGTTGGAAACTAGCCTTAAAAATGTCATCAAACAGTTTCGAGTCTTTGTTGCAAATGTTTTAAAGATTCTAGAAGTTAAACCAACATGGCTTTAACACATATAAACCTGTAGCAGCTTTCCCTGAATGAAAGAATCCTATATTTTTAAACCCCACAGAAAAACCCTACATAAAAGTTTTATACTTCTAACCATTTATACCTTTGAAAATGTAGTACAAGTAACACTAACTGACATTTTTAAGAGGAGACAAAACCAGGTATTTCCAACTAGCTATTCTTCTGAAATTGAATTTGAAATCATCTTTTATCATTTTTGGGAGAAAAAAAATACTGCTCATTCTTTCCCTTTTTCTTTTTCAAAAGAGGGTAGGCAAGAAAACTGATAGGTGTTTGGACTAAGTCAAGTGTAAAGCAGAGCCTGTTGAGTGTGAGCAGCCAACAGGCTCCATTTCAGACTTGATTCAGCCACTTAGGCCCCGTCCACACGAAGTCAAAACGAACACGAAACGCTGATATTTTCCAAAACGTTTGCCGTAAAGACGGAGACGTAAAATAAATGTGATCGTCCACACGAATGCATGAAAACGCTGCAAAATGTATGCCAGGCCTGTAAGTGGCGCTGTGGTGCCAAAGCAAAAATAAGCGACGAAATGTTGGGCATGCGCACTAATATTTATACATGGTTGCCCTGCGGGTCCATTTTCGTGGTTAAGTCAAATTCAGGTGCTGAACTATGTCGTCGATATTGCTCTGTTCTTCCTGGAGATATTCCAGAAGAAGAAGATTCTGTTGTAAGCCCGACAGCAGGGTGAGTAGCATTAGCAGCAACGGCGCCATTGTTGTTGTGATACTGTGTCGTGCATGTGTGTTTAGAGGCGACGCTATGACGCATGCGTGTAAAAAAAAATATGCGGTTAGAGCTTAAAGATGGAAACGCGAAAACGGCGTTTCGAAATCTTCCCACTCTGAAGGCTGAATAAAAAAAAGATCGTTTACAGACCCCCGAAACGCCGGCTTCGTATGGATGAGAGGCTGGTTTGGTGAAAAATTTGTGCGTTTAGGCCAGGGTTTGACTTCGTGTGGACGGGGCCTTAGGCTATAAAGATATAATGAATTGCCCATGCAATTCACAATTGTGCACTGAAAGCCCTAAAAAGAAAAGGACACAACGTATTTGGACAAAGACATGGCTGAGCAAACGGCTACTACCATCTGTCCATTTTAGTCTCACCCCTGCCATGCTTCTGTGTTTTCGTCCAAGAGGAAGAAGAAGAAGAATCCTTGATTGCGCATGCCCAATGAGCGATTTGTCCACGACGGCCGACTGAATTTCAAACACGTTTGATTTTCTCCCGACCTTACAATTCCTTGATAGTGAGGTGGACGTGAGAGGCTGATCGGCCCTCGTTGCCCCATGTACACTACACAACGCACAATCAGGCTAAAAGTCGTCCTGATTGAAAAATCCTTGAACGACTAGAAAATTGTCAGGAAAAGGGCAAAAAATTGTACAGTGTATGTCCAGCTTTACTGGCTACCCGGATGTGAGCCTCTGACTGGTGGAACACAGATAGGAGTTATGATAGCAGGGCAGGCTACTGTTAGCGCCCTTCCAGGAATGACGCCAATACAGCACGAGGAACAAAATCATGCTTTGTGAAAGACACACTCCTGTGTCTTTCACAAAGTGAGCAACAGCAATTCACACGGCGGAAAAAAGACTCAACAACACCATTAAATCTAGTGGTTGCCAGTTTGACCTCAACATGGCAGACCTCGGGCGTACAGGTGGCGCAGTGGTTAGCGTGCACAACCCATGTACGGAGGCCGTAGTCGTTGACGCAGCCGACCCGGGTTTGGATCTGATCTGTGGTCCTTAGCTGCCTGTCTCTCCCTCTCTCTCATACCCCCTTTCCCTTCTGCCTATAGTCGAAAAAAACGAGACATTAGTGCCATAAAATAAAAAAACAAAACAAAAAACATGTCAAACCTCAAATTGACAGAGCTAGTTCTGATGTTTTATAAGGAAGCCGAGAGTGGTTGTGTCCCTTCGATAGTTTTTCGTGGTGATTTTTGCGATAAAACAAGTAAATTTTCTAATTATCTAAAGATAATGAAAGTCATTTTCTCATAACGAGATGATTGGTGTGTGTTAAAACTGATTACATCCTTCAATACCACAACAGCGGGAGAGGATTTATAAGTATAAGCCATGGCAACCTATGTGTAATTTTGTGTTTAACTATTAGGTAACAAAACGATGATGTTGGTTTGATGATTTGCTTCCACTTCTGATTCATAAGCATTTAGACTTATGCCTTCAGCGCCTTAGCGTCGGGTGTTCTGGCACCTGGTGTTTTCTGAACAGCCGGTGACAGAATAATAATAATAATGGAATGCAGTATAAGATGTATTAAACCCCAAAATCTCTTAAAGCTACAGTGTGTAACTTTTAGCGACATCTAGCGGTCAGACTGCAG
>NW_015150466.1:1962080-1971977 GCF_000732505.1 Cyprinodon variegatus
ATAACGAATTCTAAGGCAACGCAAATATTAAGGTTAAGAGGCTGAGCTCGTAGATGATGATAAATAACATAGTTATGTGTAATATATTACATTTCTGACTGTATATCCCTGTAATTATTACACACTGTAGCTTTAAAGACTTTCACACAAAAAAACTCGTTTCTACTGTATTCCATGCAATCCAATCATCCACCATGATCTGACAATGAGTGAAAAGAAATAGGAGACTAAAAAGCTGATTATTTTATTACCGTGACTGCACAACTACTGGCAGTGCAGGCATGGATGAACTGGGAATCCAGGGCTGTTGGCCATCCTCATTCATTACTCAAACAGGTTAATTATCTCGTTATCTCAAGAAATCAATAACTGTTTTTTATTGTGATAAAGAGATAATTATCTTGTTATCTCGAGAAAATAATTGTTTAACTGTGATAATGAGATACTTATGTCATTATCTGGAGATGGCAAAGTAAAAAAGAAATAAAAGTTGAGTACGAGCGCTCTCAGCTGCCATACTTTTATTCCCTTCGTCCAGCAGATCTTCTAGAGATGCTTCCAGTTAGAGTAGTCCAAGAACTAAGGCTTGTCCCTCTAAATTTGCTGTAATTGCAAAATATGTACCTTTTGCCTCACTAGAATTGCATCATTGCTGCATTCCTACATAGGAATAACATATAAATAGATTGTTCAGGATGCAAAAATTGTGTTTGGTGTGAAAGCAGGTTTTCAATGAAACCTAAAAGGATTTATCCGAAAAAAGAGAAAGAAAAAGATCTCCAGGTAATGATTAATATAAAAAAAAAAAAAGGCAATTTTCTAGTGAGATTAACCAGTATTTCTTGGATTTGATTCATGGTTAAAAGGAAGCTGCCAAATCACAGATGGAGGCGTCTTTGGTGTTTCTAGTAGAAGCAAAAAAAAAGGATTTAAAAGAATAGTGCGGTGTGTGTTGGCAGGAGTACAATGGCCTCCACATGCTGTTGATTTGATCTGTTTCCCTTGCAGATTTGGAATGATGCTGCTGCTTGCAAACAGCACATCAGAGATCACGATTTAATCTGGGAGAAATCGGTCATAGTTGTGTTTTCACATGACAGCTTCACCGTTTTGCAGAAGCATGCACTTTGAAAGAATTTAGTGTTTGAGAACCATGACTGAAGAGTAAACGTTGTAGAGGGAAACAAATTGTAAATCTCATGAAACAGGCTTATAGAAAAAAAAATATTGGAGGCACTTCATCAAGCTTTATTGAAAATTATTTAGGAATTATACAACGCAGAGATGTGAAATGTGGAGTCAACAAGTCATCTCCATGTGATGTATTTAATCTACCCAGCCAATTAACCAGGTGAGTCCAATCTGCACAGATTGATTCACAGTGAAGATTGGACTCACCTGCTTCATGGGGTGGGTAGAACAAATTCAGGACATGTAGATGACTTGTTTACTCTACATTTCCCATCTCCGATACAACTTACAAAGAAAAAGAAAAGTATGTGAAAATAAAGAATAAGAGAGCATAAGAGCTAAGGGGAGAGAGGAAGAGATAAAGACAGGAGAGAACGCATGAAAAGAGAGAAAAGGAAACAAAACCCCAAAAACCCACATTCAAAATGGCCTTTCCAAGCTGAATGGCAGCCCACTTCCCTGCAGCTCCCAGCAATATCAGGGCTCAATGTTAACCATCGCCCGATCTCCAGGAGCAAGTAGGTTTTATCGTCGGGAGAGTACAAATTTCATTGCATTTGCCCGCCGTGCAAGTGCAATGATCGCAAAAATCAATTATTTATCACTCAAAATTACTTTAAAATCACGACAGTCGCTGAAAACGACCAAGAAGCGTTGCCGGCGCCATTTGTACACATTTGTACAAGGTGTGTGATTTGAAAAAGCCGGGTGATTTTCCGCCAGATGGCGTGATTTTTGTCCACCTTGTGGTAATTTTGATGTATTTACCAAAACTATGTCCACCCTGATGCACTACATATGTATGTGCTGGAAATGTTATAAATGTTGCTGATTAAAGTGTTGATTAAAATTGGGGCGTAGGCCACCAACATGATGGGATAACCCACCCTGGTGAGGATCTCTTCTTTGAGATCCTATTTGTGTGGTAGTGTGATAAAGAAGTTAAGAAGAGAAGATAAAGAAGACAAGAAGCATGATGAGAAGGAATTAACAGTTTTTTCAGGGCGCCAGCCCCCCTAAACACTCCCAATAAGCACCCTGTTCTCCACACCCCACCAGGGAAGCAAGGCATCAAGCACCAGGGGCAAACCACAACCCAGACTGAGAGCCCCCAGCCACATTAAAACAAAAATGTAAAATTTGAAAAAAACCTCTCATGAAAATGCATGACTTGCACAGCTCATGTTCCTTAAACAACTTCTATCTTTACATCCCAAACAAAGAAAGCATACTATCTTCTCTGTCAAGTTCTTCTTCAGAGACAAATGTGCTATTTTGGTTCTCAGGCTTCTTTGTTCCAAACTTTTTCATAGTTTGTGTCTGGGATCCTACAACCCTCTCATGCAAATGTCTAACCACAACTGTCATGAAGCCTGAAAAACAGCATTACTCATATTTGACCATACATTTAAGTAAAAATGTAGGTTGGAACAAAAGTCTTATGTTCTGTAGGCTTTAGATCAGGCGTAAGTCCTGCAGGATTTAGAGGATTCCCTGCTTCAGTTCAGCCGATTCTGATGATAGCAGTTCAGCTAAAGCCTGTTAATCAGCTATTAATGAATAATTAGCGGTGTTGAAGCAGGGAAACCTGCTCTGCGGGGATCTGGACCCAGTCGGCCATTGTTAGAACCTGGGTTCAGGATGCACAAAAGCAGCTGTTGTCCTGAAGCACCATTTGCACAAACTGACGCTTGCTCTGTTTTTGATCAGCCAGCAAACAAAAAGATCAGGTGACGAACCACCAGAGACATCAGTTAAGGATTAGAACTCATGCTGGTTCACTTCTCCGGAACATGGGGGAGAAAACAGCTACAGAACTACAATAGCAATGAAAAACTGACTTTCTGGAGAGCTGTCACAGTTATTAGAGCAACAAGTGTTTCCTATAACAAACCTCCATGGGGATGCGTGTGTGTGGGGGGAGCCACTCTTCATTTTGAAACCAGGGAGAGTTAATCTGTTTCACTATGGGAGGTCATCATCCACATAAATACAACTTAATAAGCTTTTACACTAAACATGTGTACAAAAATACGAGATTCTGGTTGACATTTCGACTTGAAATCGATTTGTTCCTCGGCCAAATAATTCAGGTTGGAGAAATGAAGCCGAAGGGAGTTTGGCTGATTTAGGGAATCCCTTTGAAACTTTGGGTTTGATGCACATCAATAAATCATTTGTTTTAAATTCCAGTGAAGCGTCAGCGAAGAAGTTGACAAACACAATGTGGAGACAGTTAATATTTCACCAATAACATCCCTCATTTGAGGGAGAGTTGTACAGTTCATCAAAAAACGCAACATCTCTATATCAGATAATGTCAGTGGTGTGTGAAACCCCTCCTGACCCCTAGAGCTCTACAACCTCGCTTTAGATGTTTTTGAAGGAAAAGTCTGTTCAGCAAGGAATAAGCAGTGGATCATTCTCTATATCTAAAACTAATATGTTCGCTGTGATTTAATGAAGCCTCAGCTTCTTGCAGATTTAGGATTTTGAGAAGGTACCTGCAGACAGCTCTTTGGGACACCACCATGCATTATTTTNTGTTCAGCATGGGGGTGAGTAGAAAATGAAGGCTAATCATGTTTTGGGTGTACTATTCCTTTAATATTTCACCAATAACATCCCTCATCTGAGGGAGAGTTGTACAGTTCATCAAAAAACGCAACATCTCTATATCAGATAATGTCAGTGGTGTGTGAAACCCCTCCTGACCCCTAGAGCTCTACAACCTCGCTTTAGATGTTTTTGAAGGAAAAGTCTGTTCAGCAAGGAATAAGCAGTGGATCATTCTCTATATCTAAAACTAATATGTTCGCTGTGATTTAATGAAGCCTCAGCTTCTTGCAGATTTAGGATTTTGAGAAGGTACCTGCAGACAGCTCTTTGGGACACCACCATGCATTATTTTTTTTTTTTTTTTAAGTTTTTATGTCACTAGTTGCTAATTTTTTATGGACAGTAGGCAGACAGGAAAGGGGGTATGTGAGGGGAAAACAAAAAGGAAAAGATTCGAACCTGCGTCGAGGACTAAGGCAACCATATATGGGTCGAGTGCGCTAACCACTGCGCCACCAAGGCATGCCCCAAATGTGTCCATTCATAGCTAGAATGCATCCTGTGCTGCTTTAATGGCTCCTGCAGAAACAGTGCGAGTTCCAGCAAGTCAGTAGAGTGGGCTTTTTCGCCTAAACAATTCTAAGGACTTACTGCGCAAAGCTGACAAACTAAAACTAATTCCATCCACATTGAGGAAACTCAGTATTTCCCATTGTAGCATATCTAAAAGGAAATAAAAGATTAAATCCGGCATTGTTCGCATTTCACAAACCGTACCTCGGCAATGAATGTCCTTCCTGATCTCCTAAATATCACATATTATCTTACTATTATTTTGAGGAAAGATCTCGTAATTATGAGATTAAATCTCATACTGATCTCGTAATTATGAGATAAGCTGTCAGATGTTTTTCTTTGGTCAATGCAATATGCTTCCGTAAATTCCTGGCACATATTGATTCACAGCGTTTTTGCGTCTCTCTGTTTTCTACACCGTGTTCCCAGCAGTTTTCTTTCACATTCTGTACAAACGCCCCACTTTGGATAACCACACGCTATGAGTGATTTCCTAACATCTTTGTGTTGTTATTGTTTCTCCTCTACAATTAAGGGAATATTGCCAGCCAGTTCTGATTATCATTGTTCATACTTTTTATATAACCCAACTGTGCAGCATTTAAAGTGATTGAAACCTTGATGAAGGCAGACAGTGAAAAGAAGGCAACGGATATCGTTTCTCTTCATCTAAAGATGATAGGACAGCAGGAGATGGAGAAGTAAAAGACTAAAGCTGTGCAATCTGGGACAAGAGAGGAATGTCAGGGAAATGCCACAGGACTCTTTTATCCCAGATGTGTACTATTAGGCCCACAGGCTCAATCCCAGAACCCTACCCTCCTGGATCAGCTTTCTTCCTTCAGGGCATCAGCATGACAGTGGTAATGAGGATTACTCTGAATGACAAGCCTTACATTGCAGAAAAGTAGGAACACTCAGAGCCGCAGGCCTTTGAAAAAGAGATATCTGCACTTTTAAACAAGCTGCTGTCCCATCCTCTGCACTGTGTCACAGTTTCCTGTTCAACAACAACTTGGTTTGATGGGAAAGCCAACAAGCTGTGCCAAATCAAATTTTAATCAGTCTGAGGTTTTATTATTAATCAAACCCAGAGCCAAGTTCTGTCACTGCAATATTTCTTTTTCTGCCGAAGACACTGAGGACGCTTTCTGTTATTTTT
This sequence comes from Cyprinodon variegatus, assembly GCF_000732505.1. NCBI lineage: Eukaryota > Metazoa > Chordata > Actinopteri > Cyprinodontiformes > Cyprinodontidae > Cyprinodon > Cyprinodon variegatus. The sequence goes on from NW_015150466.1 coordinate 1,967,569, forward strand.
CTCCTCTTTTACCCTTTAAACTGGTTCTGACAGGATTTACACAACAAAATATTTACACTTAGAGCCCCAAACGCAGCCGGTAATGATTGAGAACCAACATGTAGGCGTCAGACCTGAAACAGCTCCCTGGGTTTCGGTCTTAATCAAGTAGATAGGGTAGTCAAGTGCAAAATAAGCGTGGTTTTAGTGTTTCATGCGGTTCTTCAAGGAAACAAGGGAATCCCTTATGCTCCTTGCATGTTTAAAGGATGTTCTTCTATCATGGGACCACAAATGAGAACAATCTGGACAAATGGTGGTTCTGGATGACGTCCAGGAGAGGAATGCAGCGGTTGAGAAGAAGCGTAATCCTGTTAGACTGAATGTAGACAGATGGAAGCAAAGTCCGTGGTTACTCTGTAGGAGAGTATTAGCAATATCACACGCTGAATGTAAAGTACTATACAGCAGGTCCAAGAAAGTGGAGAGTCAAAGTACCCCACACTGGAGAAAAACAAAATCTAGATCAATCTAGATCTAAATCTAGCCATTTTTTCTTAAAATAGCTGCATTTGTTCTTGAATTAAGGAGATAATAGAGACATTTTGCCAACAGAACAAGACAATTTAGATTTAATATAACAAAACATAATTGCATTATCTTATTTCAAGTGCATGTTATTAAATTATCTTATTTTAAAAGTAAAAATACTAATTCCATTGGCAAATCATTGTTAAATTAAGGGTAAATACACTTAATTTAAGTAATTTTTACTCATTTTTAGATTGTTTTTGCAATGCATTTAAAAAAAGAAAATGTAATTGCATTGTCTTATTTCAAGTGCATATTATCTAAATATCTTATTTTAAGAGAAAAAATACTAATTCCATTGGCAAATCATCTTATTTACCTACTCAAATTAAGAGTAAATAGACTTAATTTAAGACATTTTTACTTATTGCTAGATCCTTTTTCCAGTGCATACTTCATCATTCTTCACCTCACTAGACATGGATATACTTTAGTATTTTCTGCTGTAAAATGAATCTTTTATTTTCATTTTTTTATTCCAGGATTCAACCTCTGCCATTTCACAGGATGCACAGCTTTAAGTGGTAGTTGACTGTCAGCTTTTAGATTATTTATACTTATTTTTATTTTCAGAATAACCATTCAGCGTGCTCTCTGTCAATCAGTCGCTGCACTGGAAAAAGTCAAAATCTAGATAAGTCATTTTTTTCTTAAAATAAGTGATTTTTTTTGTTAATTTGAGCTTTGTTAAATTACACAGATTTTAGTTTTTACTTCTTTTTTAAATTGTTTTTGCAGTTTAGACCCTCATAACTACAATTATTTTAGAGATAAATCAGTGCGAAAATATTAACATTCCTTGAAGATTTTCATGACATTAAGGTCATCAATAAGTTCATTAAGTTTCATTGTAATTTTTTTTGATTGATTAAAAATGATAAAACTGAAGGGGAAGTAAAAAAAAAGAAAAAAAGAACACAGCTTTGAGCTTTAAAGTGTTTTAAACAGGAAATCTCTGTGTGGTGTCCATTTCTATTCAGCTCTGCAGGCATTAAGTTTACTTTACAGCATGGGTGTGCCAATGGGGGAAAAGGGGGCATGAGTGCCAAAGGCCCAAGTAGAGAAAGTGGCTTATGAATGAAAATCCCGATTTATTTTTCATTCTATGATAGTTTAATTCTGAATGAATGGGGCAATCAAATTAATTGGGGTTATAAATGATTTCAAATATATTGATATATATAAATGAACAAACTAACTCTCAACAAAGGGTTAAGAATCTTAAAAATATACTTTTATTCTTAGGAAGTAATTTGTTACCAAACTGCTGTTTCCTGGAGAAAATCTGTTATGAGGAGAAGTTAGTTTGAAAAGGTTTTTTTATTAGTTTTATAACACTGGCTTTAAAAACATGAAGGTTATTGGATTTTTTTCCCGCTACTTTTTATTATCTTTATATTTGCGTGTGATGTTCACAATGCCGCAGTAATAAAGACCAGCTGGATCCGACCTTTTTATAGGGAGGAAGCTGCCGTCCCGTCATGTGTTTGCGTGGCTGGACTACATTTCTTTGCTACTAAAGTTACCAAACTTTATAACTTGGGTTTTATAACACCAGATGACCAAGAAGGCTCTTTTAAAGGTTAGACGGTCTTTGTAAATCAGGTCACAATAAAAAACTGTGATATGTAAAAGTGTGTTTCTACTGATGCAAAGAGACGATTTGTATAATCTTCACTGGAAAAATGATATAAAAATAAGTAAAAATTTCTTAAATTAAGTTTATTTACCTTTATTTTGAGTAGGTAAATGAGATAATTTGCCAAATATCTCATACAACTCTAAGTATAAGATACACTGGAAAAAAATCAAAATCTAGACAAGTCATTTTTACTTAAAATAAGTGCATTTGTTCTTGGATTGAGGGCATAAAACAGACCTTTTGCCAATGGAACAAGATAATTTACACTTGAAATGAGAAAACACAATTGCATTGTCTTATTTCAAGTGCAAATGATCTAATTATCTTATTTTAAGAGAAAAAATACAATTGGCAAACAATCTCATTTACCTACTCAAATTAAGGCTAAATACACTTAATTTAAGACATGTATTACTTGTCTTTAGATCATTTTTTCATTGTAGGTCAAACAATGCAAGAAATTGTAATCTACGTAAGTCATTTGCTCTTAAAATAATAGCATTTTTTCTTGAATTCAGGACTAAAGTGAGACATTTTGCAAATGGAACAAGATAATTTACATTTAAAAAAAAAAAAAAAAAATTGTGTTGTCTTAATTCAAGTGCATATTATCTAATTACACTGGAAAAAATCAAAATCTAGATAAGTCATTTTTTCTTAAAATAAGCGCAGTTCTTGGATTGAGGAGGTAAAAGAGACATCTTGCCAATGGAACAAGACAATTTAAACTTAAAATAAGAAAACACAATTGCATTGTCTTATTTCAAGTGCATATAAACTAATTATCTTATTTTAAGAGTAAAAATACTAATTCCCTTGGCAAACCATCTCATTTATCTACTCAAATTAAGGGTAAATACACTTCATTTAGTAATTTTTTTTACTTAATTCTAGATCGTTTTTCCAGTGCAGCACCGTGGATTAAAGTTTGTTAAACAAAAGTCCAATCCCTCCAGATTGAGATTACTGATTGCACGACTGTGAAAACATGACTAACTCTCAGGTGTTTGCTTGTCACCTAATCAACACTGGAAAAAAATCAGTCATTTTTTTCTTAAAATAACTGCATTTGTTCTTGAATTGATGACATAAAAGAGACATTTTGCTGCTGGAATAAGACAATTCCCATTTAATATAAGAAAAAGACAATTGCATTGTATTATTTCAAGAGTAGAAATACTGATTCCATTGGCAAACTATCTAACTTTCCTTTTCAAATTAAGGGTAAATACACTTAATTGAAGACATTTGTACTTATTTCTAGATTGTTGTTTCCAGTGAACAAACAATCTGCAAGTTTTGCTCTTTAAAGACAGCTACTTAAAGTCCTTCTCACCTGCGGGACACTTTTTCTTCATCCTGCACCTTTGCGTTTCCCTTTGGGGCGGACACACCCCGGCTGCTCTCCCGCTCTGGCTGCTCTCCTGAACCCTGGTCTGCTTCCCCCATCTGAAACCACAGGTGGCACCGTCACGCGTGCAGACGCTCCACTCGCTCCACTCGCCTGGTGGAGAACAGTCCTCTAGAAAAAATAAACAGAGCAAAAAAATGAAAAAGAAAAATGGATAAAGGCCCAGCAGCCAAAGACTTAAATGTAAAAGTTCGATTTTTTCTAAGAGAATATTACATCATTCTTATTTAATGTCTCCAACTTTACACACTAATATTGCTTTAAAGAATCTTGTCGAGTTAAATTATCTGGCTGCATGCGCAGATTATACACTGCAAAAACAGTCTAGCAATAAGAAAAAAAAAATCTTAAATTAAGTGTATTTGTCCTTAATTTGAGTAATAAGATGCTGCTGTTTTTAGTAAAGAGGCGTTTTTTATGCTTAATAAGGCATAAAAAACGTTTGTTAGAAATGGATAATTCATTGTAAAACATAGTTGCACATACTTACTTACTACTTACTGTAGTTATATATGTTAACTGTATAATCCACTAAAACTAATCTCATACTTGGTGAGGACACAAGTCTGTACTCGCGTTCTAGTGAATTGAGAAACTTACTATCTTCTGATTTGATTTTACGTTAGCCTATGCTAATAGATTAGCTCTAGCTTATATAGTAAACAATCACTTTTTTTTATTACAGTTTGTAACAGATATCTCATGAGGCAGAGACGCAGGCCGTTTCTGTTAGGAATCCAGTTTGTGTGGGTTGTGGTTTTGTTTGTTTTCCCTCCACCACCAGGT
>NW_015150466.1:1972760-1974927 GCF_000732505.1 Cyprinodon variegatus
GCGCAGGTTTAATTAAGGTTATAAATTAAGGTTAAATACACTTTATCTAAGAAATTTTTGCTCATTTTGGAGTTTTTATTTCTTTTAAGTGTCGCGTAGGAAAGAACTTCAAGGTTCAAAGTGAGTCGCCTGCACTCACAGTAAAGATAAAACAAACATCCACCACCATACCTCAGCAGTGGGGAATTGGCTTAATAAAATTCTCTCATTTTTAGGCAGCAGCGGTGCAATTGTTTAAGATAAATCACCCCCAGATGAACACTAAACATGCCACTCGAAGGTGACGTCGACTATAAAGTCAAACTTTTTTTCACCTCAGCCTACAAACTGGAAACAGGATCTGGACATAAGTTAAAATGTCCTAAAATAAATGTATTTACCCTTAATTTGAGTAGGTAAATGAAATAGTTTGCCAATGGATTGAGTATTTTTACCCGTAAAATAAGATAATTAGATAACACGCACTTGAATTAAGACAATGCAATTGTGCTTTCTGATTTTAAATAAGAAAATATTTCTTTTACCTCCTCAATCCATGAACAAATGCACTTATTTTAACAAAAAATGACATATGTAGATATGATTTTTTCCAGTGCAAAGGAAAACTGCCGTTTCATTGCAATCCTCATGGAGGTTGTCAGATCTGAGAGTAGAGACTTTGCAGGAGATGCTTCAGGTGTGTACCAACAGTCAGACATTAAACCGTAACAGCGACATTAATACCAGATGTGGCCTCCCTGCCAAAAAAGAACAGTAGCTGCAGATGTTGCAGGTGGAGGGAGAAACGAAAAGCATCAAATGATGACCGAGTTCAAGCATAGATCTCACTTACTTAGAAAGGAGGGATGGATTGTTTGCAGCATGACATGGAGATAAATCCTAAACCTTCTCTGAAGATTCTTAATGTGGATCATGTGTAATGTTCAGAGCCCAGAGCCTTAAAAGAGGATTTAGCTCAGATAAAAGACAACTGAGTGTTTCCAGTTGAGTTTAGGAGTCATGAAGCACAAATTAAAAGCACATTAAAACATCCCATTAGGCTGTCAGTTAATGGGATTGGGAGCCATTAGGGTCGGATGGTATCAACAGAAATCCTGCATTTGAAGTCCCGCCAACTGATCAAGATCGGCTGAATTTAAACTAAACAGAAGCACTCGGTGTTGGAAACTTTAACGGTTCTCAGAAAAAAAGACGCCCCGCTGCGATGCAGCTACGCATATGGAGACGCACAAAAAAAAGGAGATTGCAGAAGATTTTTGGCTTCGCTGACATCTCTGTTGGAGAGAAGTTACTTTTTATTGGTGGCTCGGGTCAGGTCAGACGTTAAGAACGAACTATGACCTGAAAAAGGAAGAGAAGGCAGATCTCTTGGGTTTTTTATGGTGGAGATACTGCTGTGTTCTCCTTTACTCTCCATTAGTACATCTAGAATAAGTTTACATGACACATATGAAAACGTGGCTAGTTTTATACCTTTATACATTTTTTTGTTATCGTATACATCATCCAGCATGATGCACAGATACTGGAAAGGCAGGATTGGTTCATAACAAAGAGAATTTATCCACTTAATGTTAATATAGGCGTAACTTTCTGACGGACTGGTGTGGACATGTCCCCACAAATAATTTCAATACATAGACTTTTCCTTTCAACAATATGTGCGACAAATTTCTATTTATTGATAATCACTGATGTAGCTGAAAGGGAAAACATCCATGAAAAGATCCACATTTTTCTGGATGGATAGTTGAATGAAACTGGGGAGACATGATATATTTCTGTTGGCGTTAGAATTGGCTGTTATTTGTGCTTTTTTTTTTTAAATACATTAATGTTTAACTAGCTATAAATATAAATATCAGTGTATTTTGGTTATTTTTTGTACTCAACAATAGGAAAGCATTCAATAAATATATGTTTGAGCTCATTTTTGAAAAATACAATCCTATATTGAAAGCGTTTGTGTTGAATAATTGTAGGTCCATCAGCGCCACCTTTAAAGCATACATCCTCCACTGTGGCTCCAGACCGCTCCGCTCTGAGTTTCTTGGAGATCGTAGAGAGCATGCGCGAGATGAACCAGGGTTTCCGCGGATCATTAAAAATAATTACAATTCATTCATTTTTTCTTTTTAAATCAAGGCCTTAATTGGCACTAAAATTA
>NW_015150466.1:1977324-1978914 GCF_000732505.1 Cyprinodon variegatus
AAGCATGCTTAGAGTTTGCCTTGGAGTCAATTAGTTGATGCAATCAACTGTTTTTTTCTCAGATAGAAAACTTTAAAGTGCCTTGAGATGACATGTGTTGCGAATTGGCGCTATATAAATAAACTGAAATGAATTGAATTTGGGTTTTTTAATAGATCTTAATTTGCATTTTTTTGTCTTTTTTGTAAAGCACTTTGTGACCCTCCCTTGTCTAAACATAGTTTTACTTATTGTACTTTAACTGAGCATCGGTTCGCACTATTTACTATATATTGATCTGAAAAATAATTTGATGTATCACTTCCACAGAGTGGATTTAAAAACACCAATTTTTTAAAACAGACCAATAAAGGAAAAATGTGTCTTTATGTTTTTATTATTAAGGTTTGGGAGCTTATTATATAATACATTTTTATTTATATCTAATAGATCAGTTACAATCCCAGTATTATAAACAGCCTTTTAAAGAATGAATGAACATGTGGATTTAAGTGGTTTAATCAAATATTCAAAAAGTGTCATTCAATGAAAGTTTTTATTCTAACAGTAACTTATTGAATATTTTTATTAATACCCTGGTTGTAGTTGTTGAATTTTTTCAATATTTGTTTAAAACCTTTTATTGTTTCTGGAGCATTGCATTGTTTCCTATTTGAGATTTAATCATATTTATATTACCTTTCAAAATTCTGAGCTGTTGTTCATATTCTCTTAGCAAACTTAAGGAAAAAAAAAAAAAAAAAAGAACAACATATTGTATTTAGTTATGGTTCTTCATCCCGAGGCAACAAGATCTGAATCTTGATATTTATTTAGAGGAAATTAACCTTGCTAGGAATGCCTGTTATTTAATAAAGGTATTACATTGGTTATCTGTAAATATCTCCAAATATTGCAGTTTTTGACTTACCGAGGCAGTCTGTCTGGTGAGCAAAGGTTCCCTCTGGGCAGTGGATCAAACATTTGCCTCTGTACAGCTTGAAGCCAGGCTTACACTTGGTGCAGAAGTCCCGACTGAAGCATTGCTCACAGTCCAATGAGCGGCATTCTGACAGAAAGAAGAGCATCTGAGAAACATCACAAAGTTTTTACCAGCAAGTTCAGTATTAGATTAAAACAGGGTTTGCATCTGTTCATCAAACAGCATAAATATAATAAATATACACCACTATGCTGATAACACTCTGCTTCATTTGTCCAAAAATCCTGATGAGACTAAATCATTACATAGAGTACAAAGCCAAAAACCTGGATGAAATCTGATTGAATGACTGACTATATGAGGCTAGAATGAAAAAAAACTTTTATTCACTCAGCTGTTCCAGCAGCACAGTAACTGGAAAATGGAAACATGCCAATTCACCCGCAGGAGAAAATATGTACAAAAGAAAAAAAAAGAAAAAAGCAGAAAGAACAGCAGGATAAGAAATGAAAAAGATCTGAGGTGTCAAAACAGGAAACTCGGGTTCAATAAAGAAAAGTACAACATGCGTATTTAGATTTGGCAGCAGAATACAGAATAGAGTAAAATAGAGAAAAACTGTGTAAATGAGAGCAGCAATAAACAGCAACTCCAACATAGATACTGTA
>NW_015150466.1:1980396-1988424 GCF_000732505.1 Cyprinodon variegatus
CTGTCATGATTACATTTAACATCTCTGCATCAGGGTTTATTTACACTTTATCAGCTGCTGTTTTAAAGGACACTTCTCTTTTTGTTTATTTGTGCTTATTTTCAGTAGTGTTAAATGTAGGGGTGAGTATCGGCATGGATGTTGCGATACAATATGTATTGCGGTAATTAGATCACGATACGATATTGTCACAATATTGTAATGACACAATATATTGCGATATTTCAAACGGAAATGTTTTGATAAAATCCATGTTGTTTGGGGTCTGAGTCAGTTCCCGTCTTCCGGAGTAACTGAGTCATCTACAGAGACTTAGACAGATTTATTTTGTATACACAAGTGTAAAGAAAAACAAATTTAGTTAAGAACAGCCCTAGACAATTTCATTTTTTAAACTGCAGCCTTGATAACAGTAATAAATACATAAAAAAAATAGTAATATAAACATATGACTGTATATTTGCAGTTCTAAAATTTATTTTTTTAAATAAATAAAATAAGCCATTTTACACAACATTCAGCAGTGTAATGGCAGTGGGGAAGAAACTGTTATGGAATCTGCTGGACCTGCATCGGATGCTTCAAAGCCTTTTCCCAGAGGGCAGAAGGGAGAACGGTCCATGGTGGGGATATGAGGGGTCATTTATGATGTTACGGGCTCGGGACACGCGGCACTGGGATTTAATTACTTTAATTGAGGAAAGAGAAGCCCCGATGATCTCTGCTGTTCTTACTACTCTTCTCACCTTCTTCCAGTCTGAGGTGCTGCATCCTCCACACCACACAGCCCATTTTCCCTTATAGTTTTAGGTGAAAAATGTTTTGTTTTTTAAAAATTGATGCTAGGAACTGAAAGATCGATATTGTATCAGATAGCTCAAAAACGATTTTTTCCCCACACCCCTTGTTAAATGTCTGCATAGTTATTAGATATAATACTGTGTGATTATTAGCTAATAAAGGTACCCTTGTATTTTCACCCGTGGTCTTTTGTGTTTATTTTACGCAGTGAACAATTTATCACTCAGGCTAGATTCACTCTTCTTTTAGTAGCATCCAAATGAATAGAGACACATTTATTTGTTTGGTGATTAATAGCTTTGCTAATAGTCCAAATTACAAAATTGGTGAAAGACAACTGGATTTTTTTACAGCCGGATTCAGGAGTCTAACCTTTTATGTAAGACTAAAATTCCTGGTCAAGGACCAACTCCAGAAGTGAGGGCTGTGATGGCGACCTGTAGCGGCTGAGGTCTGCAGAGTAAAAAATGTTGAGATATGTCTGTTCTTAGCCTCACAGGCTCCAAACGAAAGTCATGAAAGATAAGAATGAGTCACACAGCTTCCTTCATGGCATGAAGGGGAGGACTGTTGATTAGAGAAGATCCATCTGGCAAGTGAAAGATATATTAACCTAACAGGGTATGGCCTTGATGAAGTCAAGTTGCTTTGTTTCATGTTCAAGTGTGAGAAAGTTCTTTATGCAGGGGGTGGGTTGGTTCCCTTGAGGGGAGTGTTAGTGTGTGATTTTGTAGGGTATAAATGTCTGTATTGAGCTTGCCGCAGTCAGAGAGCTCCATCTGAGGACGTTAAATAAATTTGAACCTTATTTCTTCAAGGAAATGCCTCCACCTCAACTTCCAAATTCTACAGGTTCTTTACAGTAGGGCTCTGATAGCACAAAGGAGATCTTCCACAGCTTCAGGCTCATGTTGAGCATGTATCCCATGATTCTCACAGCTGATCTGTGCAGCACCTGAGGAGCCTGAAGCGGTTTTTATCTCGACCTTTATCCTTTTACATCCTAGTTCCTCCATCCTGAATGCCTTGTTTTGGTAGCCTAAATAATAAACCAAATGATGGCAAAGAGAAGCATCTCTGGGCGAATAAACAGAGGTTGAAATAAAAAAGAGAGAATTGTTGCTTCAAACACTTCCTATAATCAACTTCATTGTGTTCAAGGATTTTACTGAATATTTATAGTACCAGGCGGCGGCCCTAGTTCCAGGGCATAGAGCTAGGAATCCTTAACCCCACATTATATTCCCCTGGGCGCTGCATGATGGCAGCCCACTGCTCCTCATGGGGATGGGTTAAATGCAGAGGTAAATTTCTCCAATGTGAGGTCAATAAAGTTACTTTATTATTTCTTAAGCTGTTCATCCACTGTTTTTCCTCAGTAAGTCATCAGCAATCAAAAAACAGGAAGGTAAACTTCTGAGTTTTCATCGAGGCTTCCTCTTCTAAGAGTCATCTCCCTGAGATCTGACTTTTCATGTCAAAACCTGCCAGAAAATCCTGAGTGTGAAACTGTTTATTTTTTATGAGGTCTTTTTTGTTCATACCAGAAAAGCCCACAAGGGCTCTGACACAACATTTATTTTGGTATTTCTGTACACAACCGTTAGCTGCAAAGACTATTTCTCAATTCTACTATGAGTTCTTATTATGTACGTTTAAAAAATAGAATAAATGTTGCAGTATACGCAAAAATGTTAACCTCAAAGGCAAAATATTAAGTGATACAAAAAGGAGCCTGGTTAAACTAGAGACGCTCATCAAACAATGTGGACACAGTTTAAAAAGGTTATATGATGTAGTATTTATGCATAAACAAATATTTGTTAGACTAAAATAAAAGTTAACCTTTGAAAAGTTGAAGATTACCTGAAAAGGCTTGTTTATAAAACAATTATGTGACTAATTTTTGGCTTCATGGGAGTTTACACTGCATCTTTAAAAAGATGAGGTGACTTAGAATGCGTCAGGCTGCTTCTGAACATTTTGAGGGAAAGCGGTAGGTTTTTGTTTGGTCTCATGGATATATCCATTTCCTAAATGAGATAAATTTGAATTTTATCTCTAAATCCTGTTTATTTGTGGCTTCTTCTCTCAATCTCAATCAAATGAATCCTGGGGAGGAGATGTAGGAACAGAGTATGCTATTATTTCACCTTAACACCACAGGAACTGATTTTCTTTTTTTTGTTGCCCCTGATTGCAAATCGAAAGGATAAAGATTTGGACTCTAATTTATGGAGAATTTCTCTTTTTAAAGAAGAGAAAATGATTCTGGATTTAGTTAAATATTCATGCACATGCAATAAAAGCTTAACCCATATTTCCCTTTACTTTTAAATTCATAGTAAGGACCTTATCTTGGCAGTTGTTTTGATTTATAAGAGAAGTTTGTTGTACCATCATCTGCTTTTAATTAGTTAATACAAAAATCCCTATCTAATTGCTGGAAACAGGACAATTTTTGTTTTTTTTTCTATTCAAGCCCAAAAAATCTTCAAAAGACACAAACCTTCTAAAGTTTTGGGCCTAGAATCTTTTCAGATCCCCTTACTACAGTATGGCTGACAGTTAAATTGTTCAATAAGAATACTGCCTGCTTAGTTTGTTATTCAAAGACATTTGAATTATAATAATATAATAATTATAATAAGAAATTTAGTTATTTCAGATTTTAAATGTGTATTTTCTTTTTGCTCTCAATACATCCCTTTTACATAAGAATCATGGCCTACATCACGAAAGGTTTGGAAATCCTTATCTAATGGGACATATACCCCATTTACTCCACCTCCTGAAAACCGAACCGTGCCGAGTTTGGACCGAGGTCGGATCAGTTAACAGTTCCGAGCTTGGTTCCTTACGATCATTTACACACCACGCTAGCACAGTTCCTCCCCTCCTAGTGGCGATCAACGGTACTACTGCTCTCTAGAGAGAAACAAACAGCAAACCAACAAGGCGGCGTCCCTAACTTTCAGGAATTCTTCTTTTGTTATCATTGTGATATTTAGAGAGTCAGGCAAAAAAGGCTGCCTTTGGTGAATTTACTTGCAGAGTCGGCTTTTGGGAAGTGGATACGAAAACTGATAGTCTATTCAGGGATTACAGATGCAGGAAACAACAACAGATGTTGAGGTTCATCCACTGCTAAGCAGAATCATCACTGCAAATCGTGTTGCACAGTAGGGAACCTTGTAATTATACGAATGTCTGAAATGTCTGATTACTGACTGTAAGGAGATGACGCAGTCTGCTAACACGCTCTTTGTTATCTGAGAACCAAGCCAGAACTGAACCGCGCAGAGCCCTACCGATGAACTAGTTACTACTGATGTTAGCGTGGTTCAGTTGTGTCTGGCACAGTCCGGTTCAGTTCTGCGTGCCAATTACACTCAACAGTTTTCTCGGTTACCCTGCTCAGACCAATTGTTTAATGGTTTCAAAAGGGTAGTGTAAATGGGGCTATAGTTTCTGATTCTGTTTGCTTGTAACACTCTGTGATATCTGAGATTCCAGCAGGTTTAAGTTGGTTGAAATCCGATTTGCACTGGAAAGAATACATGACAAACCAACAACTGTTGTTACACAAACACCCTCTACGGATCACACATGAACCGCAGGTGGAAGCATTTTTTTTACAGCTGCATTCCTTGCAAAATAAGCCTTCTTTACAGTGAGCTAAACAAACATTAAGTGCCTGATCTTTAAGGGTTCCAAATAATAGGCACTAAAATTCATGAGCAATTTTGTTTGTATTTTTTTCTATCTGCCATAAGTGGGTGTGTTGTTGGTAATCTACAAAGACTGCTGCACAAGGACATGCAAATGAGTTTGATTCCGCCTATGCAAGTGAGAAGCGTGCAGGTTCTACTAGCCGTTTGAGCGGTCATAGAGAAAGACGAGGTTCTAAGCCATGATGGAGGTAATGATGATAATTACATTAAAAAAAAACTACAATATTTACTAACAACATATAATGCACCTGAAATCTGTTGTCCATCTCAAAATACTTCAAACAAAAGTAAAAAAAAAAAGTATTGTCAAATAACTTAAGTTAAGGTTTATAATTAACACATTTAGAATAGCATAAAACATGAGAAATCTATCTTTGTCTGCTTATTGACATGCAATCAGATTACGGCCTGAACAGGTGGGTTTAACTCCACCAGCTCGTCTCAACAGCAGCTTGACCCCAGATACTACAAAATAAGGAAGGCCCAGAAAAAGGGGGACGAAATTCTTATAAATCTTAACTGTTTGGATCAAGGCACAGTTACACAGTTACACAGTTACACTAAAAACTAGGAGTGGATGTGTTTGTAGGGTTTTTGTTAGATACTCCAACTGTCTTCACCTACTATCCTATTGTTTTTTTTTTCCTTTTTAAGCACATGGAGAAAGTTATGCTTTAAAAATCAACAGGAACTAAAGCAGCCAAACATCAAAGAAAGACTTTAAAAGACCTTCAGAAAGCCCGAAAATCTATTGATAAAGTCTATTTGACACTGTAACAAAAAGGTTTGGCTGATTAAAATCCAACAAAGAAAATGAGGAGAAATTCAAATTCTTATCTAAAAATGTTTGTTAAATAAATGTATCTGAACTTTTCTTTGGCAGTTCTTCATAAACCACATAATTATACATACTCATGCAGCGGTTCACGTCCCTCCCTCTCTGTCCAAAGTGTCCAGCAGGACAGGAGTGGAGACAAGTTCCATGATGAGACATCCCTTTCCTCTGGAGGAACAGGAAGAGTCGCTCTGGACAGCGTACACAGCCGTTGTCCCGGGAACACTCCAGACAGCTCTGACAGTCCTCAGATGTCTCCTTGTGAGCTGCAGGAGACGACAGGAAGCACATTAAGACGGATAAGGATTACGGACAGGAGATATTAAAACAGAAATAAGATCAGGTCAACAAAAAAAAAGAAAAAGACGAAGATAGAACCGGAAAGGAGACTCCACAAATCCCCAAGATGCAGAGATAGTCTCTGGGCTCCATGAAAATCAGCAGAGCTGCCTGAACCACTAAAGTGCAGATGTTAGCTGAGGCACTTTCCCATGTTGACACAGTAGTCTCTCCTCTAACCCAACACAATCCTCTAAGGCTGTAATTCATCCATTAGATCAATAAATCAATTAATCTACCACTAACACAAACACACAGTCATGTAATTCAGTGGACTAAACTAAATATGTGATTCTGTATAGTGTCCGTACATAATAAGCTGCCATGACAGTGCTCATCACTTTGATCTGTTAAAGAGGGGTGTCATAAATTAATACTGGGATAGATAATGGCATTTTGTGGTTAAATTTGCTAAATGCATTATAATTTTTAACAAAAAAACAGAATGAAACTTGGGGAAGCCAAATAATAAATGGTGCAAAGTTTTATCCAAAGCAGGCGCACATTCCAGCTTTCTTTTTTAAGCTTTTTTAAATTGTCATTAAACTTTCACAAGTACAGAGCAACAAAATTCACTCTCTGCATTTAATTAAATTCATTTCAATTCAGTTTATTCATATAGCTCCAATTCGCATCAGAACTCATAGATTGCATCAGAGCGTCGGGTCACACAGTGTGAGAACATACATCTTAAACTGTGAACTTTTAAACCCTGCTGCTTTGTCGTACAGTTTGAGTTGAAGCAGCGTGCAACAAATTAAAATATCATGCAGTGTATGCCCGGCTTAAGCCACTCCTTCCGTCTTCTCAAATGTGATTTTCTGCATTCTCATAGCTTGGCCTTTAGCTCTAGCTCCCTTTCTTTTTTCTAAGCTACTTTTTATAGCATGTATCCATTCCCAGTATCCAAGTCTTGTGCCAGGGTCCGTGCCTAAAATAACGTATTTCATTTATTTCAATAAAATGTTTCTCATTTTGACTTTTCTCTTTGTGAGTCTCTCAAGTTTAAAATAGAGTCTCTTTGAATTGATTTGTAGATTTTGGTTGCTGAAAATTCTATGCCTAGTGACGCTCCCCTATAATAAGCAACAAATAGTCCTCTGACATCGCATTTTAAGGGAACTGCGTGTGAGCCCTGAAGTTGGCACCCGCCAAATGCGGCTAACTTTTGTGACTCAGAGGTGAAACTGTCAATCAACCTGACATGTTGGCAGGTATCCAAAAACACAACATACAACACTGAGCAGTTGTTGTGTTGTTGCCCATTCACATAACCTATTGTTTTTAAGCAAGCCACAGCCTTTCCTTGGATTAAAAAAAAAACAAAATGTGGCAAAATACCGCTCTTGTTAAACCCATTATTATGGTGCAGTAACTTCATTTTCTGAGCTGTCTTTGAACGCCCCATGATCGTACAAATGCTAAGGCAGAAGTTCAAGTTTGATCGACACAGACATGGTGATGAACATGAGCCTCAGGGTGTTCAGCAAACCGGCAGCAAGAAGCAAAAAACTTTGTAGTTTTTTTCTTTTCCAAATAAACCTTTGTTTAAAAAGTTGTTCAACGATCTTTGGAAAAAAAGACTTCTTAATTAAATGATGAAAAGGTCAAACAGACTAATTATCAATATGTTAAGCTAGTTAACATTAATCAAAAGGATTGCTATATCTATATCTGTTAAGTAAGTAAGTAAGGAAACTTTATATCTATAGCACTTTTCACAGACCAGGGTCACAAAGTGCTGCACAAATTTATAAAAAGTTTCTATAAATTAAAACAACATACAAAAACAGTAAACACAGTATTAAACTAAAAAACGAGTTTAAAAAAGTGGGTCTTTAGTTGTTTCTTAAAAGTGACAAAAGCATGAATAATCATCTCAAGCACATTATAAGTCACCGTCTTACGGAGTTTAGAAACGTTCCGAATTTGGAGAAAGCAGCTCCTAACAAGCTGATTTATGTGCCGCTCCATCGACATCGCTCCATCCATTAGCTAGTTAGTTTATTCCTGGAATAAACCCAATCCTCTTTCATTTTATATTTTATTTTTATTATTATTATCTTTTTAAACAGTGTCCTGTCTGGCAATAAGAATAATTGTCTTGATGCCAAAAAGAGCCCAACAGATTTTCTTTTACAAGTGGAGCAGTACGGCCATTGCTATAGTGTTCCACTTGATTTATGCATATAAATAGCTGTAATATAATTCATGCAGGGAGTATTACAGATTATATGGAGACTGCAATGTCAGTAGAACAGGAAAGGAAAAACAAGAAAAAAGGAGAAAAGATGAAAGAAATAGGAAATAAAAGGCAGA
>NW_015150466.1:1988769-1990932 GCF_000732505.1 Cyprinodon variegatus
AAAAAGACGTTTAAGTGCGCCTTATAGTCGTGAAAATACGGTACCTGGAACCAAGCACCTGTAGTTGTTTGTGAGAGTGCACTAGTGCATGTAAAGTTTATCCAAAGGAAAAATTTTGAATAGTGGTTGTGAAGAGCCAAAGACCCGCCCCGCCAAGAGCACCGAGGCGAGCGCTGGGGGACCCAAAACCCAGATGCCCAAAGGGACTCCCAGAGCAAAACTGCCCAGGAGGGGCCAACCCAGGAAATCCAGCCCCCCCACCAAGGGAAGAGGAGAGACGGCCCCAAGGAAATCCCCCAGCCGCAATGCCAAAGCCCCCAGGAGCCACGGAGACGAGCCCGCGGGCTCCACTGGCAGCCAGCCAACCAGAAGTGGAACTGGCCATGGGCTCCGGGGGGCCAGGCCCCGCAAAGCAGACGCCAGGAATAAGCCAGCACCCGCTCGGTCATCCATCCCCAAACACCGAAACCCGGATTGGGGGGGAGGGGAGCGGTGTCGCCACCACACTCACTCATCTAGTTCCTGCTTCAGACCCGGGCCTTCTTTCCGCACCCGGACCAGGCGACCCCTGGCACAAGCCCCCCAGGGACTGGGACCACATGTCCCACACGCGCCACCCAACCAGAATCCTCTTTCATTTCTGGACAGACTTTGTGCCCCTAATTTCTCTCCACATAATAAAATAAGTACGTTGGTCATAATCGAGAGAGGAGAGTGAGAGAAGAGACAGAAATCTCTGTGCTATAAAAGAAACTTTCATTTAAATGCCTCAGCACTTTTTACCGCTTCTCTTCCTAATTTTATCCAAAACTTTTGCTTTTCACATTGCTTAGTGTTTATTTCCATAAAAGACAGATCAGACTCAGGGAGGAGATTGACCAGAGGCCAGCAGCAGAGTCCACCATGCAGGGTCTGCACAGGTGAATAAAGAATAAGTAATAAGTAGGCAAGAAGTATTCCATTGTAATTTTGACTTCCTAATTCCTATTTTAAAATTTCTCTTTACACATTTTAAATGTTTATTGCCATAATAGAGGAAAGCCAGGAGGGAGATGGACCAGATACCAGCAGCAGGTAGAATGATGTAGGATCTTTACAGGTAAGGAGAGTTTCTAACGTCATAAGAACAACAACAGCAGGGAGAAACAATACAGGTAATAGGAAAAAAGGATTTCTCAGGTATTTTAGAGGAAAGGTGGAATTGAATATTAGAGACTAAGGAACTTTAAAAAAAAAGGTGTCCCCCTAATTTCTGAGTGGTTATGTCCATGAAAATATAGTTTGGACTATATCTGTTAATTGTTTTCAAAATCATTGTTGTTATATCCATTGTTTTTTACTAAAGTAAAACTTTATCAAATCAGTACGCTAGACTTGTCTTGAAAATGAAATAGATGTATACAGTAGTAGCCATTCAAAATTTCCCCACTTTCCTTGATGGGTCCTTGTCTAGTTCCCTTTAATTTCTTTTTAAACATCAATCTTTGTACTAAAATATTCTGTCATGATTTGTGGACATTAAGATCTAAAGAGAAGCATCATCTCCTGGTCAGACCCTGTAATTCAGTGAAAGGGTGGAGTCATTTTTTTACAAAGTTAAAATTATAATTCTTATAGAACAAAAAAAAACAACAACAACAAAACAGTTAAACCTGGATGCAAACAGTGAAAATAGACAGTTATACAGTTAATTAGAATTGCTCTGGGTGTTAAATAAATGAGACCATCAGTGAGATGAGCTCCTGCTTGTATTTCTTCTGTCATTTTCTATTCTAGATGCTGGCCAAACCAGCTCAGATAAGGTTTACATTATGTAGGTCTAGTCAGAAATTACATTAAGTTAAGTAATAACCTGAAATAACTTTAATGTGTACTTTTGTTCAAGTTGAAGAACCATTTTAAAGATTTTTCTGAGTTGTTTACTTTTTTTTTTCTTTAGGCGTAACAAAATTCTGGCTGATATAAAACCTCTGTGGCTGGTGGCAAAAAAAGTGAACGTCAGGACCTGCCTGTCGGTATGCAGGGTGTCTGCTGCTCCAAGCAACAGCGTTTTTAAGTAGATGATGCCCTGAAAATGCTTTTAAGTGGCCCTTTTAAAACATTAGAAAATTTTTATTTAAAAAAAAAAATCCTGTCTTTAAATCTGTGTTTTTTTTTTTTTTT
>NW_015150466.1:1991217-1993872 GCF_000732505.1 Cyprinodon variegatus
CAAGGGCTCAAACATGTACGGCTGGAAGCCTTCTACACCAAACCAACCAAACTTGCTTGTGAACCTTACGCAACAACAATCCCTTCCCCTTGATAAACAACCATCACATTTACTTTATTCACTCCTGTAAAGTCGTGCACCACTCAGGAGAATTTAGAAATGCAACAGTTGCCGCGGCCTTTTCCCTGCGATTTTAAGTACAATTTTTCAAGGATTGAAAACTGTTGGACTGCAACTGCTTTTCAATTCAAAAACATGTCGAAAGAAATCACACTTAAATCAAATAAATGTTATTTAATTGAGGCCAAACCCATTCAGCACCGTGGTTAGACCCCTGCAGCCTGATCTGAATCCCCAGGATGTAAAAATAAAGGGATATCACTTCAGCTGACTGGTCGGTTGGCATTACTTTCACCTGGAAGTCTGTGGATTGAATAACACCTGGACCTCAGTTGTGCATTGCCACATAGAATAGCAATATGTTGTTGAAACAATATGCCTGAAGATACAATTTATTTTAATTTTATACACCATGTGCAAACCTACTTGGCAATAAACTTGATTCTGATTCTGATTCTGATGTTTATTTTTATTTTTGACTCAAATAAATGACAAAAGAAGCCATAAAAAACTAAATAAAATCCTCCAATAATTCCAAGTCTAGAGTTTTGTACAGAGCTGTTATCACTTTAATCAAATTTTAATCATCATGTTTGGAACATTGCAAAAACATATATCTAAGTAGGTCAGGTTTTTTTTAAATAAATGCATTTTCCCTTGATTTGAACAAAAAAAAAGTTTTGCAAATGGAACAAGACACCTTACATTTAAAATATAAATATATTGCTATTTTATTATACTATTCTAAGTGCATATAATCTATAAATCTTATTGCAATGAATTGAAAGTGCTCACTGTTTTGGTTGATTGTCTTATTTAACTCTAATAAAGAACAGGTATGTTTTTTAAAGACCTTTTACTTATTTTTAGTTTAGGTTTTGCAGTGCATGTTCAGGACTCCATCAGATGATAAATATATTGCAAAGGTTCAGGGTTCAAAGCAGATTTTCCCCTCGAACAACCGCTGAGGTCTCACCCGTGGCGTGTAGAAATCTGCTCCACACACATGTGCTGTGGATCTGCAGGCTTAGGGGGGCTTTCAATGGGGCTGCAGGTTTAGGTAGCATAAAATCCTGCCCCCTGACCCTGCACTGGATTGCCCTGGGTTTCTTCTTTAACAACTTCCAGGTGTGACCAGCTCTGTCAGGGTTTCTGGAAAACACGCTTGCTTTAAAAAAAGGAATTTCTACCCACACCTTTGAATTCACGGCGCGGCTCCGACGACATAGTTTTAACATTAGACAGCTTGTTAACAGAGAATTTCGGTGGGTTCCAATGCCTCGGTCACGCTGCTAAAGCTGTTAATGTACTCTCAGGTCAGACCGTCTGTAACGTCAATCAGGAGTTGTTAGTGGATTTGGAACAGATTTCCCGCAATGCATCAGGATGTGTGTATTAACAAGAAAAAGCTGCATGTTAGAATAATACTCACTGTGTTGGTCTTTAATAGTCTCCCTGGAGGCAATTATTACCTTTAGGTTAGGGATGTCGTTTGTGAAAACTATTTTTATTAGTGCACAGTCTAATGAATTGCATTGAACTTAAATTTCCCTGGCGCCAACCAGGGAAATGTGTTTTAATAAAACCCCAAAAGATTGGGATTAGGATTTTACAGTCATCGTTAGAGAAGGTAAAATCTATAAGTTCTAGTGATTCAATTCAATTCAGTTTATTTCTATAGCGCCAATTCACAACACATGTCATCTCAAGTTACTTTACAGTTCAACCAGATGACCCAGTCAGATTGATTCAAAGTTTTCTATCTAAGGAAAACCAGCTGATTGCATCCACTCATTGAAGGCAATCCCTCTGGTGATGTAACCAGATTTGCAAAGTAACTAAGTAGATTTACTTTGTTGCACCACTTAAGTATTAGTTTTAAAGTATTTTAAAGAGTATTTTTTGAAAATCAGGACTTTCCCTTTTATCTCTTTATATTAGAGACATAAAAATGTCAGAATCCAGGCTGTGGTCCTTTGCCGCATGTCTCTCCCCCTCTCATACCCCCTTTCCTGTCAGCCTGCTGTCCATTAAAACGAGCCACTTAAAAAAAAAATAAATAAATAAAAATAAAAAATCACAGACATTGCTACAAATTAAAATCTGACCTGAATTTCTCATGAATGAATTAGTTGATTAGAACAACAGAAAACTTTCATGTGGCTCCAGCCTCTGATGTGACCCTCTGCTGAAATGTTTGTCTCGTGTTACATGTGCTTTTCTTGTGCTGAAGTTGTTTTGATATCTCAAACTGTATCCTGTCAATGATAAAATGTGAAATATGCTTTTTTCCCCAATACCTCCCCAATGTGGCTCCTACCTTTTCACAGAGATAAAGGCAGCGCTATGGGGAACCACCTCACAGTGGGTAGGGTGACCATATTTTCATTTGGGAAAACCAGGACACCTTGGAGCGGGGGTGGTGGGGGGGATCTCTGTTCCCATGTCTGTGGCATGCACTCACTTAAAGGAATAGTACACCCAAAACATGATTAGCCTTCATTTTCTACTCACCCCCATGCTGAACAACACTCT
>NW_015150466.1:1994672-1996291 GCF_000732505.1 Cyprinodon variegatus
AAATGACCCAAATATGAAACAATTTGACAACCTTTTTTAGGTTGTTTGAGGGATTTTTCCATAATAATCTATAAATCTAAGATCACCAATAGCAAACATATTCAATGTCTTTGTATTCATCTTATATTAGGATTGTATCCATATACGGTACTTTCTGTGGTAATGATACTTTTGACAATCCTATAATGCACCATATTGTTGTTTTATCAGCAGTTTAATTTTTTGCCTATTCAGAACAAAAAATTGTTATTTCTTTTATTTCTCCAGAGGCTCACAAAGTTATTAATACAGCTACATTTTTATTTAAATGTGATCCTAAAAGCTGATAAACCAATAACCTCTTAAAGCGCTAGTTCTTTTTTTTTCCTCTAAGACAGAGTGAACATATAAATCCCTTTATTGTCCCATAATGGGGAAATTCACTCTCCACATCCCCTTGGGGAGCAGTCGGCTGCTGTTTTGTGGCCCCCGGGGAGCAGTGTGTGGTTAAGGGTCTTGCTCCCTTGAAGGCTGTGGGGATCAAACCGGGTACTTGCAACCTTCTCAGAGCACAAGTGCACTGCTCTAACCACTAGGCCAACACTCCCCACATTTTCATTGTATTGTCACAGAAGGCTGTTTTAGTTTTTTCATGCAGAGAGCACAGTTATGGATGCCTGTCGTTCTACATGAAGGCTAACCTACCCCAATTTTTGTGACCTATAAAAAACAAACTTGCAGTGAAAGTGTGAGCTCCCTCACATCAATCCATATGGAGTACATACAATTGGAGGGAGGGGGGAATGACGATACACAGATGGAGAGGCAGGGGACTAAAGCCAGGTTGCATCTCCTCTCCTGTTTCCTTTATTAAAATCCAAGATAATCCAGGTACCCAGTACTCAAGTTCAGGGGGGATGAGGGGATATTGCATCCCCCTTCTTAAATGACCACCCCCCCCCATACCATCCCCTGCACATTTTATAACTACATGTGTAACATTTCTACTATATATTAACTATAGCCTGAGCAAAATAAGTAAAATCAAAGTGTCCTACCATGACTATGAAGCTAATCCCAGTGGGAAATTAGTCTCTAACTCTGTAGGGACAGTGATACCAATCCAGTCCAGGGACTGACTGCAGTTCTTCTGAAAGGTGCCTTGGTCAAAGGTTAATGAGCGGCATTCCTGACATGGAACAACCAGACCATGCATATTGCTTTAGGTTAATGGACTATATTAATTAGGCTATATTTGCTTCCAAAAAAATAAATAAATCACCATCCCCCTTCTTTTTTTTCTTCTTTTTTTTTTTTACAACTAGACTGCTGCACATATCTATAGAAAGAATAGGACTCATCGAAATATAAACTGATGTAGCTGAAACACAACCTTTGCTCATTTTGTCCCACAAAAAATACAGGTTTTAGGTATAAAAAACAACCCCAAAACATTTAATCTGTTAACTGTTGTGTAGCTCCTGGTAAATGCCTCTTAAGAACACAATTTCTCCCAGAGATGTTTAACATAATTAGCAGATAATCGACTCTCTGTCTGAAGCCACCTTTAGCAACCAAATATTTTAGTAAATTTATCCATATCTAAGATATCACAGCCAGCGCCAAGCCTAACACTGCCT
>NW_015150466.1:1997954-1999527 GCF_000732505.1 Cyprinodon variegatus
ACACTGTACAGAAAAAGGAGAAAAGCGGCTGAATTTCTAACCAGTTGAAGACGAAGAGGAACAATCTGGTAAGTTTCACCGTAGAAGGAGCTGCAGTTTTCTCAAGGACATTATGAGTGAAACAGTCATTGACTTTACCGATGAGCCCCGGCTAATAGCTGGACTGGATCACGGTGCTCTGTCAGATGAGCATACCTCGCCAGACCAGCAGAACTATAGTCAATACACATGGCAAGACGTCAGATTTGCATTTATCTCTTTAGTTTTGTATGAAAAATAGACTTAAAACTACCTCGGCAGGTGTGCATCCCTTAAGTCATGTAAAACAAAACAATTTAAGGCCAGATTCTCTCATCAGTCTCCATTTTGTATAAGACATAGCAGAAATCATACGTAGCGGCACTAGACTTATATTTTCATTAAAACGAAGGCCATTTCTGTAAAATTGGAATGTATCATTACATTTCTGAATGACCCTAGAGGAAACAGGTACAGATTAAAATGGGGCCTAATATTGTGCCTTGAGGTACACCATATTAGCGTGGTTAGCATCCGCTTCCAGACTGTCGCTCTTCTTTAGCTTAGACACGGAGTTCTGTCAGATCAGCATACCCCGTCAGACCAGCATTCCTATAGTCAATATGCAAGATGTCAGATTTGCGTTTATCCATTTGGTTTTGTACGACAAATAATCTTTAAACTACCTCAACAGGTGTGTATCCCTTTAATCATGTACATAAAAAATATTTAAGGTCAGATCATCATAGCCTTCAAAAAACACCAAAAAGTGAGTCATTAAATTGTTTTTTTTTTGGGATACATGCCCATTGAGGTAGTTTAAGTTTATTTTTCATACAAAACTAAAAGGATAAATGGCTATTGACTGGGTATGCTGGTCTGACACCGTCAAACAGAGAGCTAAATATGAAATAATAAGTGATCTAAAACTTTTCTTCATGAATGCAAACTGTTAGCAGTAATTTTCTTTCTGATATAGTTTTTTCTTATCATTCTGGATCATTTTTAGCCCACTCTCCTTTATTAAGCTGTTGCAGTTCTTTAGATTGTGCTGGAGTCCTTCATTGTGCAGCTATATTAGGATCAATCCAGAGGTTTAAAGAAAAGATGGAGTGTGAATTTGGAACCGCTGGACAAACTTTTATTCTCTTCTTTCTCAGGCATTTTGATCCATCTTTTAGGCTTCATTTGTTGGAGGAGTGGCCTTTAATCTGACAGCTTTTAAAGTACCACACATACAGACATTGGGGGTTTTATCATTAGACAATTCTAGGCAGTGGTCTATGGCCCCATAAAACTGTGTTGACATGTATGGTTAATACAAATATTCCTTATTTGTGCAAATTAATCGTGTTTTTGATAAAAATAATTTTCGCTAAAATGTTGCCAACTAAGCGCTTTTGTTGGTACATTTAGCGACTTTTCAGACCCCTCTAGCACTTTTATTTCAAAAAAGCGTCCAGCACCAAATCTAGCGACTTTTTTCTGCTACTGGAGACTTTGGAGACAACATCTAAAAGCAGCGAACTCTGCTCTCCAGAGCGAGTAGATTGGT
>NW_015150466.1:2000324-2001724 GCF_000732505.1 Cyprinodon variegatus
AACATGCCTTTAGCTGACGGAATCGCCAAACTTAAAGCAGGAATTATATCAAAATAGTAAAAAAAAAAAAAAAAAAAAAAAAAAGCAAAAAGTTTGCATTTAAGATAGAAACTAAATTTTGGTTTGTCAATACGCTCTATCCGGAACTCCTGAATTGGAAAAGTTTAAGTTTCACCTCTTTTAATTTAATTGAGAATCTTTTTGAGGAACCTTTGGCGATCAGAATATTAATCGATTAATCAAAAAATAAACAGATTAAATGATTTGCAAAATAATTGTTCATTGCAGCACTACTGTAGTTCATGCTTTTCTGTCCTTTTATGACTGAATCTTCAAAACCAAACTAACCTCATCAAGTTTTATCTTTTTCTTTTGTCTTTTCATCAACATCACCATTAACAAATCTGAAAACTCTTACATGGGCTTTTGTCGTGTGTCACAGGGGTAAAATTGGTTAGAATATTCATGTCTGGAAAGAGGCAGTCTTAAAGGTTCTTTTCAGCTGATCTTGCTCCCTCAATATTTGGAATAATCCATTTTATATAGTCAACCAATTGTAACTTTTCCTACACGGATGCAAAAAGCATTCCTACTCTGGGGTTAGCGCTGACATCTCTCTCCACCCGAGAATAGGAACAAATTATGCACTGGAAAAAACGATCTGAAAATAATTTTAAATTTCCTATATTAATTGTAATTCAACTTAATTTGAGCAAGGAAATGACATAGTTTGCCAATCGAATGAGTATTTTTACTTAAGCTAATTAGATAATATGCACTTGAAAGTAGACAACACAATTGTGTTTTCTTATTTTAAGTGTAAATTGTCTTGTTGCATTGTCAAGATGTCTCTTTTATGTCCACAATTCAACAACAAATGCACTTATTTTAAGAAAAAAATACTTATCTAGATTTTTAAAATTTCAATCTGGAAAGATTTACACAACCGGAGGCCTTAGTCCTCGGCGCAGCCGACCCGGATTCGGATCCGTCCTGTGGTCTTTTGCCGCATGTCTGTCCCCCTCTCTCATACCCCCTGTCCTGCACTGGAAAAAATCCAAATCTAGATAAGTCATTTTTTCTTAAAATAAGTGCATTTCTTCTTGAATTTAAAAGGCAAAAGAGACATTTTGCCAATGGAACAAGACAATTTACATTTAAAATAAGAAAAAGCAATTGTATTGTCTTATTTCAAGTGCATTTTATCTAAATATCTTATTTTAAGAGTTAAAATACTCATTCCATTGGCAAATCATCTCATCTACCTACTCAAAATAAGGGTAAATACACTTAATTTAAGAATTCCTTACTTATTTCTAGATCGTTTTTCCAGTGTGTTAGCTTAGTGTCTGTAAAAAATGAGCCACTACACTGCAAAAACAATCCAGAAATAAGTAAAA
>NW_015150466.1:2002202-2004757 GCF_000732505.1 Cyprinodon variegatus
TGCAAGTACCAAACAAAGTGAAGATAAATGGTTTTCTGTCAGTAAAAATCTAATGAGATATCCTCTGTGTTGGAGTTGCGTGCATGAATGGCTTTCTGCACGGCGCATGCGGCGCAGCAACAACATCCAGGGCAGGACACTTTTAAAAAATAGAAATAATTATGATAATCGAAGGTGAATCCACTTTATTCTTTTCCTTCGGTTCAGTTCAACACACGAGAAATATTTCTCCATCTATCTATGTTCCTCCACAAAAAAAAATTCTTTTAATTCTTAATTAAATCATTGATTAAAATTTCGAATTAATATTTTACAGAAGATATGAACAAAAAAGTAAAGTATATTTTTTTCTAGTTGCTGCAGCATTGAGTGAAGATTAAAGCTGAGCTGCAAAAACAATCTTGAAATATGTAAAGATTTCTTAAATTAAGTGTATTTACCCTTAATTTCAGAAGGTAAATAAGAGGATTTGCCATTGGAATGAGTATTTTTACACTAAAAATAAGATAATTAGATAAAATGCTCGTGAAATAACACAATGCAATTGTTTTTTTTTTTATTTTAAATGTAACTTGTCTTGTTCCATTGGTAAAGCGCCTCACTTACCTCCTCAAGAAAAATTATTTATTAAGATCTCAATCTTTTGCAGTGTGGCTTCACCTCATCTGAAATTTGATTTCTTTTTCCCTGTCTTTCCTTCTTATTCTCTTAAAAAAAAAAAAAAAAAAAAAAAAACGACCACACATGCTCGCAATTACCTACAGTAACCATAGAGACAGAGAACCGGCACTGATGGACAGAATAATGGGCCCGGCTCTCTCTGACCCTTGCACCGCAGCTTTTACACAGAAATACTAAACTCCAGCTGCTGCTGTTGCTCAGCTTTTGTTTTAAAAAGATAATAAAAGGAACCAAATCCAGATGGACGGACCTGGGAAGGCGATTAAAAGTAGAAAATAAAGGACGGAAAAAATAAACCGGAGTCAATTTGCTGCTGTGAGGAGAAGTCAGTGGGTTAGCTCGCTCCTACGGCTCCCAGATTTTACTCCAAACCTTTTAGATCCTGGAATTTGTTTCAGATAAATTCCAGTAAATGCCATCATTCATATCACTGTGTAATGAATGAGGTATTTCTAGATTAATATCCAGTCTGTCAGAGGCATCTGAAGGCTTCACAACAACCCTAAAATATGGGTTGTTTTTTTATATTGTATGCCCTTTTTTAAATTGAAAAAAGTAATACATACTAAACATACTAAATCTAAAACAGTCTAAAGCCTATACAGTACTTGATAAAAATAAATATTACATAAAAAGTATACATACGCTCCCATTAAATGTGGAAAAAAATCAACTGACAGTGAAACAGCAAAAATTCAATGAAAATAGTGCTATTCTTTTTGAATAGTGGTTCAACAGAAATATTAATGATAAAAACACAAACAAAAGAAAAACAGGTAAACCAGAACGATGGAGCTCCTCAACTAAAGATGAGGGAATAACTGCAATCAGGTGTTTTTTTTTATTAAATGTTAAGTCAGATTTCTACTCCTGTTGATGGTTTATTGGTGAAATGTTCATGAAGATACTCGCTGTCTGGGAGTTTTTTTTATTTTTTATATCACAATTCAAAATCAATATTTTTATTTATTATATCATAATTTTGTATGTTTTCATTTATATTTTTTTCAGTTTCTTGTTATTAGAGAGGGCTGCTCAGTGGCGGTGGGTAGCATTGCTGCCTTGCAGGAGAAAGGTTTAATTCCCGGCCTGGGGTCTTTCTGCATGGAGTTTGCATTTTCTCCCTGAGCATGTGTAGGTTCTCTCCGGGTACTCCGGCTTCCTCCCAGAGTCCAAAATCATGACTGTTAGGTTATTTGGATTCTCTAAATTCTCCTTTGGTGTGAGTGTGGGCGTGAATGGTTGTTTGTCCTGTTTGTCTCTGTGTTTCCCTGGCGACCTGTCCAGGGTGAACCCTGCCTCTCGCCTATAGGCAGCAGGAGATAGGCACCAGCACCCCTTGCGAGCCCAGCTGAGATAAAGCGTGACTGAAAATGGATGGGTGGATGTTATTAGAATTACTGTTGTGAATTTATCCTTTTCTTTATATTGCAAAGTGTGTCTAAACATTCCAGAGCAACTGTATATATTTACCTTGTTAAATACGATCCATTTAGGATTGCAAGTCCAAAGAAGGAGAGGTGTACAAGGGGATGCAGAGGAGCAAGATGTAAGGTGAGGAAAAGGCAGGTACGTTTCGGTACATCTTGTCCATGAAGACAAAAACACAGATAGACAAAACACCAAAGTCCCAGATAAGATGCATAAGATGAAAATGCATGTAGAAAACTTTGAAATGTATCTTGCCTGTCCATGGTAAATGGTAAATGGCATGTACTTATATACAGTAGCGCCTTTATTCAAGTTAGAAGACTTGACAAAAGCGCGTTACACTACATTCATTCACCCATTCACACACAGACAGCTCCCTGGGTGCTCAGCAGCCCTAAACCTCTCATGCTTTAACCTGAAATGATCATCAGTCCATTCTTCCT
>NW_015150466.1:2004874-2010075 GCF_000732505.1 Cyprinodon variegatus
TATATATATATATATATATATATATATATATATATAGGTGTGAGTTTTAGCATGGGTGTTGCGATATGGTATGTATTGCGATACTTGGATCACAATATGATATAATGATATTGCAATGTCGCTATATATCAATATTTTTTCAATCTATCAAAATTAAATGTAATGATAAAAAAAAGCTGGATATGTTCATCTGAAGATATTGATCATTTAGTTAATTTGGTATCCATGTTGTTTGGGGTCTGAGTCAGTTCTCGTCTTCGAGACTGCGTCATCGATATTGGGATGCGCCGCACAGCATCTGCCAAAGCGGCGGTGCAGAGGTAGCCCATTTTCCTTTTTTTTTTTAAATAAAAATTTTAGGTAATATGTTTTGTTTTTTAGAAAATCGATACTAGGAACAGAAAGATCGACATTATATCTGACAGCTGAAGATTGTGATATATCACCAAAACGATTTTTTCCCACACTCATATATATAACAAGGCAAAATCTTTTTATCTTTACTGTCGACAGGCTGCAGCCATTTGGCGAATTCCTCGTTTTCTAGCTACTTTTAGGGAAAGTTGCATTTTCCCTACTCTCTAGCTTTTTCTCCGCCTCAAGCTTCTTTTCCAAACATACAGCTTTAGGATCAACCGGACAAACATATTGAGATATAATATATATATATGGCAAAATTGTTTTTATAAACTTTTTACATTTTAAATGCCACAATAATCACATTTATTGAGTTTTAATGCCAATTAAGGCCTTAATTTAAAAAATAATATTTTATGACTTTTTAAGATTTTTAATGACCCGTGGAAACCCTGGTTTCTGAGACGTACGCCAAAAACCCGACAAGCGAAGCAAAAAGCAGCATTTTTATTAGAAGAATATTCTAAATTAAAGCTTTTAAATCAAATCATTTCATTTGTGTGCCAAAAATTACTTCCATGACGTACGTAAAATAATCTGTTAAATGAAATGTTTTTCTTTGCCAGTTTAACAACTGCTGCTATTCTGTCTGTTTGTTTGTTTGTTTTTTTTGCTGACCTTTCACTTTGCACACACCTTGCTCCTCTGCTCCCCCTTCTGCACCTCTCCCTCTTTAGACTAGCAATCAAAGTGGATAATAAATTAAAATAACTATAAACTGGAAAAAAATGACAACGATTTACGAATGATTTAGTAAATTTTAATGTTGATATTGAGTTGTGGTTTTAAAGATAATCAAACAAACCAGTCTCAGACACATTAGAGCACCTCGCTTGGTAAGAATTCACCAACACGCCAACAATAGGTGCATAAATCTGACTGAACATTTCAGAAAACACCTGAATGCAGCGTTTCTCTATAAGCGTTGCTCAACATTTTAGTTGAGGACCTCCATCAGGCTTCTGTACTTGTTTCTTCTTGTTTGTTTCTTATAATTTCTGCTGAACCAGAACATAATTCAACAAGTTAAATAACCAAATACTATATAGTTTTTACAGTGTCAAAATTTTTTTGCGCTGTGTGTGTTTAAAAAGTAAAAAAAACACACACAATAAAAAAAAAAAACAACAACTCATATTTTAGGGGTGCTTTGATTCAAATTACGGTTGCTTCAGCGCCCCCCAAAATAGGCTAAAAACGCAGATGCTCCTCTATTATTAACAGACAGGTCACCACCTGTCTGGCTGTGCTCCATAAAAAAAAAAAGACTCATTAGCTTAAAATCTAAAAAGCTCAGAGCTGAGTTGGAGAGGGTTGCCGACACCCAGCTGAACGATGACAGACAGGTCCGGCAGGTGAGAAAATGAAGCATAAATTCAGATCTTCAGAGGTGGACTCAGATTGAATCAATATGCAGTACAGAAAACAGACATTAAACTTCATCCAAAAGAAGAATAGAAATACGACCCATCAGCTGCATGCTTTCTCCCTTCTCCTTTTTAAATATTGAATACAACAATTTCCCCCCTTATGCCATTCATTTATTCACACATCCTCTTTGCCTGTGTCTATGGAAGAGGATTAGGGCCACTGAAAGAATAATTAAAAAAAAAGTTAACTGATTTTTAAATATCATTTCAGTTTAATATGAGAAAAAAGTCAGAATTCTGACGTTTTTCTCCAAATTCTGACTGAATTCTGTTAGTATGAAGCCGTAGCCATGTCTAGAGACTAAACTGACTCTTGTTTTAATCACCTTCTGCTCTTATAATGAAACAGCATCACCAGGGACCCCTCTGGCACATAAAAAGTTGCCTTCCATCATTTTCCACCAATGTGTTACTGGCCCTCCGAAACAACTCACATCTTTGTCAGAATTCTGAGAAATAAAGTCAGAATTATGAGATTAAAGTCTGAATTCTGAGAAAAAAAAGTAAGAATTGTGACTTTCCCCCCCCCCATATTAAACTGAAATAAATTTCAAAAATAGGTTAACCTTTGTTTATTTTTTCAGTGGCCCCAATCCTCTTCTGTATGTATCCCAGGCAGTGAGGTTGTGTGTAGAAATCCCTGCGCCATCAGTGCAGCTCCCTGACTTTAACTCACCGCTCTGCTTCTGCGTGACGCCGGACCCCATCCTGATCACCTCACAAAACAAGGACATCACAATGGCAAAGAGTTGCAAATGCATCTGGGCTGCTGGCGAGCGCCGGCTTCAGCGCCAGGCTCCAGGCATCTGCAGGGTCTCCAGGGCTGGCAGGTTGGGAAAATCAGCTCCACGAAGAAAGACGAGGCAGGGGAGGATGAAAGGTCTGTAGAAAGCTGGAAGAACAGGACGGATGGATGGGGTGAAGTGGAAGGCCTGAAGCAGCAATGAAAGTGCTGAAACACAAGGCAGATTTCCTCTTCTCCTCAGTTCTGTTTCAAAAAGATGTTTTAGGCTGATAGGAGGAGACGGTCGGTCATAAACAAGAGGAACAGCTGCAGGAGAGCAAAAAGACTCCTCTGCTTCCACAAACTGCCCGTTTGGAGGGAAAACTCTACAAAAACCTACCACTGTCAAATTTGCGATAAACGAGCTCCACTTATCCCATCGCCATCTTTAACCCTTTGCAGGGTGTGTGCTCTCTGGGCCCTAAGTGGTTCCATATTTCCAGAGGCCCCTCTGCCCCCTCCTCCTGAATCTACCTACGCTGTTCGGTCCTGCAGTTGGATTTTCATGCAGGTTTCTGAGGCAGTCCTGTTAAATATGTGCAAACAGTGAAGTTAGTTTAACCACCCTGAAAGAAAAGCGGCCGGGGAGTTTAATAAAGGCCTGCCGGCTTCGGGCTGCTTNAATCCTCTTCTGTATGTATCCCAGGCAGTGAGGTTGTGTGTAGAAATCCCTGTGCCATCAGTGCTGCTCCCTGACTTTAACTCACCGCTCTGCTTCTGCGTGACGCCGGACCCCATCCTGATCACCTCACAAAACAAGGACATCACAATGGCAAAGAGTTGCAAATGCATCTGGGCTGCTGGCGAGCGCCGGCTTCAGCGCCAGGCTCCAGGCATCTGCAGGGTCTCCAGGGCTGGCAGGTTGGGAAAATCAGCTCCACGAAGAAAGACGAGGCAGGGGAGGATGAAAGGTCTGTAGAAAGCTGGAAGAACAGGACGGATGGATGGGGTGAAGTGGAAGGCCTGAAGCAGCAATGAAAGTGCTGAAACACAAGGCAGATTTCCTCTTCTCCTCAGTTCTGTTTCAAAAAGATGTTTTAGGCTGATAGGAGGAGACGGTCGGTCATAAACAAGAGGAACAGCTGCAGGAGAGCAAAAAGACTCCTCTGCTTCCACAAACTGCCCGTTTGGAGGGAAAACTCTACAAAAACCTACCACTGTCAAATTTGCGATAAACGAGCTCCACTTATCCCATCGCCATCTTTAACCCTTTGCAGGGTGTGTGCTCTCTGGGCCCTAAGTGGTTCCATATTTCCAGAGGCCCCTCTGCCCCCTCCTCCTGAATCTACCTACGCTGTTCGGTCCTGCAGTTGGATTTTCATGCAGGTTTCTGAGGCAGTCCTGTTAAATATGTGCAAACAGTGAAGTTAGTTTAACCACCCTGAAAGAAAAGCGGCCGGGGAGTTTAATAAAGGCCTGCCGGCTTCGGGCTGCTTCTCCCCCCCCCCCTCTCTCTCTGTCTTTGACCCTAATCTTATCACTGCAGTTTCATTAGAATAAACAAAAAAATAACTAACTGTTGTAAGTTTTTTGGATTTTCCAAAAACAAAACAAGAGTTTAAGCATTTATTGCACTTATTTAAACCTAAAAAATGCTTTGTTTAAAATTGCTGCCAAGATAAAATACATGATACCTTTATTCATCATTATTGACCATTTAAAATTGATGCTGAAAGAGAAAAAGGGAAATATTGAATTAAGTTTTTTTTCGTGACTATCACTCTTTCATACGTTGACCCGCCCCCACGAAAAAAGCATAAAGTCTGTAAAATTTATTTTATTTCAAAGAAAGTGTTATTCAATTGATACGGTTCTTAATAAGATTATTAAACTGGAAAAACTATCTACAAGTAAGTAAATGTCTTAAATGAAGTGTATTTACCCTTAATTTGAGCAGGTAAATAAGATGATTTGCCAATGGAATGAGTATTTTTACTCTTAAAATAAGATATTTAGATAAAATACACTTGAAATAAGACAATCAATCATTTTCTTATATTAAATGTAAATTGTCTTGTTCCATTGGGAAAACTGTTTTTTTTACCTTCTCAATTCAAGAACAAATTCAAAATTCTAATTATTTTAAGAAAAAATGATTAATCTAGATTTAGATTTTTCCAGTGTAGTTACTATTATTATTCATATTACTTTTCTTTTTTTTTTATTCTTTATTATTTAGACACATTTATGGATATTTCATATCTAAGCCTACTGGCTCTGGTTAGGCAGTCAGAGCAGCAGAACTTTAATGACAGCCATGTTCCTTAAATCTAACCTCATACAAACTCTCATAATAATTTTGTCTTATTATGGAAACATTTAGCAGTTTCGATTGCAGCTTGGATGGTGTCATTTGTAACGCTCCTGCGTTTCATCATGGAGATCATGGGTTCCACACTGCAAAAAAATCCAAATCTAGATAAGTCATTTTTTTCTTAAAATAACTGCATTTGTTCTTGAATTGAGTAGGTAAAAGATACATTTTGCCAATGGAACAAGACAATTAAAATAAGAAAACACAGTTGCATTCTCTTATTTCAAGTGCATATTATCTAAGTATCTTATTTTAA
>NW_015150466.1:2012090-2014020 GCF_000732505.1 Cyprinodon variegatus
AAAGTCACAATTCTGTGATTAAAGTCAGAATTCTGAGAAAAAAGTCAGAATTCTGACTTTTTTCCCATGTTAAACTGAAATAAAATTTAAAAATCAGTTTACTTTTTTTTTTTTTTCCAGTGGCCCTAATCCTCTTCCGTATAACACGGATGCTGAATGGAGAGAAGAAAAAATAAATGCAAGGTAATTTTTTTTTTAATTATTATTAATTACCTTTTTAAATGCTTAATAGCAAAATGTATGTCTGAATTCTAATTCTTTGAAATCTCCATTTACACTGCAAAAAGTATCTAGAAATAAGTAAAAATCTTAAATGAAGTGCATTTACCCTTAATTTGAGTAGGTAAATAACATGATTTGTCAATGGAATGATTATTTTTACTCTTAAGATAAGAAAATAAGCAACTGATATAAGACATTGCAATATTTTTTTCTTATTTCAAATGTAAAATGTCTTGTCTCATTGGCAAAATGTCTACCTTACCTCCTCAATTTAAGAAAAAGTGCACTTATATTAAGAAAGAATGACTTATTTAGATTTAAATTTTTTGCAGTGTAGAAATAGGATTTGAAAATACATTAACAAATTGCAGTAATTTAGTAATTATTAAGAGATTGAATGTACAGTTTCTCTTTCATAACTTAGTTTAAATACTGAAGTTACTAAACGCTTAATTCGGGTGTTCAAATTTGAATCACTTTTTAGTGACTCTCGAGTGAGTTAAATAAATACTCCACAAAATAAGTAAGGCAACATATAAATTCAGAAAGAAAACCATACAGGACTGATTTTAGTCGTCATTTGATGGAAAGCTGAAGCTTTGAAAAACGTCTCAAATCAGAAAAAAAGGCTTTCAGATTTATTTATCTTTTTTCCAAATTTTTTTCTTTTTAATTTTTTATCTAAAATAGCTTTATTTTTCAAATGTCTGTTTTTCAGAATGAGTTTTATGAATTGCATTTTTTTTTATTGTGTTTTATTGATCACCTTGTCACATTCACTCTCAGGGTTTCCTCTTGAGTGAGGAGGAACATTTCTATTGGTCGCCGCGGAGGTTAGCGCAAATATTTTTATTCATTAATTAAGCGCCTTAAGAGAGAACATTTTTTGTTTTTGGCTTGAGGTAAAGATAATGTGATCTTTAAAATACAGTTTGAAATGAATACAGTTCACCTAAAAAAGAAAAATAAAAAAAATTAAATAAAAATCTGTAAAAGAAGTTTGAAAAAAAATTATTTACAGTAGCACACTTACTCTCAAAACCTTTTCTTTGATTTAAAAAAACAAAACAAAGAAAAGATTTCCAAATTTGTTTTTTTTTTCAGTTTTCATTGATTTTATGAAAACATAAAGAGAACATAAAGTAGTTGTAAATATTCATTCATTCATTCATGTTAACATTTTCTTTGCTGCAACAACAGGGGAACTAAATTCACTCCAAGCCAGAAACAATGGAAAAAACAATCTACAAATAAGTAAAAAAAAAAAAATATAATAAATTAAGTGTATTTACCCTTAATTTGAGTAGGTAAATTAGTTAGATTGCAATGGAATGAGTATTTTTACTCTTAAAATAAGGTATTTTAATAAAATGCACTGGAAATAAGACAATGCAATTTTGTTTCCTTATTTTAACAATTAAAATCAATCAGTCAGTAATCTTAATCTGCAGGGTTTGGACTTTTGTTTAACAACTTTTAATCTTCTAAGCACCATTACACTGGAAAAAAAATCAAAATCTAGATAAGTAATTTTTTCTTAAAATAAGTGCATTTGTTCTTGGATTGAGGAGGTAAAAGAGACCTTTAGCCAACGGAACAAGACGATTTCCATTTCAAATAAGAAAACACAATTGGATTGTCTTATTTCCAGTGCATTTTATCTAATTATCTTATTTTAAGAGTTGAAATACTCATTCCATCGGCAAAC
>NW_015150466.1:2015701-2016570 GCF_000732505.1 Cyprinodon variegatus
CAGCCGATACCGCAACGTGACATCACAAACCAGTAGGTGGCAGTAGTGTTCTTTGACAAATGCCTCCAGTAAAGCACATTCAAGTAAAAATTACTCTTAAAAAAAATACTTATCAGTTATTGAACAGTATATAAGAATTTCATATTTAAAGTACTTTCAGAAGTTATGATAGGTTTTATTATCCTAGAGTTGTTTTAATTTTTTTTTTAATGATAAAAAAAAAACCCTGATTATGTCATTTTAGGCATCAGTAAATGATTGAACGAATCCAGGAAAATGGTAGTTTGTAAAATTTTCCACTGAGTCTCATCTTAGAAGAATTTCTGTTTAAAAGTCTGTGCTTTTAGAGCAAAGTCTCCCCCTAAATGTTAAATGATTCCTGGGACAAATATGTTTGCTGTTGTTCAGAGATGATTCATGAGATTAAAGCTTTCTGTTCGTTTCTCTACACATTTACCTTGGGGATTAATTGCTTCAGTGTAAATCTGGTTGTAATCTTATTAAGATGTTTTTGTTCTCTGCCAGTTAAATAGCAAACTGTGGCTTGTGGTTAAATTTGAGGCAACAACAAACAAGCTGCTGCAGCTGTTAATCTGTGTTAGTCCATTAAAACCGCATCAGTCCAAACACGAGGCAAAAACTGAGCAGAATCAGCGGGAACGCTTTGGATGGGGATTTAACAACGAGAAAAACAGACATATTAACATCAGTTGACCAGTGAGGAAAGAAAAATGAAACAGAAGTGAAACATTAACAGTGGGAATAAGAAAAGATTTTAGCAAATAAACAGGCAGCCAAAAAATAAGATCAATTTTCAGCGAAATAAATAACAAAAAAATCAATGAAACTGATTTTTCTCAAAATGGATC
>NW_015150466.1:2017689-2021103 GCF_000732505.1 Cyprinodon variegatus
AAAGTGCCTTAAGATGACATGTGTTGTGAATTGGCGCTATAGAAATAAACTGAACTGAATTGAATTGAACCTTTAACTACATGTTGCTGCTTTTGCTTCATGTCTTTGGCAGCACTTCAAGTGTTTTATTTACCACCGCATTGCATCACTTTTTTTCGGTCTATCAGCAATCCAGTGGATAAATAGAGATCAGTGGGCAGGACACTCAGAAAAAACATAATAATCTGGGAGTTCTGTTTTTCCTGAAGCTCTGCTTTTATCTCACTTGGCTGCTCTCGCCCCATCAGGTCCTGCTGCACCAAATTTGCAGCTCTTTTTTTACCTTACTGTTGTTTTTGTTACTTGATACATTTCCTTCCTTCCTTCCTTCCTTCCTTCCTTCCTTCCTTCCTTCCTTCCTTCCTTCCAGTGTTTTCGTTACTTCCAACCAACAGACTTCCAGTAGCTCCTGAGTCATAAGTGATGTTAAACTTTTCTCCCTGCTGACCATATTTCCTCACCTATGCCAGTTTGGTGTTCAATGCATTCCCAGTTTCCAAGACATGTCATTTTTTTATTCATCAATCAGTCAATCTTTACCATGTAAGGGAAAAGACATGTGATAAATGTTTAAGCTGTTTCGTAAGAGTCAGGGTTTGCATAAAGGTCCCCTCTTTAAAATTGTAAATAAAAAAGTCAGAGACGAATGGTCCAATATTTAATTCTCTCTCTGTCATTAAAATGATTGATTCAAAGCAAATGCACTCTCAACAGGTTTGACTACCATGTGTTTGCTGTTGGTAGGCACGGCAATCCATAAAAAAAAGACTGCTTTGTCATTTTATAATAGGAAAAATATGTTTTATTGAGGAGATAATTTCGAAAAATGACATAAACAAGTCACAAAAGAATGCGCAGCCTAGGGAATTAGAGTCCAAAAAGCAATTAGGTGTAGGACCATAAACGGGTCTGCACGCATACTTCAAACTGAAGAAAAAAAATGGAATAAAAATGGTCTTTGTTACTGAGATCCTTTATACACGTTTTCTGCTTTTCAAAGAGAAGTTGAGCTACATTCATGTTGAGTATTAATTAGAAAAGCTGAATATTAAAGAACGTCTAATAAGAGCAGTAAAAATAAAAGTTGGATCTTAATTCTGAGGCAATTCATCATTTTCCTCCTTGGTGCACAAAGCCCCAGTAACTGAGGCAGTTTGTTAAAATGCCAAATGTTGCTGCTTTTTTATTGACTGACAAATCCTTATTTGGCCTACAGACAAACACTGAACCATCTGTTGACAGAATTATACTAAACACTTTGTTAGCACATGCTTAACTCCACGCATGCCCTGTTGGAGCCGGATTTGAATGTCAGAATTTAAGTCTAAAGCATTTTCACCATTGTTATTTCACCAGCTTTGATATAATGATATTGGAAGCACATGCTTCAGAATGTGCATCATTTCATTACCAAACATGGTCATTAGGGCCATACTGTATAATTTAGGCTTAGACTAATGGAGGACATAAGGACCCTTTTTTCATCATTCTGCTTCATTCTATCTTCATCCTCTGACATGGGAGCTGGCTCGGAGCTTGTCTGCCTGGCTGTGTGTTTCATGGACGTCCCCGCCTTTTACAGCTGCTTTTAGTATCTCTGCTTCTGCCTCCTTTAACCCCAGTCGGCCTCGGCAGATGGCCGCTCACACTGAGCCTGGTTTCTTCCTGTTAAAAGGGAGTTTTTCCTCTCCACTGTCGCTACAAGCATGCTTAGTGTGAGGGATTTTATTTGAGTCAATGAGTCGATGCAAACTGCTTTTCCTTTTCATAGAAACCTTTGAATTAATTTGACTGGATGATCTGGTTAACAGTAAAGTGCATTGAGATGAAGTGTGTTGTAAATTGGTGCTATAGAAATAAACTGAATTGAATTGCATTGCTTTGCTGTAGTTGTGTATCTTGCATATACATTTAAAAAGGTGTTTTGACATTTATTGTTTAAATGTGTAACATCCTTTAACTGTAGCAGAATTCAAAGTTCTTGTAAATTCACATCTTTATGGCACCAGACACAAACAGAGCGTTTAATCGGGGCTCCTCTTCCCTCCATTAAAGACATTTCATCCCAGCGCTGCGTGTTCCAAGCCTGTGACATCATCAATGACCCCTCAGACCCCCACCATGGACTGTTCTCCCTGCTGCCCTCTGGGAAGAGGCTTTGCAGTATTCAATGCAGGACTAGCAGATTCTGCAACTGCTTTTTCTCCACTGCCATCAGACAGTTGAATATTGAAAACAACTCTAAATTGTGTCACAGACTGCATCAAACTGCCCATATCAACGCACTATTTTTTCCCCCACAGTGTTAACATTTTATCACTGCTGCGCTTAAAGAAATGAAAATGTCATTAAAGATGTGTAAAACGAAATTTCGTTCCGTATACACTATGTTTATACAAATTGACAATAAAAGTTGTTTAAGTCTGGGTCAATGGGGAACTACAGTTGGCTGCTTTTTTTAATTT
Organism: Cyprinodon variegatus; assembly: GCF_000732505.1. Lineage (NCBI taxonomy): Eukaryota > Metazoa > Chordata > Actinopteri > Cyprinodontiformes > Cyprinodontidae > Cyprinodon > Cyprinodon variegatus. The sequence continues at coordinate 2,020,194 of NW_015150466.1, forward strand.
TTAGTTGTGGCAATGTGTTTAATGAAAAAGTTAACCGGGCTTTTGTCTCATAATGAGGTTTTTATTTACCGACACTCAGGAATTCTGCAGTTAACTGGGTTTAGGGTTCTTTTTTTTTTTACTCTTAAGTTCGCTACGGGGGCACCAGAGTCTAATATATATTGAGGAGTGTATTATTCAGATTTGTAGACTGAGTTTAGTAAAAGACTTTATTTGAAACCTTTAAAAAGTCATTATTTTATCAGCTGAGGAACATTTCAAGGATTAAAGGACTAATGCTTCACAAAATCTGGAGAAACTCGACCAAGCATTTATCTTTAGTTACTTTGATCTCCACATGTCTGCAGAATGCTGACATCAGAATGCAGCTGCCAGCGTTCTCACTGAGAACAAGAAGATAGAGCACATCAGCCCAGTTCTGAAGGTTCCACTGGTTACATGTAGCTCTCTGAGAATAAACTTTAAATACTTCTGTCAGTCTATAAATATGATTGGTTTATCTCTGGAGGGTGGGGCAGCGTCTGAGGTAGTCATAGAATCTGAACCGGGTTTAGACTGCATAACTAGCAAAACTATAGTCTTCATCTAAGCCTTCAACTTGTATGTTAGATCCAGTTCCAACCAGGTTATTTAAAGAGGTATTCCCTTTGATCTCCTCCTCCATTTTAGATGTGATTAATCTATCTCTGTTACAGGGATATGTACCAAAGGCTTTTAGGGTTAATGTAATTAAACCTCTGCTTAAGAAACCGTCTTTTGACCCAGATGACTTGGTCAATTATAGACCTATATCCAATCTTCCTTTCTTATCCAAAATTCTTGAAAAAGTAGTTGCCAAACAAGTTTGCGATCACTTCCACCATAATGAACTTTTTGAAGAGTTTCAGTCTGTCTTTAGAGCTCATCATAG
>NW_015150466.1:2022286-2033703 GCF_000732505.1 Cyprinodon variegatus
TAGTTAGAGTGGCTCAGGTTATCCTGAGCTATCTCTATAGTTATGCTGCTATAGGCTTAGACTGCTGGAGGACGTAGGGCGCCCCATTTCATCGTTCTGCTTCATTCTATCTCTATTCTCCAACTCTGTAGAATCTATTGGTTCAATCGCTAACGTTCTTTCTGTCTCTGCTTTTTTTTCATAGTAGCTTCATCTGTTTTTTTTTCTGTTTTGCTTTGACTCCATCCTGGAGAGAAATATCAGCTGTGCTGCTGCCACCTTTTATTTATAGATCTTGAAGCTTGGCCTGTTTTCCAGTGTACAGTAGTCCTGTTTCTCTGACTGTGACCAAAGGGCTCATTATGCTTGATGCATTAATATTCCGTGCAGAAAATGAGCAGAAAACAGGCCGTCATGGTGCTTGCACTATTTATACTCAGTGTGGATTTCCCCTGTTCCACCAAGCTCCAGGTTCAACACAAAGAGCAAGCTGACAACACCACAGTACACGAGGAAGTAGAAAACACAGCTGTTTAAAACTTTAACAAAGCCTCTTCATGCCGTCCAAGAACAACAGTAATTTATGTCCTAGTGTTTTCTCACAATGTTTTGATAGTAATGATGTTTATGAGCTAAATCAAGGATGTCTCTAGATGTTTAGGTTTGCAAATCCTCACCAGTTTTCCTCTCCACTGTCACTACAAGCATGCTTGGTGTGACTGATTGCTGCAGAGTCGATGAGTTGATGCAATCAGCTGGTTTTCCTTACATAGAAAACTTTGATCCAGTCTGACTGGATAATCTTTTTTTAATTGTTTCTGTAAAGTGCCTTGAGATGACATGTGGGCGCTATATAAATAAATTGAATTGAATTGATTGTTCCTAACAGAGCACTTCGTTCTCAATCTCCAGGATTACCAGAGGTTCCTAGAATTTCTAAAAGTAGAATGGGAGGCAGATCTCTCTCATGTGGAGAGGAGCCTGATAACTTTTGAGGGCAAACATTTATTTTCAATGTTCTAATAATTCTTTTGGCATCTAAATGTGAAAATACATACACATTATTATTAAATTATCATCTGAGGCATCCAGATCCTGTTTTTCTTTGATCCATTTGAAGGAACTCAAATGTAGTGGTAGAAAATTGTAGATACAGGCGGTGTGAAAGGTGTGAAAACATGATGTAACATTATTAGGCACAGATGTTCATGGAAAAGGTTAGCACAAAGACATGTACTGTAAGTATCTCCATGTGAAACGCTCTGTAAAATACAACAAAAATATGCTCCAAACTCAGTAGGTTTTCTTGCTTTATGTGTTGAGCACTTTCAGGGTGACTGACATCTATGCTAAAAGGGGAAACAGACTTTGCTGTGATCACAACCATTTCCCCAACAGTGGAGCGGTAAATGAAACCAGCTACAGTAGAGGAATTCACACACAAGGTCAGGCAGTTTGTTTCCAGGGTGAAGGACCATGATTGTCTTTGACCAGATAAAAAGCTGCAGGTTTGCATTACGTCCATCGTTGGATTTTGCTTTAGGTGTTTTTAATATGATCCATCCATCCATCCATCCATCCATCCATCCATCCATCCATCCATCCATCCATCCATCCATCCATCCATCCATCCATCCATCCATCNCCATAGAATCCATTCATCCATGTGATTTTATTAAAGGTAAGAAATCACAGAAAGAACATCACTGTGGTGGTACTGGCTTGAAATCTCAGGTGGCATCAGTGTTTTCTGTGTTCATTTGTTTTGCTCTCTAGGTGCACGTGTGGGTTTTCTCCAGTTTCCTCCAATTGGTAATTCAAAATTACGTTTAATCTGATTTGCGTTTTTTGACTTAAAAAGAAAAAAAACGAGTATTTATGAAAAAAAAAAAGTATTACAAGAGTTTTAGGGATCAATCGAATTATATTAATTATTTCTTTCATTTGAGACCAAGACCAAAAATGATGAGAACATATCTGGACAAAGACCAGTGCCACTGATGCATAAATATTAAAATTTGAAACATGATCAAAAGTACTTATAGTCATCATCTTCTGGGGTTCAAGGAGATAGAAGCAGACATAGAAAAAGAAGCAGAGATACAAAATGCAACTGTCAACCAGCTCTGCAGGCGGCCCCGTCCAGAAAACACACAGCAAGGCAGATGAGCTTTGAGCCACTCCCATGTCAGAGGATGAAAGAGAGCACATACAGTTAGTCAAAGTAAGAAAAAAGGACTACTGTACACTAAAAAACAGGCCAGGCTCCCAACATCCAAAAACTGAGGCGTTGATGGCAGCAGCACAGCCAACACCCCTCTCTGGTATGGTGTCACAGCCAAACAGGAACAGACAAGATAAGGCTACTACAAGAATTTGCTGCTGACAGGGATTCAAAGGGCTTTCATCAGAATTGAGTGAACATGGTTTGCCATCCCAGTCGGTAGATTCAAATACAAGTTTATAAAATGTTCGCTTGAGGTTTTCACTGAATCAAGGTATTTTAAGGAAAAAGAAGGTAGCCTAATGAAAAACTTAATTTAGGTATTTGTCATGATTTTTGGTGCTGATAGTTGGCTTTATTACATATTGCATTCAGCTGTCTGGTTTTGCCCAGATTTCACTGCTAATCTGATCAACCTGCTCCTACTTCTATCTATATTCCTTGGTCCCAGCCATGGGTGCCAGATTATTCTTAAGCCTTTGGTTTTGAGAGTTCTCCAGCCTTTCTATACAGTTTTCTGATTGCCTGATTCATTTCAGTTCCCCTGATCAGAGCGCTGATTGTTAAGACGGCCTAATAACTAGCTGGAGCCAGCGCTCAGTGTTCCCACCAGACCATGGACTGTTAGAAGGTTAGTGAATATCACAACTATCTAGCCGCACGGTACAGTTGGCTTTATTAATCACTTGCTGTCTCTGCTTCCAGAGGTTCCTGTCAACAATAACCCTGCATCCTGCTGCAGTTCACCCTTTAATAAATGGTCTTTAAATGTCACCTGTTGGTTTTGGCTGAATTTTTGGGCATAAGAGTAGCAAATAGAGGGGAGTGTTTCTAAAACAACACATACATTTTCTAAATAAATGTTTGATTGGACGTTTGTTCAGGAATTGTCGGCCTTTTTCACCCCTTTTCTGCACCCCTGGCAGTAGCATAAGACCAGAGCATTTTTTTTCAGGTGAGCTGCTGTCTTGCTGACTGATTCTTAGCTGTCTGCCGATGTGCAATATTTATAGGTTTTTATAGGTTTTATCGTGTTTCTATTTGCATGAGCAGCTGTATTTCCAATAACCATCAATTTAAGCAAATTTTAAACACCGCAATTTCTTTTTGTTATTTAAAATTGAACTAATTTTGACGGGATGAAGTGAAGAATGATCTTAAAAGATTAAAAAAATTCATTTTAATTTAAGGATTGTTTTGTCGAGAAGGGATTCAATAGGCCACTACAGGCATCGCTGGTTTAAATGTTCAGCCAGATCAAAGATGCATCGGCTGAGCTTCACTATAATAATAATTGCACATCATGTGCGATCTGGTGAGTCTATTCATACTTTAGGATTGTTGTGCAGTGAAAGTGTTTTGTATAGCTATAAAAATTAATATCAACAAGACAGTTGAGTCTGCTTTATTATTCTGGTCTATACAAATGTATTGTGGTAGGATAACACCGTGGATAAAACTACGTATAATAGCAGCGTTTGTGTGACTGTTGAGCCTGATTTATATTTGACACATCAACGTGGGGAGCATTGCTGCATCTATTAATCTGGCAACACCAAACTACAGTTGTTTCCAACATCTTTAAAGCCTCTTCATGTGATCCAACGGTGTCAGCAATTTATTTCCAAAATTTTCCAAAAATTGATCCATTGTGATATTAATTGAACATATTTCAACGTAGACGTAACATTAGATGCTCTGAAATACATGGGAAAAGCTTCTCTTCAAAGTCCTCTATCATCTGTAAAGCATCAGAACCGCTGTCAGGACTTCGTAATCAAATTTCTTGTTCGACACAGTTTGGTGAAATCCTAATATCAACTGGCTGAGCTCGGTGGGACCAGCCAAGCTGTAGGCCATCCTCAGTTTTACAACCCTGTTCCAGGCAGTGCTGATTCTCTTCAGTTACTTCTTTATGAAATAGAATCAGATTAAATTCTACTTACACAATGATATATCTTTTAGCAATTTTTGGAAGTATAACAGCAGGTTTTTAAAACCAAACACATCTGCTTCACACATCAAACCTTTACAAAGAAAGTGGAACAAACTGATGTCTGGTGTTAAGCAGCCATTTTACCAGATTAACCCATCGTCTACCATCGTCTGTCAAATGTGGAACAGATGGACCAAGTATTCAAGGTGAGACAGTCAGTAGGAAAGTTCAAAATGTTTATTCAAACAAAAACATACAGAAGTGTGGAGCTGTGGAACTGCGATCACAGTGGCTGCAGGAGGGGGGCGGAGCTTCGCCCAATCACTGACACTCTGGAGGGAGAAACACAGGTAAGTGACCACGATCATCTGACAGGAGATGATTATCAGAGTCACTGGTTTAACAGCTCAGTCCATCCTCTTAATTATAGGCAGAATGAGCCGATGCACTGCCAACGAGAGGCCGCCCAGAGTGTACCCTATGCTGCAGCCCCAGATAACTTGCAGATAGCCAATCCAGGTCAGGGGAACACAGAGCAGGCAGGAACAGTTCAGGAATCCAGAAGACCTCCGCTCGATCAGAAGTCCCGACCCAAACCGGAACAGAGGGATCCAGGCCTGGACGTCCAGAAGCGTGCCCAGACGAACACACACAGATGCAGACAGGCAGAATACAGCAGGAGTACAAGGATGGTTCAGGCAAACAGATCAGATGGGGACAGACAGGGCCAGTGGATGAGAGGGAGCAGAATCAGGAAATCAAAATCACTAGGAAAACAACACTGAAACGCTCTCACCACTGGTTAGAGAATAAACTCACCTGAGGACATTGGCTTGAGAACAATCTCTTCATTGGAACGGGGACATGAACCTTCGTTTAAAACTAACAAAAACAGAACCTAAAGACATCAAACTGAGACATCAACAGGATTTTCTCCAAACACAAACTCCCAGTAAATTTCAAACCAAACAAGAGCTTTAAACAGAGACTATTGCATCCTAAGGAAACCCCCCCCAGACTAAATCTGAGCAGAGTGGTGCATGCAGTTCAATGCAATGAGGAATGCTCTGATTTATATACTGGAGAAACCAAACAACCTAAATCCACAGACTCATGACCCAACACAGAAGAGCGACCTCCTTGGGACAAGACTCTGCAGAGCATCTACACCTTATGGACAAAGGACATTCTTTCGAGGACCAGAATGTTCGCATTTTGGACATAGAAGACAGGTGGTTTGAGAGGGGCATGAAGGAAGCATCTATGTTAAGAAAGAAAAAAACAACTCAGAAAGTCCACCCCCTCTGTCCAGCTTTCAAAAACTTACAATGGAGCAATGGAGTTAATCCCTTCCCGCTATCATCACAGCCCCTGTACAAGAGAGCAGAGGACCTTGCCTATCAGCCAGGCCAACAATTCCCTTTAAAGATGACCTTTCAGACACTTAGACGGGTAGGGGGCATTGCAGGCTAACAAAATAAGCTAAACAACACCCATTCAAAAGGGGTGGACCCATTTGTGCGTTACAATTTGCATGTTTTCAAAACAAAAACAAGGCTTTGTTGGGCTACTGTATAAAACCTTGAACTTAACGCTATTCCTGACATATTGAATTGAAAGAGCCTCTTGGATGGGAAGTAAAATGGCTTCAAAATTTAGAAACAAAGTCCAGTGGATTGTTTTTTCTTTTCTTTTCTTTTGGACAAACAGAAAGCCAACAATGATCAGGCCCGATAGCTCGGACTGAACCCATATAAAGGCACAGACGCAGGTGGATGAGATGAGTGATAATTAGAAAACCAAGCAAAGTTATGCAGGTGAAGGAAGTGAACAATTAAGGTGAGCCATCAGGACGGATTGTGAAATTGTCTACCCAGATTTCCCTCTCATCGTCTTTTCCCGTTGCTTGATCCGTTTCAAAATTGAAAGACTTTATCCCCACTTTTGAAATACTAATATGGTTTTCTTCCATTAATTTTTATTTGATGGAAAACCATGTCACAGTCACATTAAGACTGGGTTTTTTCTCTTGTTTTGGTGTTTGTTAGCAGCATTCCAGCTGAATATCTGGAGTTTTAAACTAATCTACTGGTAATCAAAGTATGAACCGTGTTGGCTCCGGAGGGAAATAGCTGTACTTTAGAAATATTTTCAGGTGATAAAACCCGGCTTTAACTGCCAGCTTAATATTGGCCTCATTTACTGACATAAATCAAAGCATTCCCACTAAATATAAAGATTTTTGCACATGCTGTTCAGAATACGTTGGCAGTAAAAGTGGGGCTCCAGCCTGAAGGGAGAAAAATTAAGAAAAACATAGAGCATTGCATTAAGTCGACTGAACCGGATTCCTCTACTGTCAATGATGCAGGCCAAACGCCATCATCCCAGCAGGGAAATAACAGAGCATCACGCAAAATACTCCACATCCAGGTGTCACCAGCAGATGAACAAAGAAGCTGCATGCTGTTCTGAGGTCGGAAGAAGCTAACTAGATGCGATTGTTTCAGCAGCAGGGGCTCCGCAGTGCAGATTTTATTCCTCTGCCAAATTGTTCACAGGCAGCGACAGAATTTTATGACAACCCAGTGAAAGGATTTGGATGTTTTAGAATGCAAGGCTCATTCTGTCTAATATTGCCGCTATTATTTACATTACAACTACTATGAAACAAATTTTAGCAGATCAAAAAGAAAGTTTCACCCACAGATTTGAAATTCTTGCATTCAGTGGAGAAGATCACAATAAAAATTATTGACCAGGTATGGTAGCTTTCTTCATGTCGTCATTAGTAATCCATCTTTCTACATAGAAAAAGGTTGACCAGCGGCTCTTTTGGTTTGTATCACATTGATGTCCTTTTTGTTAGAAAAAAAGAACAGTTAAAATGCAACACTTTTAAAACCTGAAAATGAAAAACAATCATTACATTTTGAAGGCTTGCAATGTCTGGAATATGGCATTCACCTACAATGCAGTAAAACTGAGATGCTTCCATCCACCATTACCTCATTGGTCTATCATTGTTTAGCCCTGCAGTTTGCCAAAAGCGAAACATGGAAGGCATATTAACAGATGGTTACCTTGTTATGGGATTGTCTTTAAAGTTTCATTAACATAGAATAAAATTTTAACATGAGAAAAAATATTTTCTGTGAATATAACATAGACGAGTGGTCATCAACGTTTTCCAGGCTAAAGACCCCCAAACTGATGGCAAGATCGAGCGGGGATCCCCTAATTATATATATTGTATGAAATTGTGTTAAATTAAACTGGTCCTATAGTCACTCTATTACAGATGGAGTAATGTAACCAAAGTAATTCCTCCCTGGGATTACTAAAGTATTTCTGATTCTGATTCATGATTGATGGGACAGGTGTTGTGAATGAAATGGTGTCCAGCTTGAAAGAGCTCCTGTGTGTTGCTGAATGTGAGCATTGATGACTGAAATACATCTGCCTCCATTTATCTGTTTACTGCAGTCTGTTGAATTCATGTTAATGTGGATTTAAAGACATTTCAATTAGTGGAAAAAATTGCAGGCAGGAAATATATATATGAACAAAAGTCTAATCAACTTTCCCAACCACTAGGGGTCGCAACCCCCCTGTTGAAGAACTCGGACATAGACTAAATAAGATTGTCATTTTTGCCGGTTTGTGTAGGACCACCAATTACAGGCTAGCTGTGGTAAGGTACAGTAGTAACCATTCCGAATTTCCCCACTTTCCTTGATGTATCCTTGGCTGGTCCCCTTTAATTCCTTTTTAAACATCAATCTTTGTACTAAAATATTCTTTCTGTCAAGATTTGATGACAGTCAGGTCTAAAGAAGCATCATCTCCTGGTCAGACCCCGTAATTCAGTGAAAGGGTGGAGTAAGAGTCAAAGAAATGCGCGCCCAGGAGAAGGCCAGTGGCTGGAAGTTGGAGGGGATTTTGCTGGGAACTGCAGGGAAGTGGGCTGCCATTCGGCTGGCTTTTGACTGGGAAGGGCCAACACACTGTTTACCAAAAGCAATCAACTCAGCAGACGGGCAAAAGTGGGCCAAGTTACAGCCTTGAGGTACACCACAACTAAGGTGTCACACTGTTGAAACAAAGCTCCACAGATGGCCCGAGAATATGTCTGCTAAACCCAGAACCAAACCCTAAGCTGAAAGTCCTCTATTTCAAATAGTTATTCTCTTTGTTATTTAGACACTTTGCAGCATAATCTAATCACTCTGATGCGGCTCTGTCTTCTTTTTCAACTGACTACATATGTGGAGATTTTTTCAGACCAGACAAGGGTTTGTTTCACTCCTGCCAAGTATTTTTCATGTCAGAACCCAAGACATTTGTTTTCTGGATCCAAACAATAAACCGCAAGAAAGAACAAAAGTGAAAAGACAATCCTCTCGCATGAACTCAAAGCACTCTCCAACTGTAGTTAAAAAATGTCAAAGATAATTAGAAAAGGCCTGATAATGAAAAACACAAAACCAAGTCTCCAAGATGACTTAATCTAATTTTCAATTTGCCTCAAATATGGGGGGAAAGCTTGTAAATTAACCAACTTTAAAAAATCTGAAGCATATGCTACCCTGAGACTGGAAGCGGTAGACGAGAAAGGCACATTCAAATCAATCAACAACTGCACTAAACCACTTTTATTTTAGGCATAAATATGTTATAAACATTCATCGGGTGGTTGGTGTAGTATTTTGTCCCTCTTCTTCCCCTGCTGCTGTGTGCAGGACTTCATAATCAACTACACTTGATCTCATAAAACTAAAATGAAAACAGCCCTGGGAAAGTTACACATTGCTTACTTATTGCTAACCTGCTTTGTACCACCACTTTGATGAATCCTTCTGAGATTTCTGTGAGGCACTCTCAAAGTGCTTGTTTCAGCCACAGAGCCTTCCATACCATCCATGGAATGCTTACTGCCACCCACGAGAGCTCTTTGCTGGTCCTCCAATTCTAAGAATCACACCTTTACTCTCCCCAATGCCCACCTTTACACACTTACTACACTAGAGATCAAGGAACCTCCTCAGGTAACACAGAAATCTTTTTTCACCTTCTCCGCTGAGTTTTTCTACCAGTACTTCATGTAAAGTTTTTCACGGTCTGGCAATTCATGCAGGACATCTACATGAAAACAATATATCAATCATTTACAGAAGTGTCAAGTACTGTACTTAAGTACACTTTTTAGGTTTCTATACTTCACTCCGTTTTTTCATTTTTCTTCCTAATTCTGACTTCTTCTTATTACATTTTCACACAAGTATCTTTACTTTCTATTCCTTACATTTTTAAAACAAACATAACTCGTTACTCTTGGCTTCGGTTTAATGCAGAGGTCACGCATTAGGGGACCGAGAACAGGTGTTATGCCGAAAACTGCATGCCTGTCAAGATATCGCGGGACCATGCCTCGCTCTGTACAACTGCGACTATCGACGAGGAAAACAGATTTAAAATGTGACCAATGCAGCTACTTGTAGTTATAGTAATGATATAAAAACGTTTAAATATACCTAAATACCTGATCATACAAATTGTGGTTATTTGGCAGATTCATTTACAAAAGTACGGGTGTTATGAACAACATTAAATCCAAAGATTTTTGTCCAAGGTACGGCTGATTTATTTTTTTTAGTCTCTTGTTATTCACACACACAATAATAAACAGTAATAGCCGACATGAGTTTGGAAACTGCAAAGCTCTGTCTTCAGCGGAAAATCAAACGCACATCTGAGAGACAGCCAGCTCAATTCTTGGCAGTGGCAGCGTTGCAACAGTTCCGGTGGCAGCTCTGTTCGCTCGTTGTGGCTCGTTGTGACTGTTCCGGTGCCTCGTCAGCCTGGCACTGCGTATTACTGGCCGCAGCCACTAACTTTAGTTTTTTCCTTTTTTTAAAAATTATCTTTCTTGCCATTTTTCGGGAAAAATAGCTTATTTATGGTACCTCTAAGTAGATTTTTTTAATATTGTGATGTTATTGCTTAATAAGCTGCAATAAAACTTGTATAATGTCACATTTAATTGATGGAACAAAGTAGTTTATCTGCCAACAAGTGGCCTCTGTTGGCAGCGGCCACCACCGGCCACTATGCAGCCACTCCGGTGGCAGAATATTGGCAGCGGCCACAACCGGCCGCGACGCAGCCACTCCGGTGGCAGCATATTGGCAGTGGCCACTACGAAGCCACTCGGGTGGCAGGTTCTGCCGGCAGCGGCCACCAACGGCCACTTGGAGACAGAATTTGCACATGTCACCCTTACCAGGACCAAGCTCTACAAGCCCAAGCACCAATTGGGCCAGCACTGGACCAAGCAATGGCCCAGCTGCTCTAGGCCCAAGCACCAACCAAGAAGCTATTCCAGCCCTTACTAAACCAGCCTCCTCCACCAACACATTTACTCTAGAGGATATAAGGCATAACCCAAAAGCTGGTCCAAGATAAAAAGTTACCCAGCAGAGAAGGAAGAGAAACATCTCTATTCTCACTGGCACGCCGGTGAAAGAGGCACATGAAGCAGAAAGGCAGGCAAAATGGAAGAAAATACTGTTCAAAAAGAAAGGCAATGTTTGAAAATTTCAAGTGCAAAAGAAGCAAAGCACAGGAAAGAAATAGAGGGCAAATACAAAAAAAGAAAAACTCCAGATGACTCCTAATTGGAAGAAGATTAGCCCCTGTGCCTGGTCCTTATAGAACCATTTGGAAATAGCCATCCAGGAGAACCATGGTTGCAGTGCATGATATGCAAAGGATGGGCACCTAAGAATACACCCTTGTAAATTCGGCCACTTATGCCAAAATTGCAACTGAGATGGAGAGTCTGACTAGTGAGATCTTTTTTTGCTCCAGGACCAGTTTGTTTTGTAATGCTTGTTGCATAATAATTCAGGATATTTCATATTCCAAGTGTAATAAGAGATAATAATAAATTATTGTCATTTATCCAATTTCTATGAAGGAAATACGAACAACAATTCTTTTGTCCTTGTTTTATTGGTTGCAAAATCCAGTGTGACATCTTACCCCACATAGTGTGACAATATCGAATTGATTGCTTTTAACTCTGTACTGACAACATATACCTTAAACTTTGGTCTTTCATCAAGTACATATCATTGTAATATATGATGTTTTGATTCCAAGATATAAATGTGAGTGTAAAAAGTGTGACAACTAGCCCCGGTCTGCCATATATATTATATATACCTATATATAATATAGACATATATATAATATATATATATATATATATATATA
>NW_015150466.1:2035006-2037302 GCF_000732505.1 Cyprinodon variegatus
ATATATAATTCGTTGGAAGAATTCATTGAAAAATTTAATGTATGATTTGCTTAGTAAAGTTGCCTACTTAAGGAAAGTTTTTCTTCTTCATAAGATTTTTTCTAGTAATCTAATTTATATTTATTTGTTTTTGTATTTTGGTCTGTTAAAAACATAACATACAAGAGTAGAAACTCAGGGCACCCTATCCCCCCCTCTGGATGGCTGCTGTTTTAAGGCGACTTCTCTATGGATATTGACAAAGCAAAGGAATCCTGAGACTTTGCTGATTTTTTTTAAACATTTGTGTATTTTAATAAAAACAAAAACTTAAAAGCATGAACTTACTCTAATTTGAGAAACATAATTACAAATGTGATTTTGCTGAACTTGTCGGCCCTGCAGACAGTACATGTATATTTTACCTGCAGCTTTAGAAACCCTCTTACAGTATTCATATTTTACTTTACTGAAAAAGTTCTACACTGGAAAAAATTGAAATCTAGTTAAGTAATTTAATCTTAAAATAAGTGAATTTGTTCCTGGATTGAGAAGGTAAAAGAGACATTTTGCTATTGGAACAAGACAATTCACACTTAAAATAAGAAAACACAATTGCATTGTCTTATATCAAGTGCATATTATCCAATTATCTTATTTTAAGAGTGAAAATACTCATTCCATTGGCAAGGCATCTGATTTACCTACTCAAATTAAGGGCAAATACACCTAATTTAAGACATTTTTACTTATTTCTAAATCGTTTTTCCAGTGTAATTAAAGCCTGTTTCTGTTTATGAAGCGGTCTGCACCAAGTATCTGGGTTTGAACTGGTCAATGCAGTCCAGCAGGTTCCAGTAAACCAAAATTCCCTGATTTTCACCACACAGTCCGGACATAAATGCTTCTACCCTTCTCTTTCGGAATATAATTTACGGTGCATGCTGCTTTGAAAATGTCCCATCAGATGGTAACCATGTGTTGTATGAATCCAATTACAGCACAAAGAGGTTCCTCTATGCCAGGGTCAGGGGCGCTGTTAGATGTAAAACTGTTCTGGGGCACATCCCCACCATGCATTACTCATCTTTCCATCATAATCATTCTGCAGCATGTGCAAAATGTGCAGCACAGTATTTTTATATGAACCTCCCACTCAAAGTTTTCTGCTTCTGCTCTGGGTCTGCCAGAGCTGAGGGTGATCGGAGACATAAAAATCCTCATCAGAACTAATCTGATTCATATTCATATTCATATAACATGCCAGCATTAGCAAAGGTAACATGAATTTAGATGGAGATTTTGTTGTATTTAGTGACATTCCACTAATTCAGGTTCTATAAGACCCACCCCTTTAGAGGGACAAAATACATATAGTAGTTGCAACATATAGTAAATATAGTTATAGCTTTAGTTATAGGCTCTTCTTTATGTATGTTGTAGATATTAAAGGAAATACTTTAAAAATAAAACAAGGCCTAAGTGACATACTTCAATGGCAGGATGGCTTCAAAAACATCCACATTAATGATACAATTACAAGAAAACTGCATTTGAAACTGGATCTATCTACAGATTTGTGTTCTCCTGTCATTCACCCCAATCTTACTTATTTGATATACTAATACCTTTCTTTATTGTGACACAACACTATGGAATTTAGCTATGTAATTTGGCTGGAAAACTGATTGTTAATAAAATACTTGTAGAGTCGCTATTTGTTCTTTAAAAAAAAAAAAAGAATATTAAAAAAAAATCCACTGGACTTCGTTTCCAAGTTTGAAGACGTTTTGCTTTTCATCCAGGAAGCTTTTTCAATTTAAAATATCTTTTTGAATTGAAAAGTTTCTTGAATGCAAAAACAAAAACATCTCTTAAATAAGGGAAAATAGAATGCATCTGATCAGTGCAAAAGGCTGTGTGGGAAAAAACAAAGAAAGAAACAACATCTTTTTAAATTAAATATTTACAAATGTTTCTATGTAATTTCATTATGGTTTTTGTTAACCAGATCAGAAGCTTTTGGAAAATGGACACAGGGGAAATAATTAGGCAGCTGGTTTACAGAATTCACATCCCTCTATGAGAACAATCTTTCTTAAATATAGAAAATTTTGTTGTCCACAATGTCCCTGATGTTCTATAAAATAGAGCCATGAGGAGAAAGTTTTAAGGAGATGTGATAAATAACGTACTGGCTTTTAAACATTGCAGCAGTTTCCCTTCTGAGCGTGTCCCTTTCTGTGGGAAACAGCATCTTAGCTAAAAGTTCATCAGAGTGTCATTCCTCCCAGACTCTTTCTGCGTTTCACGTCTC
>NW_015150466.1:2038361-2039451 GCF_000732505.1 Cyprinodon variegatus
AACCCCAGTGGGCCTCAGCAGATGGCCGCTCACACTGAGCCTGGTTCTGCTGGAGGTTTCTTCCTGTTAAAAGGGAGTTTTTCTCTCCACTGTCGCTACAAGCATACTCAGTGTGAGGGATTGCATTTGAGTCAATGAGTTGATGCAATCAACTGGTTTTCCTTAGATAGAAAACTTTGAATCAATGTGACTGGATGGTCTGTAGAACTGTAAAGTGCCTTAAGATGACGTTTTGTGCATTGGTGCAATAGAAATAAACTGAATTGAATTGAATTAATGTGTATCTATTGGACAGGAAATAAGATGAGGAGGAACAAAGGCTCCAGTTGATGAAGTACCTCCAAATTTTTCAGGTTAACAGCTGTTTATATGTAGACTTATAATCTACTCAGGCATTTATGACCATTTGATGTAAATAAAGCAGTGACTGCGAGACCCCAATCCTAGAGCAGGAAATTCAGCTCTTAATGACATACATTACAGCCAGTTTTGAATGTTATGTAAGACCGGAGTTTGTGTACAACTTTTCTCTGAACTTTAATGATGTTCCCACACGTCATTTGAAAAAAATGTATATAGATTTGCTAATCACAGGGGGGAACATGTTTTGATCAAAATCAGACAGAAAACAAAAAGCAAACAGGTTAATGGGCTTCTCGTGAATACCAGAATCCATGGGGAGAAGATTTGAGACATCTGAAGGAATAACAAGCTACTGGAGGACAGAAAAACGAGCACACGAAGAGGACGGAGACGTTTACATCATATTCATGACTGCACCTGCAGTAAAACACAGTTACTGTGTGGATAAAGGGGATCCAGATGTTTACATTCCTCTCCAGAGGCCGTCCATTAAGATATGGGTGTGTGTGTTTGCATGATTGGTTATGCGTGTGTTACTGGTGGAACAGAGAAGTTTGTGAAAAACTCTCATCATGGGATCAAGTTCTGCTCCAAGTCAAGGAGAAACTGTCAAAAGGCTGAAATCCATCCATCCATCATTACTAGTTTAGGTCAGAAACAAAGCAGGAGAAATCCCCTCAGGGGCCCCTACATAGATGTTCAGGGCCCCCCTGGCACTTATACTCAG
>NW_015150466.1:2041289-2045295 GCF_000732505.1 Cyprinodon variegatus
TGGGACGGAACTCAATGGGAAAAGAAATTATTCTTATTTCTTATTTCAATCGTTGCGCATATTAGCTGCGACATATGAATCAAGATGATATAGCTGTAATATTTGATTGGCAGATGACCGTTGATATATGATTGGCTGAATTTAGGTGTTACCTCTAAGATAATTTAAAAAAATGATTTTAAGACAGGTGTTCTCAAAAATAGAAATGTTCTAAATTTTGGGACAATATCGTCTGATAACGAGTACATTTATATGCATGTTTAAGACTTTAAATACTAAGCTGCAGCTACAGATATATTCCAGCCTGATTGTTTTGTGCAATCACAATCATAGATTCCAACTCCAACACACAATGCTACCCACTGCTCTGGAAGCTTTTTTTGAAAAGTTTACTTTGTTCTCTGTTTGCTGTTCCTCTCGTCCCATACAGATGTGGAAGCAGTAACCTTCTTGGAGTTACTATATTTCTTTTCTGTCTATTTTGTTTTATTTTATCTCTTTATCGCACATTTCCTCTCTCTGTTTTTCCCTCCTCTTAGTTTGTATCACCTCTTTCTCTTTCACCACCGTTGTCCGTTGTATACAATTTTCATACTGGTCTGCTTGTGAAAGCAAAGCTGTTGCTCAGCTAGCATTGACTTTTTTTACTTTTTAACAACACTTTAAAACAAGTGTCAGCTAAAAATAATTAAATAAGGAGCTTGTTAAATAGTATTTTTCTGTCATCTGACACAGTATATCAAATTTTGTTAAAACCCCACAGCTGAAAAAAATCCTCCATGTTCTGTGTGATTCTGGGGAAGAGAAACAGTCTTATTCTGGCTTTCATGGCATCAAGGTGAGGTTCTTCCTGCAATCTGTCTCTATGGGTAAATGGCCAGCCAGCTCTGGGACATCTATTCCCAGAGCTATATTGGCTAAACAGGACACTAAAACCACAAAAAATAAAAAATAATAATAAATAAAATAATAAAAAAAGATTTTATTTTGAAAAATTATTGTTTAATATATACTTGAATAAAATAAATATTGAAATAAAATATATATATATAGGCTGCTAATCATTTTATTTATTGTTTTTTTAATTTTTATTTAGCATTCAACTAAATTGAAGTTGAGAAAGAACTAAAAGCACCTTCAGGTTACATGTCATCATGTAGGGATAGCGGGAGGTCCAGCAGCAAAATATGACCGTTAAGATGCTCTTCC
This sequence comes from Cyprinodon variegatus, assembly GCF_000732505.1. NCBI lineage: Eukaryota > Metazoa > Chordata > Actinopteri > Cyprinodontiformes > Cyprinodontidae > Cyprinodon > Cyprinodon variegatus. The sequence goes on from NW_015150466.1 coordinate 2,042,499, forward strand.
TAACATGAACAATGCTGCCCTCTGCTGTCCACATTGAAGTGGTGCAATGTAGATATTATTTAACTTCAAAAAAGGAATAATTTTGAATTAAAAGAAAATAGTGGAAGATATGACCTGCAACAGTATAAAAGTCACGGAGTTGTATGGATTTATTATTCAAAAACACAAATATTCTAAAGAGGTTTTAAACAGCAGATGAAAAATATTCATTTTGTAAAGTGAAAAACAACATAAAATTAAATGAATTTTTTTTGACGAACATGCTCAATGATAACAGATGGTGAAAGATAAGATCAGATAATATAATATATGGGGACCCCTATTTCATAATTCTGCTTCATTCTATCTCTATTCTCCCACTCAGCAGAATCTATTAGTTCAATATCTAACGTTCTGCTCTCTCTGCTTTTTCTGATAGTAGCTTCATCTGGTCTGTTCCTGTTTGGCTGTGACTCCATCCTGGAGAGAATTATCAGCTGTGCTGCTGCCGTCAACACCTTTGTTTATAGAAGTTGGAGATCTGCCTGTTTTTCAGTGTAGTCCCGTTTCTCTGACTGTAACTGGCTGGATGTGCTTTCTTCATCCTCTGACATGGGAGCTGACTCAGAGCTCGTCTGCCTGGCTGTGGGTTTTTTTAGGTTTATTCTTTTATACATCATGTGCATTGTTACTTTTTTAGCAAGATTAAACAGAGTAGAAGGCCTTACTTTACATTATGGATGTCACTTTGTGTAAGGAGGTCATCTAAATAGGACAACCGTCTTGTCTTTTGATGATACACAGGACATGGGCACATCTTGGAGCCGGACTGATAGAGGAGAGCTATCTGTAATCATTGAGCATGGATGGGGTTACAGTTTCTGATACGGACAGCAAACCATCCACCTGATCCACCACATAGACTTATGAGGTATAAGAAGGAGAAGATGACCTTGTTCGGGGCTCAATCTTTCCTCAACTTTGCCGGACCCTCGCTGACGTTTTTTGAGCCCACAGCTTTGCATACATCAAGCAATTTCTCTGTCCTGTAACGACCTGATCTGTATTAAACTCTGTTATTTTTTTACTCCTGTTTTTATACCGTAGTCCTTTTTTATATGGTTTTACCCAGTTTGAGTTAAGCGTAGTAAACATCTTGCTCCCAGGAAAAGAACCGGTAGGGAAGTCCTGAGGCGCAACTGCCTTCAGCGAGACATAACTTCCACATTTAACAGTTTCCTGGACGGGGCCGCCTTTTACAGTTGCCTTTTGAATCTCTGCTTCTGTCTCCTTGAACCCCAGTCAGACTCAACAGATGGCCGCTCACACTGAGTTTTTCCTCTCCACTGTCACTACAAGCATGCTTAGTGTAAGGGATTGCCTTCGAGTCAATGAGTCGATGCAATCAATTGGTTTTCCTTAGATAGAAAACTTTGAATCAATCTGACTGTATGATCTGCTGAACTGTAAAATGCCTTGAGATGACATGTGTTGTGAATTGGCACTATAGAAATAAACTGAATTGAATATAATATATGATAAAAATCTAAATCTTTGCTTTAATTTCTTGGAAAATCTGATATAAAAAGAAAATCTTTATTTTTATTGAAAAATTCTAAAATGCCCCCCTACGCACACAAACACAAACATATCCGTGTTTTCATGACATATGGGGTCATTTCTTTAACTTACATTCATTTTATCGTAACGTAAACTGAATTGACTCCTAAGTGTTAAACCTAATCCCAACTCAAAGTAGAAAACTTTACCGTTTGGAGACCATTGAATGTCCCATTAAGTACCAGTCCCAACAGTATAGGACATTTTACAACTCACTGCCCCCACATAAAACACCTCCATGTCCACAACCTCTGTGATGTTAACTCTGACAAGGAATTAACTCTCTTTGTTTGTAATATTTGAAATTTTTATTATGATGAAGCAGCAGCTTTTGAAGAGCAGAAAACCTAAAATTGTCCACCAGGTGGCAGCAATGTCTGCAGATTGCAGTTTTCTCCAGTCCTTCATAAAAATAACGTTATATGTTTAAGGAAAACCTTTCAAGAGAATCAGAATTTATATATTTGTATTGTTTATTAACTCTTGAAACACATTTTAAGGGATATCGTTTTCAGCACCGTTTTGAGTATGTCTCCTTTCTTGCTGGCTGTTTATTACTGAGCCATTTACTTTTAGCACTATTGTGTGAATATAAGAATAAAAACCAAGTATAACTAGATTATCAGGGTCCACTCATTTTTTGTAAACTGGCAAAGTTCCCCTACAGTTTACTTTCAAAGCTGCTGTTAGAATAATTGATCCAATGTTTTCTTAAATATAGATTCAGATGCAAATTTAAATGTGAAGCACTCAGCTAATTTATGTCTAGTGTGATAAAAACAAAAAAAGAAAAGGAAAAGGTTGTGGACTGACTGAGAGACAAAGCTTCTGTTCTCTCTCTGGAAAGGTCTGAAATGTTATGTTTGATTTATTTTGTGGATAACTGTCAATGAAAACGTATTTGAATTAGCAAATGCAAGCCAATGTAAGGGAATGAATTGGAGATTTTTTGTGGTTTGTTGTCAGGTCATGCAAAAACAAATGTTTTATCTCTCAGAATAGAAGTTTAAAGACCACAAGTGCAGATCACAAGTTTTTGTCTTTGCTGAGCTGTTATTTTTCATGCACACCTTCTCATGTATGAAGTCCTAAATATTCCCAATCCCCAATTTTAATCAACATCTTAATCAGCATCCTTTATGCAATTTCCAAGACATACATAAAGCATCAGGGTGGGCATATTTGGGGATTTGGAGAA
>NW_015150466.1:2046200-2064608 GCF_000732505.1 Cyprinodon variegatus
GATCTTTTAGTTATCAGGCTCCTCTCCTGTGGAACCAACTACCAGTTTTAGTCCGTGAGGCAGACACCCTGTCTACTTTTAAGGCTTAAAACTTTTAAACCTTTTTGATAAAGCTTATAGTAAGGGGCTCAGGTTAGCTGAGCAATCTTTTATTGTTTTGCTGTTATTGGCTTAGACTGCTGGAGGACATAAGGACCCCCTTTCCTCATTCTACTTCATTCTATCTCTATTCTCCCACTTTTGGCTGTGACTCCATCCTGGAGAGAAATATCTACTGCGCTGCTGCCATTGTTTATAGATGTTCCAGATCTGCCTGTTTTCCAGTGTAGTCCTGTTTCTCTCACTGTGCCTGGCTAGATGTACTCTCTTCATCCTCTGACATGGGAGCTGGCTCGAAGCTTGTCTTCCTGGCTGTGCGTTTCCTGAACTGGGCCGTCTGTGGAGCTGGTTAACAGTTGCCTTTTCTATCTCTGCTTCTGTCTCCTTGAACCCCAGTCGGCCTCAGCAGTTGGCCGCTCACACTGAGCCTGGCTCTGGTTCTGCCGGAGGTTTCTTCCTGTTCAAAGGGAGCTTTCCTCTCCACTTTCGCTACAAGCATGCTCAGTGTGAGGGATCGCTTTGAGTAAATGAGTCGATGCAATCAACTGGTTTTACTTAAATAGAAAACTTTGAATGAATCTGACTTTACAGTGGAATCCATTTAAAATGCCCCTACTTTCCTTAAAGGGCCCTTGGCTAGAACCCTATAAGTCATTTTTTAACATAAATCTTTGTACTAAAATATTCTTTCTCTCGTGATTAGTCGACATTAAGATCTAAAGAGAAGTGTTATCTTCTGGTCAGACCCTGTAATTCAATGAAAGGGTGGAGTACGGGAGCTTGCACTTGCAAGAGCCCCCATTCCCCAGCTCTTTGCTGCCCATCATACTTCCGTCAACTGCTCTATAAGACTAACTTACAAATGGGATCATAACCGGAATGAGTCCTCCCATGCTGGTGGTGGCCTAAGCCCCAATTTTAATCAACATCTTAATCAGCATCCTTTATGCAATTTCCAAGACATACATAAAGCATCAGGGTGGGCATATTTGGGGATTTGGAGAAGGGTCAGCCTTTCTGGCCTTGCTTCCAATCCTTATGCACACCTGTGGTTGTTTGAATACCCTGCTGCTCTCCACTCTTTGGTGGGGCCTGATCCCAGCCCCAAGTGAATTTCTGTCTGTCTATTTGTCAGGTTGAATGTTTGCCTCCCCCACCCCACCTACTGCAACATGCTAGGCCCCAAGTATGAGCAGGGTCTGTCTTCTCCCCCTAATTTTGCTCCCCGCCAGTGAGAGGTGCCTTTGTCTGCTGGCGTACCCATGGTTCTCCCAGTATGGGTTTGGGTGCTTTGACGGGCGCTGTCTCATTCCTGGTGGCTGCCAGCGTAGCCTATGGGCTTGCAGCCGCTCGCAAGTCCATGGGACATCAGCACTATGGAATCTAGGGTCAGGCACCTCAGGGACTGGGTCCCTTTGGAGTTTGGTCCCTCTGGATTGGGGCTTCCGGTGCTCTCTGCCCCTTTCTGGTGGGTATGCTCATCCCTCTGTCTGCCCTGCTTGTTTGCCGGTGATCTCGGCGTCAACTCTTTATTGGTTCTGGGTCCTGAAGGGCGAGTCTGGGGCCGCCCAAACCTGCTATTATAACAATTTTTTTCATCATCTCCTCACCATTGGTCTTGCCTTCCACACACATGCACATCTAAGGGATACCCCGTTACTCTGGAAACTTTCTTTGATGTTTACTCTGGTTGTCTGTTGTCCTCTCATTCCTGCTGTTATGTTCTCTGCTTTCTGTCCCTCTCATCTGATAAAGGTGTGGAAGCAGACTTCTAAGAGTTATTGTATGTCTTCTGTGTCTGTCTTTGCTGTTTTATTTTCTGTCTTTTCATGCACTCTTTCCTGTCTCTATCCCTGTCTCTCTCCCTTTAATTATACACTCTTTCTTTCTGTCTATGTGTCTGTTGTATGTGATTTTACTTCTTAAAAAGATTTCAATGAAGATTCATATACAAGTATCAAGCAGAGCTTTATGGCAACAGTCATAATGGTCTGCTCAGGAGAGCAAATCTTTTGGGCTATCAGCTGCTCTGGGACACACGTGCGTGTGTGTGTGTGTGTGTGTGAGCACTCAGAGTGGGGACCATTTTTCCAATTTCACCAACAAATTGAGAACCAAAGTGAGGACATTTTGGCGGTCCTCACATGCTATTTTGCTAATGGTTAGGTTTAGGGCTAAGGTGTCAATTGGTTAGGGTTAACGTGAGCTATGCATTGGTAATGGTTAGGTTTAAGGTTAGCTTTAGGGTTAGGGCATAGAAAGGGTTGAAAATGACTGAAAATGAATGAAAGTCAATGGGAGTCAACACATGGTCCTCACTATGATGGCAGAAGGGGTGTGTGTGTGTGTGGCCATGTCTTTAATACCTGGCGGGGACAATTTCCTAGGAATATGCTACATTTTGGGGACTCATAGGTACTTGTGGGGACCAACAACTGGTCCCCATAAGGGAAGTTTATCTTCTTGGGGTGGGGGTTAGGTTTAGGACTAAGGTGTGAATTGAGTTTAGGTTAGGTTTAGGGATAGGTATGTGTCGGTAATGGTTAAGGTTAGGGCAAGGGTCATGGTTAGGCCATATAAATTAGTAGGAAATGAATGGAAGTCAATGGAAGGTCCCCACAAGGATATTGTGACACAACATATGTTTGTGTGTGTGTGTGCGCGAGTAATGTAACTTTTCCAGTGAGGATCTTGGTGGAGAACCTGGGTAACCTACACAGGTGGAGCTCATCAGCCTCATCAGCACTATGATTAACCCTTAAAGCCGAGTGTATCACATTTAATGCATGAGTTTCTAAGACTTCTGTTTCATAATTGGGATATTTTTGTGCTTGAAAACCCAGAATTACACAATCAGACATATGCAATGAACAGAAAATGTGTAAAAGATAATATAGAAATGATTAATGTATCAAAACTGATGCAAATACATACTCTTATTTAACTTATTCAAAAAAAAAATATGTTTTTTATTTCCTTTTTCAGAAAGTTAATTGACAACTCTAATAAAAGAAATAGAATTTTATGTCAATTATTTCACGATCCAGGCTTAAAAGGGTTTAAAGAGCAATAATCCCTCAGCGCTGGACGATTAACGTTTACCGGTAGTCTCTCTGGCCTTCTCTTGTTGTTACCTGTCACTAGCAGATGGCTATCTCCTTTTCATTTGCCACAAGTTCTTTAGTCCTTGTGTTTGCTCATTGGATTTCCAAGAAGAATCAGTTCCTCTGTTTCTCCTCCTGTGGATTGACCTGGAATTTACCTACCTGCCCGCTCTGCCGTTCATCATTTCCCACCCGTCTCCATCAGACCCCTGGTTCTCTGTATTACCACCCACCTCGCACTACTCTGAGGATTCAATTCATATCAATTCAGTTTATTTATATAGTGCCAATTCACAACACACGTCATCTCAAGGCACTTTACAGTTCACCAGATCATCCAGTCAAATTGATTCAAAGTTTTCTATTTAAGGAAAACCAGCTGATTGCATCGACTCATTGACTTGAAGGCAATCCCTCACACTAAGCATGCTCGTATCTTTTTTTTATTATTTTATAAAATGTCAGTGTATAACATGGATGCATAAACACCTTATTTTATTTCAGTGTTAAATTCTGTTTAAAGTAACAGATTAGAATTAAAAATGTCTCCGGACCTTTACTGGTTGATGATTTACTTTATTCTGACACCGTTGATTTTTAGTTGGTTACCCCTGATCTATAGCTACTCTCCACTCATATAGAAATATGAGGTGATTGAAAACAAGGAGTTTGATTAATTTTCAATCATTTGACTCTGTTAAAGCTTAGACTTTAACTTCCAACCAAAAATGCCGATTTTTGTTCTGATTTGTAAGATTGTCAGACAAAAAAAAAGATGATTATACTGTGAAAGTTAGCTTGTTGCTAGCTGACTTAGCATCTCTGATTAGATGGTTGATGGGAAATAGTGACAGATCCAGAACATCAGAGTTTGAGCTTTAAAGAAACTTTTAATAAAACTATTATTAAAACAAAGAACATAAAATATATGGAAAAAGTCTCTATTATTGGGCGAGAGGATCATTTTTTCACCAGAATATTATTATTATTTTTTAATATTCCTAAAGCTTTTAAGCCTTCACTCATGTCATGTTGCCTGATTTCCTTAGCTCAGCTTTTCATTGTTAGACCCTGGAAGCTGTCAACAGCTTTTCTTCCAGCTGAGTTACAGACTTTTGAAAGTTGGACATCTTGGCACCTGAAACAAAATTGCAGAATAGCTGCAATTAATCAAGAACCTCGTTAACATCATGCAGATGCAATCGATGGTAATTAAATAATAATTAATGCACATTTAAAAATATTAAAGGAAGTGGAAAGAATGGGGCATCATTAAAAAAAAAGCTGCTTAAATTATTAACTGGGAAAAAAAGAGCAAAAGCAGCAGGTTTAATCTGAGGATGTGGTCTTTGGCTTTAGCCAAAAGATGAAGGAATGGGGAAGCATAACATGGAAGCAGCTTCTAAGCCCTTCTGGCCAGTTTACACGCTGAAGGACCATCTTTGTTCGCTCTGCTGGACAAAAAAAGCCGGAGTTCGTATTGAACGGGTGTCAGCTCTATGCTTAAGGCGAGCGCTGCATGCTGGCAAATTAAAAGTAAAGTTAATTAACCACTTGAGTAAGTAGAGCAGTCAGGATGGAGCCAAATCAATTAGCTATTGGCAGGGGACACAAAGCTGGGGGGCCTCTACTAACCGGAGCCGACACAGTCCTCAAACACGACCTGACGGCTGTTTACACACGACGTTCAACGCAAAGAAGAACCAGAACAATGAGCAAAAAGCCGAACCTTTAAAACATGTCTGTGAAGTGATTCCTCTCGATGTGAGACTGCAGAACATTTCAGTTAATCAGTCACACTTTTAAACCTGCCCAAGGTTCAAAGGTCAGCAATGGAAGATGTAATGATGGATCAGGAAATCAGCTCTAAAGCCTCACCTTACTTTACAAATGATACAGTTTTATATGGCTCTGGATATTTTGCTTTATGGCATTTAAAATGGAAAAAATGAAGAAGTCAGGTGGATTTTTTTAAACATAATGACTGAGATGAGAAAAACTGAAAATATTTCCAAGAAAATTATGGCGGGGGGTTTATGGGTTGAATTTTGTTCCATTGTTGTTGCAAAAAAAACATGCTTTGTAAATGAAAATAATAAAAACACAATCCAGACATAAAACTTTGAAAAACAAAGGTCCAAAAAAATCCCGTAAAAGGTTTAAGAGCTGCTGAGTGTTCAGATTTTATTAAATTTTTATTTTTTTATTTCAGGTTTTAATTTTCTTATTTTTAAATCAAAACAAATTTATATGCATGTAAAACGTAATTTTTTTTTTAGTTTTATGACTGCATTCTTTAAAAAAAATCAATTTCTTTATTTTTTAAAGTCTGGCAATGTGGTAATAAGAATAATTTTCTTGATGCCAAAAAGAGAGCCGAACAGATTTTGCTTTCACAAGTGGTGCCATAGTATTACAGATCATATGGACACTGCAATGTAAGTAGAACAGGAAAGGAAAAACGGGAAAAATGAGAAAAGATGAAAGAAAAAGGAGATAAAAGGGAGACATCTTAAGTCAGCTTCATCACCCGCAAAGAGATGTAAAAAGAACAGCACCACCAAATATAGTATAAGAGATACAATAAAGTGGCACCTTGATACTATCACTGAAGTATAAGTAGTATTATTTAATCTGACATGTATACTGTGGTAGCTGAATATAAGAATATGGTCTTTCTGTATGGAAGTGAATCTGTAAGTACCTAGAACCAAGCACTTGTAGTTGTTTGTAAGAGTGCACTTGTGCAAGTAAAGTTTTTTTCAAAGGAAAAATGTTGCTGCTACGCCCAGCAGACCAATAGAAATGAAATAGAAACAATACAAAACAAAAGAAGGCAATTTGTTAAACTCAATCTGAACTTAAAAGTAAACTATGGAAAATATAAAATCTGTAAAAAATAAAAATAGTAAAAATAAAAAATATATATTTTTGAGGGGTAAAAATAATAAAATATAAAAAAATGAATAAAAAAAATAAATAATCCCTCTTTTTCCATTAAATTTTTTTTGCTAATGCCATCTCTGTATTTATTTAAAATTCAATTTACAAAACTCTTTGCTAAGGAAAACCAGTTGATTGCATCAACTCATTGACTCAAAGGTAATCTTTCACACTGAGCATGCTTGTAGCGACAGTGGAGAGGAAAAACTCCCTTTTAACGGGAAGAAACCTCCAGCAGAACCAGGCTCAGTGTGAGCGGCCATCTGCTGAGGCCGACTGGGGTTCAAGGAGACAGAAGCAGAGAAACAGAAAGGCAACTGTAAAAAGCGGCCCCGTCCAGGAAACACACAGCCAGGGAGACGAGCTCCGATCCAGCTCCCATGTCAGAGAATAAAGAGAACACAACCAGCCAGTCACTGTCAGAGAAACAGGACTACACTGGAAAAACAGGCCTCCAACATCTATAAACAAAGGTGTTGATGGCAGCAGCACAGCTCTTATACATATAAAACAATAATGGAAACAAAATTGACTCCATCGGGGTTACGGCTGCTAAAAAAGACAGTCTGCAAAGGTTGAAATGGTTATTAAAGCAATCAGCATCTGTATAACTGCAGCCTGGTGGTCATCACCTAACATTATGTTTACTGCATTCAGATAATGAGCTTAAAACATTTTAGCATGAGAAAAAAAGGTATATTATGAATAAAATATTGTTTTTTAGTACTGGTAGACCCGATGTAAAAGACAGAGATAGAGACGGCTGAAGTAATCCGTTGGAGTTAAAGCACCAGAATTATTTGCTCATGTTTGACCTTTCTATGCAGACCTGTTCTCAGCTTTCTACATAGCTGAGCTTATTTTTCTCCTAAATGTTCTCAGGGACAAAAAGGTCGCAGTAACACCCTTGGATCACCGGGTGGCAACATTCACACACATTCACCTTTTCAGAAAGGAGAACTGCAGGGGGCTGAGGTCTTAATTAACAGGGCGACAGTTTGCATTTCACACTTGAATGAGTTCCTTAGAAACGAGTCGTCTGACACTCAGACAGGAGACAGGCATACATGGATGCTCACCTGGAGACCACAATGAAACAGAAGAGGAAGCAACTATTCAGCATGCAATCACTGACTTTCTGCCCTAAGCAGAGATGATCCACTGGGTCCTGTCTTTCTCTGTCGTACTCCCAGACGGAGCTACTGATCTTTTACTGCAACTAACTGGGTCTGCTCTCTTTCTTCTTCTCAAAGACACAATGCAGTCAAATATCTACTGTCATCCTGCTCATCCTTCGGGAGTTAATCCTACAAAGTCAGTGACTTGATACAATCAGCTGGTTTTCCTTAAATAGAAAACAATGCAGTGATGGACTCAGACCTGAACCTGCAGAAGCTCATAATGACAGAAACAAAGTCAGCCTTCTATCACCTAAAGAACATTTCCATGTTAGGACTAATGCTGTAAAAACTATTTCCTGCTTCGTTCGTCTTTAGTAGAATTGATCCTTGTAGTGGTATCTTCACAGGTCTGCCTAAAAAGTGGATCAGACTGCAGATGATCCAGAATGCTGCTGCCCATGTCCTCACCAGAACTAAGAAAGTAGAGCACATCAGTGTAGTTCTATAGTCCTTCTTCTGGCTCCCTGTATCTCAGAAAATAGACTTTAAAATCCCTCTAATAGTCTAGAAATCACTGAATGGCTCCAAAATGCACCACAGACTGGTTGGCAGGGGATCAAGAGCAAGACCTCCTAGTTTTAGTGGAACAGAACCAGATCCAAACACGGAGAAGCAGTTATTAGTTCTTAGCTCCACTAATCTGGAATAACCTCCCACAAAACTGGAAAGGTTGCTTTAATGCCAGATTGAAAACATTTGTTTTAACAAACTTTGACTGAGCATCTAAACATCACTAGTTACTTTTTTAGTCCAACTTTGCAAACCAACAGACCGTCACACAAAGCTACAAACTAGCATCCTGTACGATGTCTGGGATAGTGTCAGAGGTGTTCTGGGTGTTGTGGACGGCACTACAGCCAGAGTTTCTGCCATTAGGTACCAAACAGGAAATACGCATAGTGTAGAGCGGAAGTAGAACTGACCAATCAGAGACCTCCTGTGTGTCCAGCTGTCTGATGGCAGTCTGAGACTGTTTTGGGATCTGCTGGACCTGCAGTGAATGCTGCAAAGTCTCTTCCCAGAGGGCAGCAGGGAGAACAGCCCATGGTGGGGTGTGAGGGGTCACCTATGATGTAACAGGCTCTTACAGTAGCAGCCATTCAAAATGGCTCTTCCCAGTCAAATGCCAGCCGAATGGCAACCTACTCCCCTGCGACTCCCAGTAAAATCCCCTCCAACTTCCAGCTACTTGCCTTCTTCTGGGCGTGCATATTTTTAAAATCTGACTCCACCCTTTCACTGAATTACAGGGTCTGACCAGGAGATGACGCTTCTCTGTCCACCTTCAACAGAGGGGGTGGATTTAGGTCTCCCTGTACAGGAGAGCGGAAGACCTTGTCTATTTAGCCAGGCCAAAAATCCCCTTTAACGACGGACGTTCCAGACACTTAGATGGGTATGGGGTATAGCAGTCTAACAAAAGACGCCAAACGACCCCCCTTCCAAATGGACGGACCCCTTCCTCTGTTCCAATTTGCACATTTTCAAAACAGAAACAAGATCTTCTTGGGCTACTGTATAAAACCTCAAACTCAACGCTATTCCTGACATTTTCAATTGAAAAAGCTTCCTGGATGGGAAGTAAAACGTCTTCAAACCTGGAAACAAAGTCTGGTGGATTGTTTTAAATTTTAATTTCTGGAAATCTCTTTAAATCTTAATGTCCACAAATCATGACCGAAATTATATTTCTAAAAAGGAATTGTAGGGGACCAGCCAAGTACCAGCCAAGGGCCCATCAAGTAAAGTGGGGAAATTTTAAATGGCTAATACTGTATATCTTTGAAAAATGAAAGGAAAGTGGGGAAATTTCTCAAAACTAAAAGCAGATTAAAAAACTATTTCAGCCTATTTTGTTATTTAACATTTAAGGGAAACCTATAGAAACTTAAAGTATATTGAGTTCAGCTAACTGCACCTAAAAGTCTAATAACAAAGAGTTTTTTTTAACATTAAAATCTCTTAAAAATTCCAGTAAAATGCTGGTTTGTTGTTTGAAAAGGAAAGAAGTGATTCGACTGAAGGAAAAACATACATCCCAGAGCAGCTTGTGGAGGTCTTAGTCAGCCTATATCGGTGATGATGGCTGAAAGAAACCTTCATCCCACCTCTATTGATTGAGGGAGCAGGGATGGAGATCAAGTATTGTTCATGCTGATGTATGATGGCAGCAGAGGAATTACTGAGACCTATGGAGCAACATGACTGACAGAATCAACATCTTAATCTGCTCTGTCATCTGTTTGCCATCGCTGGTTTTCATATGCCTTTAAATCCCTGGATATAAACACTGCAGCACAGTTTACAAGCTCAGTCACTGCGTCTTTCAATCAGCTTTATGCAAACCCCTGAAGGATGTGACAAAAAGGTAGGTTAAGCCTCATTAACTCCCTGCTTTGTTATTGTGGCGTCCCTCATCAAACAACCCTGATCGGTATCATTAAAACTCTGAATATGTCCTACTGTTAGCTGAGCTCTGACCAAGCAGGTGTTGGAAATGACATCATTAATTGCTGTCTGTATTGTCACATCTGGGAACATATTCAATATGCACCCATAAAAGTACGGTGCCAAAAAGGAAAAAACAAATTAGCAAAAAAAATCAGTAACCGTGATAGTTGACACACAAAGCAGGAAAAGAACCAATACCGAACTACAGTCATGTGAATGCAGAGTGGAATAAAGGAGCCAACAACTGGGAACATAAACAAATAACAGCAAATATAATGATAGAAACCTTAGTCAGTCAAATATGATACTGATATTTTCAAATATCCATTACTGTAAAAATGTCCATAGCTGTATATTGGTTATTTATTCTCCAAGTGCACAGTTTTATATTCTTAAAACACTTTACAATGCAAAATTTCTTTTTTATATTTTTCCCAGTTGTGTTATTCTTATACATTTTTCTTAGGTCCACATTTGTGTGACCATTTTCCATAATCTTCTTGCTGCTGTAAACACCAGAATTTGCCCATTGTGGGACAATAAATAGATTTTCTATTCTATTCTATAAAAGGGGTAGAAAGATATAAGTAAATCTAAACAATGTATGTGTAAAAAAAATCTGCAAAATCTCTTTTATTCAACAACAAAAAATACTTAGTTAAGCAAATTATGCAAAACAGCAATAAAAAGATTTAAATCCTATCATATTATAGTCCCCACACTCCAGATATATTAGAATTTGTCTTTAAATTACAGTCAAACCCATTTACACAGTGACAGATAAAAACCTTTAGATAAATCAAACATTACCGCCACATATCTGACTGAATAACCATTAAAACAACAATTTTCATTCATTTCATACGTAATTATTCACATACTTGTATTATATTAAACTAAACCTCCAATATTCACATTTATTTGGCGCCAAGTACCTTTTTACTCAGATCATGGAGCAGCTTGCTCGCAATGAATCCTGGGATATCCAAGGATAAAGAGGATACATCGGACGCAATTTAAAGCCACATAACAAGGAGTCTTTAAATCCAACCAGACCTCGGCGCCACACTATGACATAATTGGCATTCGAATCTGGCCTTCTAAGGATGCAGCCAATTAATTTGAACAGAGCCCAAATCTCTCCAGAGAGGTAATTAGGAAACCTTATGTAAAAATGGGTGATTTATGGCTTTCTGAACGCTCATCCACCAACACCCATTTTAGTTGATTCTTTCTTCAGATTACGCACTATATACCATAATGTTAACACGAAAGGAAAACATAAAACTCAAAAAGACAAGATTTGGTTTAAATTTTGAGGTTTAAATCCAAAGTTAAAAAGGTTAGCTCCCGAAAGTAGCGTAGGATCCCATTTTCGGCACAGATCGGGCAGAGACAAGCGATAAAACAGAAAGGATTTTAAGGCATTTATTTTCTCAGGAAACACATTATTAACTGTTAACACATTGTAATTTAGTACGTTTAGCATATTTGAGAAGGGAAAAACGTCATTTAGGGCGACCCAGATGTATATCTGGATGCGAAAATGAGCTGACGGCGCATGGACAGGACGGATGGTGCTTCCTGGACGGATCGGGTAATGACACAGTAAACCTATTGGCCAGTCCAGCCCTGGTTCTGATATCAGCTGTACTGAAACCAAAAGCTCAGAGTAGAGAAGAGCAGGTCGAACTAAACCGCATATCAGTAACTTCTCAGGGTAGCACAGCCACCTCCATGTTTGGAGGACCGTAGGTTAGTGCAGTCAGTCTGCAGAGGTCAAAGCTTTTCTTTGACTTTTTTATGATTTATTTTGTATGTTTCAGGTTTGAGAGGAGGGGAAATAAAGAGTTATGGATCTTTTTTTCTAAACCACAAAAACTTTAGCCAACCATTTGTCAAAAAAAATCTGAAGCATTTCGTAATTTTATTAAAAGAATCCTTTTATTTAGATCATAATAAACATTGATGTATGGTAAAAGGATATTTGTATGATACATCGTACCTTCACTAAAGAGGTTTTCTCGTAAAGTCTGGTAGACCTCCATAGAAAAAGCTGATTATGGAGTCATTTCTGCAGCTAATTGCTGCTGATGCTTATGTGGGTCCTCCACATGATGTTCAGAGTGTTTGTGATTAGGTGACAACATGGGGAGTTTCCATTAGAACATTTCCCAAACCTGCATGTGTTTTTATCAGGCCATTACTCCCTTTGACTCGCTCTGCTTTGGATGAATTCCTTCAGGTTGCCATGAAAACATGTCTGACATCTTTTACTAAGGAAGGGGAATACGAAAGAAAGACCTGCTTCTTCATATGTTCAACCCTTTCTTTTTCCTTTATTAAAGAAAATTAATTGAAACCTGGACAAAGAAAGCCATAAGGATCATTAAAAGTAAAACACTCCATAGATCAGAACAATATATGGAATTAAAAAATAAAGAAAGATGAGAGATTGCCCTCATCTGATGTGAGCCTAGGGAGGAGAGGACTGATTAAAATAAAAACTTTGATAGATTTTATGATGAACTTGCAATTCAGCACTCCTGCAGGGTAAAATAACCTCCATGCAGTTTTGTAAGTGAAAATGGAGCAGTGTGAAAGGAGGGTTTTAATCAAACCATTTCAGGCTCATTCCTCAGTCTCCACATCAACAGACCAAACTTCTGCAATCTTGACCCATTTAAATAGACACAAAGCAAGAAAATAGAAGCACTATCTGAGTGTGAAAAGCCAAACATCAGAAATAGGAAATGTTTCGTTAGAGTCTATCGATGACCAAGGAAAGGCAGGTTTATTTCTATTGCTTAATCCAGTAAAAAGACAATTCAAAGAGCTTTACAATAATATGAATTAAACAATAAACTAGTAATTAAAAAAAAAGCAAGTTAAGATAAAAACATGATAAAAGCAAGTACTAAAATAAATCAAACACTTTAACCACAAATTTAAAGTAATAATACCTCGGTTAACAGTTTAACTGCAACAATCAAAGGCAGCTCTAAACGAATGGATGTTTACTTTTTCCTTCAAGGAACTCAGGCTTTAAGCACTTTTACAGTCTTCTGGGAGTTTTTTTCCCTGAGTCAGTGGAAGAACTACAGAACCGGGCTGATGTGCTCTACTTTCTTGGTTCTAGTGAGAACACAAATTTTGGGGATCATTCCGGCTCTGGTGTTCCCACAGCAAGCCGATCAGAGCCGAAACGATTTTGAACACGGGTCTCTTGCCGAGTCATTTGACCCGGGTAGACACGTGTCAATGAGCTGTTTCCACTGCCACTAAAAGGCCATTGTTCCCGGGTTGAAATGGGTTTTTTGGCCAGTGGGAAAGGGGTATTAGTAACTGCCTTAATGTGCCTCTGAAGGTTCTGTAACCTCAGAAACTAGGACCCAATATTCAGACAGACAGACAAGGACGATTTTCAACAGGATTTATTAATAACTTACAAAAGAATTACAGCGAACGGCTAGGTGTCAGTGGGGCGGATACTCTGCAGAGATAGGAAACACAGGTGAATGATGGGAATGTCGGCTGATCATGACATTCAAAAGTCACTCACCCGATTCAAAGTTCAGTCCATCTTTTCCAGTGCTTCTTGCACCATTTCTCTCTCTCTCCAATGCATCTCCAACTCCCACGACTCGACCTGTATATCACTCGCCAAACATCTGCGATGTGGCGGGACGTTGTGAGCAAATATACTTCCTGTCATTTCTGGGCACACCAGAGCTGCACCCTGAGCCCTCCTATACCTTTGTATTGCAGAGGAGAAACCGCATATGGACTACGACGGAGTATTAGGGTCAGGCTAGAGAAGTTGTTTTTCTTCTATTTCGAGAATAAAGTCGTAAAATTACAAGAATAAAGTCGTAAAGTTACGAGAATGAAGTCATCATACCACAACCCGTTTCAGAAAGAAGGCTTCAAGCTCCGACCAGCATATGACGGTCGACCAGCTCCACCAAACAGCAATGTGAGTCCACTTTGACATCCTGCCCAATTTGATGCTGGTGCTAAAAGATTTCCTTATTTGTCAAACCAGAGCACATAATGCTCGACACTCCTCATGTTAGGAAAGAAAGTGCTTCTTGTAGGAGTTGTCATAAAATACAAATTGTTTCGCGTAATTTACAACTTTAAAAATAAGCACTGAGAGTAAGGAAGAAAAAGGTTTTATTCCGCTCTGCAGAGGAGAACCACACGAGACAGCTGCGTATAGCTTCCAGTGTAGCTCTGACTAGGTCATGCCCCACCTTTGCATTATAAAGATTCCTTAAACACGAACATTGAGTCTTTCCAAGAGAAACACTTCATCAAAAGACATAAATATATGTTCAGATAAACATTTCAGACAACTGTTTTCCGTTCACACCAGAGACAGGATATGAGGATCTTAAATACAATAAGGACCTGTTTATCTATGTTTTCCCCTTATCTAACCTAGGGAGGAAACTCCTTTTCAAACCTCCTTCCTTTCCCTATATCTCAGCATAAAGAATGGAACAATAGCTTCTCACTAATCACCATTATTCAGCAAGAAAAAATGGCACACTTTAATATTCAACCTTACTAACATCCAAGGAAAAAACCACAAATCACACTTTATTCTCTTAATATTACGACTTTATTCTCGTAATTTTAAGACTATTCCCGTTGTGACTTTTTTCTTGTAATGTTGTGACATTCTCGAAATGGATGAAAAAAAAATCTCTAGCCTGTCCCTAATACTCCGTCGTACATGTACAACTTTTAACGAGAATCAATGGGCCAAGATTTTTGTGCCCTAGGGCATCACCAATTCGACGAAAAATGGAATGACGTTTTACTAGTCATTAAATGTTTATCTTGCACATCTAAAATATATATTTAGATATATATTTCGAAATATTTTATATTTTAATTTAAAATAAAATTATAGAAAATATGATTTTTTTAATGCCTAAATCAGGGTCTTTGGGTTTGGAGTGGCGCCCTAGCGCCCTCTATTGGCCAGCAAGCACTGGAATAAGGGGTTATCATCATTTAACCCTAACAAAAAGATTAACCTGAATGTTCTTTGCAACTTCCAAGAGTGGTGAACACAAACTGCTTTTGGTGACATTTCATATTTATTCCCAAATAGAAACATATTTCCAGACATTTCGATCAACTTTAGCAAATACTTCAATCAAATAGAAACTGCTAAGGATGAAGATGCTAAAGGTGACTGCCACTTTATAAAATATCATAAAAATATCCTCAATATCTATATTTTATATTTCTTTTGTTTGATGACGCTTCCGCCTTTCAAACAGTAGCTATTCTGGGGTCAGGGTGGGACTGAGACGACATGGAGGCAGAAACCCAGAGCAGTCTGTGAACTTTCCACCTGTACTGTAGAAATGTGTGACTGTGTGCAGGCTGGTCGTGTGCAGCTAATAGTATTTACTGTGTTCAAATTTATGTGTGTGTGTGTAAGAGGGATTGGTTGTGTGAAAGTCAGCTCAGCCAAACTGCCAGGCTCAAACAGGATCAGCCACTAATCCTTTATCTGCTTAGCCACGGAGGTGCTGCTTGTGTGTGTGCTGGTGCATGTGTCTGTTTGGTTGAAGTTGAAAGATTGCACCTTGTGTAGCTGCTTGAGTCTGTGCCCAGAGCATGTGTGTGGGTGCATATCATAATTAATGACTCGAGGGAGGTTGCAGAGTGGGAGACGCTCTATTAACCCTCTAAAACCTAAAAACACTCCTGATCTCTGCAGGTTTTTTTTTACTTCTTCCAACCTTCCAGCAGGCAGGGTACTAAGTTTACTCTGTAAATGATCCAGTATTTAGATGAGCCTCTCCAGGGATCATCCAACCACTAGTTTCATTAGATTAGTTTAACTGCAGAACGATGGCTTAATGACACTTTTTAAAGCACATTTGTCATTTTTAGACATCATTCCATTTTTCACACCTTCATTCAGCAAACCGTATTTTAGTACTTTTATTGCTATCTAATTAAATTGCTATTTAGTTTCTAAATAAAAATATTTTAGACTGGCATGTGTTGCTTTTTGAACACATCCAATAATGTGCATTAGTACAACAAATCAAAGTGTGATTCAAGCTCAAATCAAGGTCAAATTGTTCACTTTATATTCACAATATAATATTCAATTAAAATATAAGAATAAAGTAACAAAAATAATCCAACTCCATATCAAACATGATTCAGTTCAAAATTCTTGACTGAACCAGTAAACTCAACTAATCAGCTACGATAAACACTTAGGAGGAAGCTGCGAAATGATGCAACAATATCACAGTTTAACATAGATTTTATGTTTGAGGAACAAAGTTTATCTTTAAGGAGTTTGCAATAAGCTTTTAAACTAATTGAGAGCAATTCTAATGTGTTTAAATCAATTTAATTCGATTCAGTTTATTTATATAGTGCCAATTCACAAAGAATGAATAATAAAACAAAACACAATTCTTCTTTTTTACATTAAAACATTTACCAAATACCATCTCTGTATTTGTTTAAAATTTTCATTTACTAAATTGCTTGCAATTCAGTTCAATTCATTTTATTTCTATAGCACCAATTCACAACACATATCATCAAAAGGCACATTATAGTTCACCAGATCATACAGTCAAATTGATTAAATGTTTTCTAAGCAAGCTTGTAGCGAGAGTGCAGAGGAAAAACTCCCTTTTAACAGGAAGAAACCTCCAGCAGAACCAGGCTCAGTGTGAGCGGCCATCTGCTGAGGCCAACTGGGGTTCAAGGAGACAGAAGCAGAGATACAAAAAGCAGCTGTAAAAGGCGGCCCCGTCCAGGATACACACAGCCAGGCAGACGAGCTCCGAGCCAGCTCCCATGTCAGAGGATGAAGAGAGCACATCCAGTCAGTCCCAGTCAGAGAAACAGGACTACACTGAAAAACAGGCTGATCTCCAATATCTATAACCAAAGGTGTTGAAAAAAGGAAAAAGGAACAGATGAGTCATACTGCTATGAGAGTTGTTTAAACCAATTAAAAATGCAGCACCAAGGAGGTAAATAAAAACTTAGTAAAATAATATTCCATTAAATGATTTGCTTAATTAGAAATCAATAACACTTTAGATAATTGGATCTTAAGTCTTTCTGGTTGTTCCACAGGAATTAACAAGAGGTAAGAACCATTTAGCTTCTTTAGCTAAATTTGTTCATTAAGACAATAGAGCTAATAGCTAGCAGAAAGGAGGGGGCTCATTTTAAAGGACTCGTCTGTCATATTTTAACAAACTGTAATGAGGAGTTTAAAAAAACATGTAAGCAAAGCTTGTTATGACCTTCTAAACAGGTGGCAGATGTAGAGCCATTATCTCTATGTTGTGTATTTGTTATGTCCAGCAACTGAACCAGGTAAGACCAGTCTGCACAATTTAATTCACAGCAGATTGGACTCACCTGGTTCTGTGGTTGGGCAGAACAAAGGCTGAATTCGAATTTATGGGCTGCGTCTTCAAAGGACACGGTCTACCTGGACTGGATCCTTTGAAGCCAATGAAAATAAGGAGACCAGAAGAGTTTTGGCTATGGATTCAAACAGTCTAGCCTTCAATGGCTTTCACCGCCGTAAGCAACAATGAGAGTTTACACTAAAAGAAGAAAAAATGAATACCGAACTTTTCACTACTGTTTCTTTTAAGAATTTTTTCTTTTTTTTATTGTCAAGTAAACAAAGACTACACTCATGAGAATACAGAGTGGAATAAAAGAAATGCAATGATGTAAAAACGGTAGAAAGATATAAAATCTAAACAATATATGTATAAAAAATATATCTGCAAAATCTCTTATATTCAACATCAAAAATACTTAGTTAAGCAAATAACAAATAAAAAACCGTATCCAATTTATAGTCCCTACGCTGCAGATATATTAGAATCTGTCCTTAAATTACAGCCAAACCCATTTACCCAGTAACAGATAAAAACCTTTAGATAAATCAAACAAACCGCCACATATCTGAATCAATGACCATTAAAACAAATATTTTCATTAGTTTCAGACGGAAATATTCAAATACTTGTATTATATTAAACTGCACTTCCAATTTTAACCAATGTTCGGCACCAAGTACCTTTTTCCTCTGATCATGGAGCAGCCGCTGTAGGTACCAGCTCTGCTCAGGTCCTGCACATGCCAGTGATGTTACGCTATCTGATTGGCTGGTTGCCCAGACAACGATAATAAGATCACGCAGCGTCCGTTACCGTGTCTAATGACCGATGAAGTTTTACTTATAGCTCGGACACTTAGCCACATTACGCTACAATACTTATGGATTCATATCGACAATAACTGTACTATAACAGTTTTATTTGTCTAAAATCTCTACGAAAGTCATTTTTTAGGATGTTCCATTTTGTCCTTCCTGCCCTCAGATCTTAATAAAAAGAATAAAAATAAGCTGAGACTTTTTGTGTCACCTTGTTAAAGGGCAGAGCTCAGTCTGTCTTAGAAGTAGGCTCAGACTGGGACAGATTTTCCGCCATGGCATTTTTCCATCTACGCCGGCCCACTTATGGGAAGCACAAACGCATGCGTCTCAAATGTGAAACAATACGAAAACACATTGTGGATTAACCGATCCATCTTCAAGCATC
>NW_015150466.1:2066078-2069038 GCF_000732505.1 Cyprinodon variegatus
GTCTAAGTGGGGTTGCCACATGTTGACATCATAAGAAGGGGCAGGGCCCCCGAGCAGATCAGGTGGTTACACTGGAGCAGCAGGAAAATTAAGGAGATTTTGAGAGGAGCATCCTTGTGCAACTGTGAGCGGCGGAGCGAATGAGAGAACATCCTCCTGAGCGGGAATTGTGCGGCGCTCCATTCACATGCTCTGATTTGCAACAATGTAAAACTTTATTTTTTCTGAGGTTATGTGTCACTCTGGCCCCTAAGGGTTAACCAGGAGGTTTGGTGTTCTGTTCTGGTTTATAACAGTGCTGATATCACTGCTGACCAGCTGACTAATACCTCTGTATTTGCTGTCGTTTCTGCCAAACTTACAGAGATGGTGTGTGGAAACTGCATGCCAACTGAAATTGGAAAACTGGAATGTGGGTAAGAGACTGTAGGTGTGAGAGCAGGGATTAGTATTAGAGGAGAGGATAATCCTGTGGAAGGACTGCCTGCCTGTAAGAGCCTCAGTCAGTCTGTCTGTCCTCCATCCGTAGCAGTGAAGAGGTCTTAGAGTGCCAGATGATAAAAAGGAAAACCAACCGTGGAAGTCTTACTCAGAAACACTCTCTGAACATCCTCCCCCCATGTCTACATGTGCCATTTTCACAATCCAATCCTCTACTGCAGCTGTTATCTCGTCCTCTCCTTGGTTGAATTCTTATTGAAATATTTTTCTAAACATATTTTTATTTTCCTTCACTGTTCTTAATATCTTTATTTATTTTCCTAATCAGTTCTTTAAAAAGGTTACATCTTTCCCAAGGATGTGCAGCAAATTGAAACCCGAAATAGCACCTACTACACGTTAGCCCACTGCCCCCCAACTGCTAAGCTGAATAGGGTTAAAAACAGAGGAGGTGATAAAAGCTGTCGTATTCCTGAGTTAATTCTGCGCCTCATTCTGTTCGCCGTGGCGTGCTTTGCTGTCATAATAGCTTATGTAAAGTGCTGGCATGCATCCCTCCGCGGTTAACAGGCTTAGACACCTTCTGATCCTCCCCTGGCTTAACTTCTGACACCGACACTTTCAGCACTCCTCTATGTAAGGGGCTCTCAGTGGCGACTAAAGAGGATTCACCTCCCATGACACACAAATAAAAGAACAAAGACACGTCTAATAGAGCCGTTTCTATGTTGACTTTATTCCACACAAGAGTTTGCTTTTATTCATTTATTTTCTAGTTCAGGTTCTATTAAAAAATAAAAATGTTTGTCCGTTTTTGCTGTTTATACATCCATTTGCAAGCAAACAGAACATGGGCATTTAGTCCCATATGTACCCAAACTAATACAAGTGATATCTATTATATTTGGGTCTAAGGAGGGAGTCGGTGAAGGAGTAAATACTCCTCTTCAAGCTGTCAAAGCTTTTAAAGAGATTAACCTACAATGTGACGCTCTGTGCACGGCACCTGGGAAATCTGGCAGAGCTTTCTACGGACCGTTAGATGCTTTCTGTGCAGCAATGCAGGCACTTAATGCCAAAGCAACAGACTTTTTACAGACTAGTTTAGGCTTCTTTTCTTCAGATTATTTGTAAAATAATCCACAGATGAACCTGTGCATTAACCTCCAATTAACCTGTTATGTGAGGTTAGTGTGGAGTGAACTAATAATTCAAGTGAAAATCTGAGCTTTTTTTTGTCTTCACATCAGATGATTGAGTCCCATTTGTCTTTGGGTGTTGGAGCTAAGTTCCTGCTAAGGATCACCACAGAAACTGGCTGGCCACTGCAGGTCAAGACAGTGAGTGAACAGACAGTCCATTAAGCCTGCACTAAGCTGAGCTTCTTTATTTACGCTCGCATCGCCTGAACTGTATTCAACTCAGAAGGTCCTTCTGCATTTTCACCACAAATGCAATGATGCACTAAACTACAGTAGTAGCCATTCAAAATTTCCCCTCTTTCCTTGATGGGTCCTTGCCTGGTCCCCTACAATTCCTTTATAAACATCAATCTTTGTACTAAAATATTCTTTCTATCTTGATTTGTGGGAATTCAGATCTAAGGAGAAGCATTATTTCCTGGTCAGTCCCTGTAATTCAATGTAAGGATGGAGTCAGAGAAAAAATAAAAAATACACTCCCAGGAGAAGGCCACTGGCTGGAAGTTGGAGGGGATTTTGCTGAGAGCTGCAGGGAAGTGGGCTGCCATTCAGTTGGTTCTGGACTTGGAAGGGCCATTTGAATGGCTGCTACTGTACTGCTACCCCCCTGTAATTAGTAGTCTAGTTGTAAAAAAAAAAAAAAAGAAAAAAAGAAAGAAGAGGGATGCATAGTCTAATTATTATATTCTATTACCTAAGAAATATGCATGGTATGGTTGTTACATGTCAGGTACGCCGGTCATTGACTCTTGACCAAGGCTCCTTACAGTAAAAATGCAGTCAGTGAGTTAGGGACTAATTTCCCACTGGTATCAGCTTCATAGTCATGGTAGGACACTTTGATTTTATTTATTTTGCTCAGGCTACTCACCCACAGCCCACCAAATGTTGAAAGGACAATATTATTGCCACTGTTAATACTGTATATAGTAGAAATTTTACACGTTCAGTGATAAATAGTCATAGAGGATGGTATGGGGGGGGGGTGGTCATTTAAGAAGGGGGATGATTTTTAAGATTTTTTAAAGAAGAGCAAGTCACGTGCTTTATTTACTGTAGAAACGTGGTGCCAGCGTCTATTGTCCCATTTACACTAGTCCTCTGAAAACCCATCAATGCCCAGTTTGGACCAAGCTTGGATTAGTTAACCTTGCTGAGTTTGGTTCTTACCACCATTTACAGATCACGCTAGCAAGGTTCAATTCAATTCAGTTTATTTCTATAGCACCAATTCACAACACATGTCATCGCAAGGCATTTTACAGTTCAACCAGATCATACAGTCAAATTGATTGAAAGTTTTCGATCTAAGGAAAA
>NW_015150466.1:2070086-2071883 GCF_000732505.1 Cyprinodon variegatus
TTATATCCAAACTAAGTATTAGAAAAGTCTGGAAGTCTATGCTCATAAATCACAACCATAACTCGATAAAACAACTTATAATTCAAAATTTTCTTAAATATAAACTAAAGTTCACTAATCATTTCTAAAACATCTTTAAAAAACCCTCGTTGAACCCTGGAGAACCACTGAACCATATTAGCTCCTTACAAGAAGTTTTCAATCCGAGTCTATTTTTCTTATACCAGCAGTAAACCGTGGTCTTGTCTTACTTCTTTTTATTATTATTTTTAAAACTGGACATTGAGCACACACTTATCACAGGATCACCTCAATCAAAATAAAACAAATCGATTAACACTCACCATAACACAGGGCAGCTCCCCATCAGTTGTGTCGGGATGTGATAGCAAACCTTTACTTCCTCGTCTGTTTAAAAAGTGTTGCGCCCTTTTTCTTCTTTGTGTTTTAATGGCGGTGAGATCCATAAAGATCATTACAGTCCAACAAGCGTTTTCATCGTTTTTATGTTAACAGCAGCGCAAAATGCTACCATAACAACTGTCCGGACTCGTGTCCTCGCCAAGTATGTTCTAGACAAGAGCACAGGAAAGTGTGGACTCTGGGAGAACTGGAGAACGTAGCATTCATATGGGCCCATTGCCGGTGTTTTATATATATATATATATATATATATATATATATATATATATAATTTATATAAATATAATTTAACTTTTGACTTAATACTTTGAGCTCTGTGAGCCTAACCTAGAAGCTTCTTCTGCCGGTGTTCTGTCATCAGGGCATACCCCGTCAGACCAGCATACTCATAGTCAATAGATGTTTATCCCTTTAGTTTATCACCATTTATCTCTTTAGTTTATTTCTTTTTGTTTTGTACGAAAAATAAACTTTAAACTACCTCAACGGGTGTGTACACCTTTGGTCATTTATAGAAAAACTATCTAATTATTTATTTTTGGTGTTTTTTGAAGCGTATCGCGATCTGACCTTAAATAGTTTTTTTTTATTTATGTAGTCATGTACATTTAGTCATTTTGTACATGACAAAAGGTCCGTTGAGGTACTTTAAAGTTTATTTTTCGTACAAAACTAATGGAATAAACGCAAATTTTTGCACATGCATATTTACTGTGGGTATGCTGTACTTGACGGGGTATGCCCCTCTGATAGAACACCGCGGTGCATGCTGGGACAGCTGTCAATCTGGAGAACAGACAAATCTGCTCTGATGCATGCTGGGTAAAGAGCGAGGGGCAAGAACAACATCCAGGGACTTTGTCTGTTCTCAGTGTTTTGTGAATTGGAACAATACTAAGGCTGAGGCTGATGACGTTTCACGAGTACACGAGCATATGGGAACGCACAAGTACACATACTGAGAAACGGACATTCTCTCATCAAGACCATCCCTGCTGCTCATTCCTTCACTTAGCTCCGCCCCTCTTGATGCAATGATTTTTTTTTTAGACCTGATCTGGGGGCCGGGCTATGTTATGTATATAGGGTTGGTGGAATCTTTTAGACCAAACGTCTACTGAGAGAAAAGATGATAAAGAATCTGACAAAACCATTGCTTTATCTTTGGAGCCACTGAGTTCTTTGCCATCCCAGTCAGCGGTAAACTGTTCTGGTAGACTCTAAAGGTCAAAACTTATCCTACGTTCACACCGCAAGCAGCAGAAGCAGCAAAAATAAATGTGTGCTGCTTCATTTTTGATGCTTGTACAAGTTTTGTTCTGATGCGCGGCTGAAGCATCTTTGCTGCTCCAGCTGAGCGGAGGAAAAGTGGGT
>NW_015150466.1:2072497-2074496 GCF_000732505.1 Cyprinodon variegatus
TACGTACGTAATCTAAACTGCAGGCACCAGAATAATAAAATCAAACATATTTTGCTGGCAGGTTTCAACATTTTAAGCTAATTTAGTCGTTAATTAACTGTTTCAGAGGAATCATCATAGTAATCTGCATAATCAGCGATGTATCTGTCTCCCTGCCAGCTCCCAAATCAGCTTCTCTGATTGGTTGATATGGCGCGTCGAGCCGCAAAAGTTATATTTTTCCAACTCCAGCAACTACAGCACACAGATGCTCAGAAGCTCATGACGCCCTGCTCCTGCTGCTCAAAACGCTCTGCAGGACCTTTTGCTGCGACAAGATGCGCATCAACCATTGACTTTGCATGTAAACTAGCTGCTTCTGCTGCATCCACTGCTTTAGGTGTGAACGTAGCAGAAGAGATTCTAACAGAACTATATCAGTTGCTAGAAGCAAAGAGCAGACTCCAAGAATTCAAGCACAAATCAGACCATCCATCTTCTTACACACTTAATCCCAAGTGGGGTCACAAGGGGTGCTGGTGCCTATCTCCAGCTGTCTACGGGCGAGAGGCGAGAGACCAGTCCATCGCAGGGCAACACAGAGACAAACAATCATTCAGACACACACACACAAACCTAAGAAGAATTTAAAGAGATGTTTTTGTGGGAGGAAGCCGGGGTACCCTGAGAGAACCCACGCATGCTCAGGGAGAACATGCAAACTCCATGCAGAAAGACCACAGGCCGGGAATTTAACGCAGAACATTCTTGATGCAAGGCAGCAGTGCCACCCACTGTGCCACTGAGCAGCCCCAAACCAGACCATCACACTAGTAAAGGGAATTGTGGGATTGCAAAGACTGATTAAACACTCAAATGGAGAAACAAGGACATCACCAGCAATGGATGAGCTGGAGCATAAAACCTTTGACCCATGACTCATACAGTGTAGCATAGCTTACTTAAAAATAGAAAACACATGAAAGAAAGAGCAGAGAATGAATAACGATAGGAAACAGACCAATGAGACACCGTCAAGACAACAGGCATCACCCGACCCCCATTAACCTTCAGTCTGTGATGCTTGGCGGGAAGTTAGACGGTCAGAATCATTTTCTATTGCTTCTAATGTGGGGTGAACAATGCAGCTAGTGCACAAGAGATAAAAACATGATTTGACTGCTTTATTTTCCCCATTAGACTGACAATAACGGTGACCGACAGAGAAGTGTGATCTCAGAAACCTTGTGAAGGTGACTCAGAGAAAGGGAAGCTCTTAAGCATGTGCATGAAAAAGATCTAAACTGCACAGTGTTTGTCATCTCTCTCCAAGCGGTTGTTTTATCAATAACAGCCATTATAGCTGCAAACGTCTTCAGGTACTATGATGGATTATAAGCAGCTTTTATTTCTGTGCTTCCTGAAATATCATGTTTTCACTTAAGTTTGCTTTGTCTAAGACAAACGCAGGAAAACCAACAACATAATTTCTGCTGAAATCTTTTAGGCAATAAAAACATACTTTTGTGCTACCAATTACTCATCCTTTTCTGACAGCCAGGGGAGTGGAATGGGTTTAGTAAATGATAGAGAGAAGTAGAAAGAGATCTTTAAAGCTTGCATAACTGCTTTAGAAACAGTTTGTTTCCTCAGTTACATCCGCTGTTATTTTGCCGAGATCCACTTCTTCTGAGGCAATTTTAACTTTAAAACTGACCTTAGGTAAAAAAAGGATAATTATTAGTCACAGGTCATCTCTGCAGATACAGTATGCAATTACAACTGATTTAAAGATGAACAACGGTGAAGAAATATCGATTCTCGATACCCTTGTTTCTGCATGGAGTTTGCATGTTCTCCCTGAGTATGTGTGGGTTCTCTCTGGGTATTCCGGCTTTCTCCCACATTCCAAAAACATGACTGTTAGGTTAATAGGCTTCTCTAAATGGTTGTTTGTCCTGTTTGTCTCTGTGTTGCCCTGCAATGGACTGGGGCCCTGTCCAGGGTGGACCCGCCTCTT
>NW_015150466.1:2075566-2079276 GCF_000732505.1 Cyprinodon variegatus
TGTACATCTACCTGTGCATGAGGGATTCAGCTGATGACCTTACCGGCTTGTTTTGTTTGTACGAACGCCATTGGGGAAAACGACTCGTGAAGATGGACGATCTAGAAGAGCGAGGTGCGCCAGAACTTTGCCGCTGTTGTCACACAAACTTGCCCCTTGCATTTTTCCACCTCCTCAGACTCAGACTCAGACTCAGACATACTTTAATAATCCCAGAGGGAAATTAAAAATAAATTTCCCTCTCTGCCTTTGCCGTATCTAGACCCACAGCTAGTTCTTGATTGTCGCTCCGTTGTTCCGTTGTGGCGTGGAATAACATAGCGCTGACCATGCTTTAATATTGGGCATAAATCAAAAATATCTGCGTCAAGCTCACTGCGACACACTGCTGCGGGAGGATAACCCGCCCTTAAGTGTTTAAAATACTTGTTGCCTTAATCACACACTAAACTGTCCAGCGATGCATTCTGGAAACAGATTGGCCATCTGTTTTAGGCATGGCCCAAAAAGCTGCATGTGAGCATTGAAGGCTGCAGGAATATATTGTAAAGAACAGGTGTTTCAAAAATCCTCTGAAACCTCAAGAGAGAAGGAAATAAAGTCATACAGAAAACTGACATTTAAGGCCTCAACAAGCTTTTAGATCATCTATCAAGCTTTCTCTCTTTGGATGTTCAGAAAGCACCAGCGATGATTCACACATTATGTCATTTTAGTCTCCAAATGAATTTATTATTGTCAAAACCGTTCCCAAAAAAAAACAAAAAAAAAAAACAATCCACTGGACTTTGTTTCCAAGTTTGAAGATGTTTCACTTCCCATCCAGGAAGCTTTTTCAATTCAAAATGTCAGAATTAGCATTGAATCCGAGGCTTTATAGAGTGGACCAAAAACAAAGCCTTGTTTTGGCTTAGAAGACATGCAAATTGAACCGGACGAACGGGTCTGCCCCTTTGGAATGGAGGTCATTTGGGTTATTTGTTAGCCTCCAATAGCCGATATCTGTTTATGTCTCTGAAAGGGGTGTCGTTAAACAGAATTGTTGGCCTGGCTGAACAGGCGAGGTGTTCTGTTCCCATGTAAGGGGGTGAGGGGTTGGGATGATAGTGGGAGGGAATCAAATCTATCACTGCATTGTAGGTTTTTGAAACCTGAATTCTGAGTCCAACCCCTCCAACCTAAGGTTGGTTTTTATATCTTAACATAGATGGCTTCCCTCATACCCCTCTCAAACAGTCAAAACTGTTGATTCCATGTAGAAATTCATCAGGAATGCATTATGTTTCAACTGTTTGTTGATTCCGGTTGTGTTCATCAGTGTGAAAACCAAGCCTACTTACCATGAGGACAACTGAGCCAAACGCTGAAGCTAGTATCATAAAGATTTAAACAGAAATGTTAGAGAATGCCTTGACTTTTAGTTATAGGTGTCACGGTCTTGGTTCTGTTAAGTTTTCTTTTGAGTTTTTAGTTTCACATTGATCCATGTTTTCCTTTGTTTTCTAGTTTAATTGGTTTAATTCCTGTTTTGTTGTGTTTTCTGCATATATTTGAGTTCTTAGGTTTTTCTTGTTTGCCATCTGTTGCCCTCTTGTGTTGGTCTCCTTTTCCCTAGCTCCCTTCTAGAATCCTCTCTTCACACCTGCTCCCAATATGCTCATTAGTCCTGTCTTTGTTTAGTCTCTCATATATACTCTCCCTGTGCAGTTTCTCAGTGCTGGTTCCTCATCATTTCCTGGCTCCCTACATGAGTTTTCCCCTGAAGTTTTCTGGTTTTTAGTTCCTTGTGTTTTTGTATCTTGGTTTTTGGATTTTTGCCTCAATTTATTCATTAAATATCCAATACTCTGCTTCATCTCCTCTGCATTTGTGTCCTCAAAACCTCAACCCAACCCTGAAAAC
This sequence comes from Cyprinodon variegatus, assembly GCF_000732505.1. Classification (NCBI taxonomy): domain Eukaryota; kingdom Metazoa; phylum Chordata; class Actinopteri; order Cyprinodontiformes; family Cyprinodontidae; genus Cyprinodon; species Cyprinodon variegatus. The sequence goes on from NW_015150466.1 coordinate 2,077,469, forward strand.
AGGTGCATTTTCATGTTATATGCCTCAACAAAACTGGCTGAAACAGTTTGATTCTGATAAACAGGCTCCTCTTCAGTGAAAACCATCAATCAGACTGGATTCCCAGCTCCGTTCCAGTCTCATCCCTCTTGGAAACTAATCCTTTTTGCATTTTTTCACACTGGATCTTGAACTTCTCTTCATTATTTCCACACTTCGCTATGAGGTGCTAACTGGCTTATTGCAGTAGGCTGCTTCCTTGCTTACCCCCCTTACACATACTCAATATCACACCTCCATTGTCATTGTAAATATACACAAAATACTTTACTTACTAACAGACTGACTATAAAAAATGGGTATAACACAAAAAACTTAAAACATGTGGCCAGAAGGAAACAGCAATCTTTCATAAAAACTGTGTATGCAACCAGAGGGTGCTACTGACGTATAAAATGAAAAAGTCCTGTTAACACCAAGAACCTGATCTTCAGAAGGTGCAAAGTGGGTTCGGATGTGCAGTGTTGATCTTTAAAGAAGGTGAGAAGCATGTGTGCATTTCATTCTTTGCAACAGGGTTCCCCCCATGATTCAACAACACAAGGAGCGTGATTATGTTTGATACATTTGAAGTTGTAATGGGAAACCTTTATCATCTAAGGACCAAGATGAAATACCTCTACAGCTTTGGTAAGGATGACTTTGTCTGAAAGAAACGTCTTACTTTTCCGATTTCTTCATGGGATCAAAACTTACATGTACAGTTAATCAAAAGTTAATCCAAATATATTTCAAATACAGCATCGATAAATTAACCAACCAATAAACATTGGCTCACTGTTCATGAATTATGAAGCAAAGAAACCAAAGCGGTTCATAAATTATACATTGTTTATCCAGAAACATCAATCTTCAGCGGATGTGACTGAGTTTAAGTCTTCCTCAGTAAACATTCAGACGAATGTCCTTAGGGATCTTAATTAGTATGAAAGAGTTGATTCTTTCGGGTGGAAAGTGCCACTAATTGAATGTTTCCTAAGCATTTAAAGGTTTTTGTTTTTCTTTAGAATAAACTTTTGATCCTATTAAAAACTAGATCTAGAGAAACATGACGGATCAAGCAACTTCACATTTCCCCCAAAAATGAAGCTTCTCTGTTTTCTCTTTGTTCTGCAATTGAAATTATTGAACTTTACCGTATCAAAAATAAATCTCTATCCAGCTAAACATATTTAGACGTAAACTGGGCTGCTGTTTGGAAAATCAAACATTTAATTCATCAGTTTTTTTTTCTTTGAAACAGCAGTATTAGGCAGTTAGCTTCATGTCTGAAGGTCAGTCTAACCTGACCTCAGGGGATCCCTCCTAGATTATTTACCATCACTGACAGAGTTTTATAAGGGTTGGCTACTCAGTGTGGCTCAGTCTGCTGGTACTGTGCACCTGCCTGACATGTGGGATATCCAGATGGCACAGTGACCTCCTGCTGGAGCCAGCAGGTAAGTCATGGTCTTGTTTAATTTGACACCTCTGCTGGGATGGTGGAAGCAGATTACACTATGGTGCTTTCTCTCTGGGAACACTGGAACCTTCATGTTTTCATGTTCAGACCACCCATCTTCAGTTATGGAGTGAATTTTATTCCATTTTTGTTAAAGGAAACGTCCAGTCAGCAAGGAATAATCAATGGATCATTATTTACTGCTAAAAACTAATAGGTTTGTGTTGGTTTAATGAATTTAGCTTTAACCAGTAGAAAAATAAAAACAATCATTTTCGTCGCGATCACTGAGTCTGGGAGCGGCCATTTTTCGCCCAAATATAGTAAC
>NW_015150466.1:2081942-2083113 GCF_000732505.1 Cyprinodon variegatus
AAAGTAAAGTAAAAATATCAGAAAAATCTACTTGAGTACAGTAATGAAGTATTTGTACTTCGTTACTTCCCATCTCTGGGTTTAAGGCTTAGGAGTGAATTCAGTTTACATTACGTTAAAATGAATGTAAGTTAAAGAAATGACCCCATATGTAATGAAAACACGGATATGTTTATGTTTGTATGTGTGATGGGGCATTTTAGAATTTCTCAATAAAAATAAAGATTTTCTTTTTATTACATATTTTCCAAGAAAATAAAGCAAAGATTTCGATTTTTATCATATATTATATTCAATTCATTTCAGTTTATTTCTATAGCACCAATTCACAACACATGTCATCTCAAAGCACTTTAAAGTTCTCCAGATCATCCAGTCAGATTGATTCAAAGTTTTCTATCTAAGGAAAACCAGTTGATTGCATCGACTCATTGAATTGAAGGCAATCCCTCACAATAAGCATGCATGAAGTGACAGTGAAGAGGAAAAACTCCCTCTTAACTGGAGAATAAGCCCAAAAAGGGCAAAATATCGTACAGTTATGTGGTTGCAAGGTATATTTTTTGTAAGTTTGAACATTGTATTTTTCTTTCAGAAAACAGTAAGGTAACCTTTTTCTTTTCTTTTTATTAAATATTTACCTGAGCTCTTCCAGTATTAGCATAAATAAGCACCTTAAAGCTATAATGCTTAATTTTAACAACATCTAATGGTCAGACTGCAGTTTACAGTGACAGAAAAGATCAGGCGACGTTTGTTTCTGTGCTGCCATAGCACAAAAGATGTCTGCCTCCACGAATGTGAACCCATTCCGATGTAAATAGCAATTTCTAAGGCAAGGCAAACATAAATATTCAGACTTTCAGTTCATAGGTGATAATAAATAATATACACTCACTGGCCACTTTATTAGGTACCCCATGCTAGTAACGGGTTGGACCCCCTTTTGCCTTCAGAACTGCCTCAGTTCTTCGTGGCATAGATTCAACAAGGTGCTGGAAGCATTCATCAGGGAGTTTGGTCCATATTGACATGATGGCATCACACAGTTGCTGCAGATTTGTTGGCTGCACATCCATGATGCGAATCTCCACATCCCAAAGATGCTCTATTGGATTGAGATCTGGTGACTGTGGAGGCCATTTGAGTACAGTGAACTCATTGTCATGTT
>NW_015150466.1:2085887-2089425 GCF_000732505.1 Cyprinodon variegatus
AATAAATTCACCACAATTTCCATTCAAAATATATGACTTTATAAAGCAATGGCATTCAGCTCCAAGTCAATGATATTTCAGTTAAAAACTCTTGCTTCATATTCCTCTTCTTCTCGTCTGGCTTCCAGATAGACGAGTCCGAGCAGCGCCGTGTTACTGCGTAGTTGAGTCTAAAATGTTTGCTGCTCACACTGTACGTCATAGAGAGCGTGCATTAGAGTGTCAGGCTGAACATGCTTCGTGAACTGTAAACTCACACTGTACAACGAAACCCTGCCGTTTCATCATACAGTGTGAGCTGTAGCTACTTGCAACAATAGAAAAAATCACAAAGTGTATATAAGTTACTTTTTATAACTTAAATTCTTAGAAAGTACACCCAGTAATGTCAGTATAAGCCAAGCTTGATGTTCTAAACAATAAAAACTTTATTTGAGTCTGGCCAGTGAAGGATTTGAAATAAATGAAAATACAAAATACAACGAACCCTTCAACAAAACACCCATACGCCAAATGCATAGTTATGGAAGGCAGGAGCAGCCATGTCACTGTCAACAACTGCTTGCCCACATTAATTAACTCAGCCGGTTACAGTGGTTGCAGACTGGATAAAACTATTTCACCAGTGTTTGTCTCCCCTGTTCATTGAGAATATTTTTTACAGCAATTTGCGGCTAGTTCTCTTTTCTTATCATATTCTCCTTCTCTACTTCTTTCTTTATGACTGTCTCTTCTGCTCCAAGCTGAACGGAAGTGCAGCTACATCCACTCTTTCCCTCAGAACAGGTTCACCACCAATCACATTGTGAAGTTTGCAGACAACACCACGGTGGTGGGCCTCATCAGAGGCGACCATGACCAGGACTACAGAGAGGAGGTGGAGCCGCTGGTGGGCTGGTGCAAAGACAATAGCCTGATCCTGAATGTTGAGAAAACCAAGATCATTGTCGGAAGAACCGGCCTAACCGCGCTCCACTGCTCATCAACAGCTCAGCTGTAGAGGTGGTCAGCAGCACCAAATCCCTGGGTGTGCACATCACAGACACCCTCACCTGGACTGTAAACACCACTTCACTGGTCAAAAGTTCAAAAGGGCACAAAAGCGCTTGTACTTTCTGCAAAGGATGAGGAGAGCCCACCTGCCCCCACCCATCCTCCCCACTTTCTACAGAAGCGCCATAGAGAGCGTTCTGACCAGCTGTCTCACTGTGTGGTGTGGAGGCTGCAGCGCCTCAGACTGGAAGAAGGTGGTGAGAACAGCAGAAAAGATCATCGGCGCTCTTCTTCCCTCCATAAAAGACATTTGATCCCAGCGCTGCGTGTCTCGAGCCCCTAACATCAGACCCCTCACACCCCCACCATGGACTGTTCTCCCTGCTGCCCTCTAGAAAGAGGCTTTGCAGCATCTGCTGCAGATCCAGAAGGTTCTGAAACGGCTTTTTCCCTGTTGCCATCGGACTGTTGAACTGCAGAACTCTAAACTCTACTCTGCTCAGAAATGAACTTTATGGCTGCTTTTTTGCACCACCATTATTTGGTTATTTCACCAAATAATGTTTTATTTACTGCTTGGATTTGCCTTATGAATTGGCTTAAAGATATGTAAATTGTTCAACATTAGTTTAACATTTGACCTCAATCCATACATTTCAAGATAAGTTTTGGTTAAACTATAATATCATTGCATCATTTTATTTTAATTATTTTAGTTTTGATTAATTCACATTTTCATTTTTCTCCTATGTCTGTATCATAGCTTGTCCAGTTAAACCGAGTTTCACCTGCTTATCTTAAAGTTTAACTGATAAATGTTTCACTTAGAGTTGAATTAATTGTTATTAATAAGTTATATTATTAAAATATTATTATTATTGAATGTAAGTTTTAATGAATTTATTCCATGTGTTTGCAGCATTAACCGTCACCTGAGCGTGAATCACACCTTTAATCTCTGTCTCTAACACACAGCCACATAAACACATGAAAGTCTAATAGTTATTTGCTTAAATATTAAATAACATAGTCACAACATGAGCAAGTACCCAGCATGCATGATGCTGTTAAGGGAGAGGTCACAACAATTGGCATGCGGGACAAACAAAGGATAAGATGATTCCCCACCTCCAAAATGGAAATATAAAAAACATACTATACCTTTAACTTCTGAACATGCTGCATTACTTATGGGTGAGATTAGTTTACCTATAGAGATTTCACATATATTCATATTTTGGTGTTAATTGATGATTAAAACAATGCAATAGATGCAGACTCTGTACATTTAAAAAGTTTTAAGCCATGGATGTGGGCAGCATTATAGCAACGAAACCATATATCAGTTGTGTTTCTTTTACTGTTAGAGGACACCTGTTACATAAAATCTCTTATTGACCTGCCTTATCTAACCAAAGACATCGACTGCATGACTCATCAGACTGATTTAGACTGAAGGAAATGTGAGCAGCAAGTGTGAGTGTATTTGTATGCATGTTAGCGTGTGTCAATGTCATTGCAGGACATTTGTGCCATTAAGTATGTCCTCAATCAATGCTAAGACTGTAAACCCTGACTCTGCCTCTTCGTAGTATCAGGGCAACCTGCACATGTGCATCTTAACACAACACTCCATTATCTTCCTTATGCATTACAATGTGTGTGCTGTGTTGGAGGCCTTTATATTAAATATCATTTTTCCTTGTTTATACCTATTTATAAATTAATGCACATGATGTATTTGTTTGAAATGGTTTTAGTTGCAAGGCTTCCTTACGTACCTCTTTGAATATTAGATGTAAATTGATTTAATGAATAAAATGAATGTAGGAACAATAAAGTCTTATGCTGATATGAACCACTTCATGGTTATTCCCCTATAAATTAAGCATAAACGCATGTTTTAATCAAGTGGATTTTGTTCCATAGTTATTGCCAGCAAAAAACACAGATTTTAAATGGAAATGAAATTATAGAAATGCAATGCATCTTCACGTTCATAAAAGGTTGGGCTGTTTTCTAAGATTTTTTTCTCTTATCATTTATTTTCATATCTTATTTTTCATTAATTTTATTTATGGATTTATTTTTTATTTTTTAATACTCAATTTTAGATTGAGTTTTACAAATTATGTTCTTGTCAAACTATGCTTCACTAATCACATTCTCTTCATTTCTGAAGCCGTGCTATCTTCTCGTATGAGGAGCACAGATTCATTTTCATTGGTCTGCTGGATGCTGGCACCAATATTTTTATTGGTCAAGATCAAGCTTCACAGATCACATTCTCTACACTTCAAGCCAAACTCAATCAATTGCTATTGATCAGTGAGAGCCTTTGGATTGTGCTTTTTAAACTTTTAAGACTCCAAGCAATTTTGGTCAGTAAACTGATCAAAAACATGGAAACCTTTTTACCTTTGCTTTTAAGATAATAAGGAGATCAAGGAATGAAAACCAAGAATTGGAATCAGAAAGTACCAGAATCACTGACAGTGAACTGAGGCTCAACTCTGGTATAAAATGTTTGTTTTGTTCTTTTTTT
>NW_015150466.1:2090124-2092485 GCF_000732505.1 Cyprinodon variegatus
GAGACATTTTTGAAAATAATCTGCTGCTTTAAACCGAATTTAATGCTGAAATAAAATGAGGTTTTTATGCATCCATGTTATATATAGAATTTATAAAAAAAAAAAAAAAAAAACATTTTTCCATTTTAAAATCTAAAGTGTTTTTTGAAGTAGAGAACAACAATCGTTCAGTTTAGTATATAAACAATTTCCTGATTCACATATTTTATAAAACACCTGAACTGACTGTTTTTATTCCTTCTTTTTTCTGTCTTAATGAGAGCAGCGGGCCTTATGCTGCCCTGCAAGGCTTTAAACCTGGGTTTAAATGGAGACAAAGCCATTCTAAAGCACATATCAAGGAGCTCATTCTGAGCCTGGATCCATATTTATTTCTGATCAAGGTCAAATCAGCAGTAAGTTGAGCAAAACATCCTGTAAATGTGCAGGGTCATCTTTGAGCACCATTTCACTTTTCTTTCCCCAGTTCACCACAGTTCTTCCAGCAGTCCACACTTTCTCTGCTCTCTTTTTCTCATCATCTTCTCCTTCTTTCCCATCGCCCGGCTTGCCACAGGTTTGCCTGCTGTGTCTAAAAGTAGCAGCAGCAGCAACTCAGACTGACTGCAGCTCATTGGATCATTTGTATCACATGTAGTCTGGTGCCGGACGCTCCACAGGGCTTTACCGTATTAACAGGAGAAGCAGCGCAAGTGAAGTTAGACGCTGTCGTCGGACAACATGCAGTAATTTATAAATGTTTAAAATCAGGTTGGGTCTGGTTAAGCTAGCAGGTGGGTCCAGATCCGGAACGCGTTCCGCTAATCCGTGACCTCTGCTGTATGTCAACCAAATTTCTATATCTGTGTATGTGAAACCTAGGATTATTCAGATACTTTAAAAATGTTGGTGTTTTATATAGATTTTATGTTTAGATTGAGTGGGAAGCTGTCTCAGAGGTGGAAGTTGACCGGAGGCTGCACCTAACGTTCACTACTCGTTTGGGCCTGCCGAGTCTGTCCGGCTTACTCCTCTTACAGCAAAGTCAGCTCACCACCAGGTGGTGGTCAGGGGACAGTTCCACCCCTCTCTTCTCCCGAGTTTTGAAGAAGGTCAGAAGATACGACTATAAAGTCAACAACCAACCTCCGGCCTAGGGTGTCCTGGTGCCACGTGCACGGATGGACATCATTATGCCCAAACATTGTGTTCTTTCACAAAAGTCCAATAATAAAACACCAATCAGGTTCAGCGCTGGAAGTCCATTCCTCCCAATCACGTCCCTTCAGGTGTTCCTGTCGTTTTCCACATGGGCAGGTTACATGTAATGTGACCAAAATAAAGCTACTCTGCGATTTAAAAATTGCAATTTGTTATATTATAATTACATAGCAAATGCAGTTATTTTCCCAGCCCCCCAACAAAATCTTATATTCAATAGCACTATGTAATTTCACGCAGATGTCTTTTTTTGTTAATATGTTTATACAGTGCTTGACTTTGGAAGGCTTAAAACAGCTGAATGCAGAACCTTTAAGGAACCTTTTCACACATTTTTTGATAATCTGAAAATATTTTGTCTACACTATAATTCAAAGTTAATTGAACAGTCCCTTTGTCTTTTCTTTCTTTATACTGTTGTAACCTATGAAATAGATTCTTTAGAGAAGCAAAGCTGGGGCTTTTATTGTTATGAGGCAGAGATAAGAAACTCCCACTCAGATTAGAGCATTTACATGTTTTTCTCTTTACAAGAATGATCTGCAGGATGTGACATGAGAGTAATTTCACACAGTGATATTGGTTGGTGCAATTTCAATGTTACCACAGTATGTGAGTGGTTTGAAAAAATGATTGTCTTGTTTCTCTTAAGGCATGACTTTGAAAATGATCCTGAAGATAATGAAGTCGTAAAAGATATTGGAAGGTTTGAAGCATTCTGTTCAAATGTATATATAAATTGAGCTTTTTTATAAATGTTCAGTGTTTCTGCTACAAGCTCAAGAGAAAACTAGATTTTCTGCAACAAAAAACTGAATTAATTATAACAGAACTTAAAATGTATGTGTTTTTAATACAGTACGCACACTGTCAACAATATGGATGGCTGAGTTCTTCCTTACTAGCTTCTAAAGTTTCCTACAAACAAACTGATTTTTTTTATGGAAAATCTCCAAATTCAAGTCTTTGTAATCTATTAAAGGATTCTATTAAAATGATAAATGTCAATATAAAATTGTACAGTATACACTAAAATATACACTCACCGGCCACTTTATTAGGTACCCCATGCTAGTAACGGGTTGGACCCCCTTTTGCCTTCAGAACTGCCTCAATTCTTTGTGGCATAGATTCAACAAGGTGCTGCAAGCAATCCTCAGG
>NW_015150466.1:2094073-2096238 GCF_000732505.1 Cyprinodon variegatus
GCTCAGGTTATTATGAGCTATCTCTATAGTTATGCTGCTATAGGCTTAGACTGCTGGAGGACATAGGGACCCCCATTTCATCATTCTGCTTCCTTCTGTCTGTATTCTCACATTCTGCAGTATTTGTTAATTTAACCTCTAACTTTATGCTCTCTATGCTTTTTCTCATCATAGTAGCTTCATCTGATCTGTTCCTTTTTGGCTGCGACCTCAACCTGGAGAGAAATATCAGCTGTGCTGCTGCCATCAACACCTTCAGTTATACACAATTTATATATTATTAGGGTGGACATGTTTTTCAGTTTCTTCCTTTCAAAAGGGAGTTTTTCTCTCCACTGTTGCTGCATGCATGCTTGGTGTAAGGGATTGCTGTAGACTAAGAATCTTCACCAGCAGATTGCTGTAGAGGTCATTATAAAATACAAGTGAATATCTGCTATCCCATTCAGGAAGAGTCCATCCTGCCAAATTGTTGACTGTATGCAACCAGCTGGTTTTCCTTTGAACCAATCTGACTAGATGATCTGACTGAACAGTCTCTGTTAAGTGCCTTGAGATGATGCGTTGTAATTAAGTGCTATGAAAAGAAAATTGATCAAAAAGCGAATCAAAATCAATCTTTTTTCACAAGGCCTCAACCAATACTTTGTTTCCTTCCTCTGTTGAAATCTGACAAACCACTGAATACAATAATGTCAACATCTGTAAAGGTTTCTGACATTTAGGAAGAAGTAGCCCCCTCTATGCCAAACATTTCTTCAGATGCTTCAGACTTACTGCGTATTAAAGTGATTTCAGACTCTCGCTGTGCGTAGGCTGAGGCTTTGACTGTTTGGTTTGGGAGGGAGGTCTTCATCTTGAAATGCTCTTGCAAGTCTGCATAAATCAGACTCAACATGGTTAAGGCTGAGTGTGTGTGTTTTTCAACGTAACGTGTGTGGGCACCACCCGCGGGAATTGGAATAAATCCTACACGGGAGTGTTTCAGATCTATATCAAAGATGTGTGAACGGCTCAGACGAGCCCTTGAACACCACAGACACACATTCAGACAAAGTCACGCACATTCACAGTGTGATCTCCATCATACTGCATGCTAATGTCTCCTTTCATTCTGTCTCCCAAGACATCAGATGTAAGAGACAACTTAGCAGAGATAAGTACAACTTCAGCACAGAAACACTCAAGTGATTCCATTGGGCCCTGCAAGCCTCCATTAAAGCTGTCTGAATGTACTGTTATGGATGGGAGTTTCATCAGATAACTTCCGCCTAATGTCCGTTTCTCCCACTGCCAGTTTTGTTTAAGACCTCTCCCACCCTTTTGTTCTTGTGTGCTCTTGTGTTTGTGGATGTCCTTTACCGTTCCACCGTCCCACATGAGCAATGTGGGGGTGAACGTCTACAGCTGGCCGGCTATAAATCACAGAGACAAACAGGAATCCTAGGCTGAGAAAAGGACTTGTTTCAGCTGAAACTGTGGAGCGTTCACCTCTGCCTGCCGTTCTACCTGCCAACGCCCTTGGAGGAGACAGCCACAGAAAACGTCACAACAATATGTCCTCTAACAGCAGAACAATGGAAATATTTGCAAAGGTTAGGGTTGGGATGTAGAGAAATTGTTTTTTTTTTGGGGGGGGGGCAGGATATTGGACAATGAAGGGTCAAGAAGCTGGAAGTTTATTAACATAAGTGCATCAAAAAATGTACCTCAGCTCAATAATAGTGAAGAGAAAAATTATTAAGATGCAATCAAAACCCACAGTGTCAACTGGAAACTGATAAATGCCTGGTATATATTTGCCAACCTTTTCTAGATGTACTTCATGTATTAAATTAATTGAATATTTTTCATAAGGCAGACAGAGTAACATTTTTTGACAAGAGTTTAGAGGAGACACTATTCAATGATGTTTTAAGACCACATGAGTCAGTGACTACAAACACCAGAAGGCTTGGAAGAAGCTTCTTAAAGGGACCCATGAATATTTGAATATGTTGACCTGAACATGTTGTAATTTTCCTATTAACTTACGTAAGGCAATGCAAGGCAAGGTTAGTTCATTTGTATAGCATAATTCGGTGCAAGGACATGTCAAAGTTCTTTCCATGAATTAAACAATAAATAAGATTTATAAAAGCAGGTAGTAAAGCAGTTGGAACACA
>NW_015150466.1:2096719-2100111 GCF_000732505.1 Cyprinodon variegatus
ATGACCAGAAAAAAAACACTGATTTTAAGACAGGATTTCTTTTAAAATGGAAATTTTCTACATTTCTGGACAATATCGTCTGATAAAAAGTACATTTATATAAATGTTTAAGCTAGAATTATTTGACATTTAAATATGATTTCCCTACGACTTTAATACCTCAGTTAACAGTTTAACTCCAACAGTCAAAGGCAGCAATAAACAACACTTTTACAGTCTTCTGGGAGTTTCTTCCAGATCAGTGAAGTATAGGAACTAAATGCTGCTTCTCCATGTTTGGCTCTAGTTATAGGTGGACAGAGTAGGCTGGAACTAGAAGACCTGATTGGTCTGGGAGGTTGACCATTCCAGGATATATCTGTCTCTTCTGAGGCCTTTCTTTTCTTCTCATACACTTTGTAGACACTTTTTGTCTTATGACCATTTTCAAAGAATCGTGGTGAGAAAGGTGAGCTTCAATGACTGTCTGAAACCATAGCTCGCCACAAATATGCGGTTGAAACTGCGCATGCACAGAAAAAGATAGCTAAAGGGATGAGTACGTAGGACGGCCTTACGTAGACATATGGCCCGAATGATTGACAATTAGGAGGACCACTTATTTAGATGATCCACCCGGAAATAAAAGACCTCTAAACCTTTAAAAGCGATGGGCATCATGTCTACTTCAGATAACAGCAGTTCATGTAAAGTGAAAAAATTAAAACAAAAAACTTGTCATAGGACAGGTGCAACCTACAAGAACGAGCAAAAAAGAGCTGCAGTTCTGTGTTTTGGCCACAGATGGCAGCATCATTAGAAAAATGCATCATATGTCTGTTAGGGCTTATTTTCAGAAATGTTTACTTATTCTTAGATCAGTTTTTGAAATGTAAAGCTTTGAAGCCAATTCCACCATTGCAAAAAAGAGGACATTTAATTAAGGAAACGTTTTTTAAAATAACTTAATTGTCCCTCAATTTGAGCAGGTAGGTAAGACAATTTCCTAATTGTGTAAGATTATTTATCATCAAATTATGAAAAACCACTCCATTATTCTCTTTTAAGGTAAAAATCCATCCTTCCATTGATAAATCATCTTATTTACCTTCTTTCCAGCGGACCTCTGCTCTCCAGCCTGGACCCACAGAGAATGGTTTTATCGAATATGGACCAGAAAGCCTTTTACCACAGCTGAACTAAAGTAATTGCCCAAAGACATCTTCAGAACCGGCCAGTCTATTCAATGATTTTTAGCTAACACTTGATTTTAACCTAGTGATTTTTAACTCACACTTGTTTTACATCAATCATTGTTTATATGTTTTGAGTTGTGTAAATAAATTTTTGTTAAAAGTCAAAGTATTTACCTGCTGTAATTGAGAGCAAACACACATATTTTCTAACGTTTGTGTAAAATGATTTGTCCTTATTCCTTAGAGTGGATTTATTCATTGAAGACTTAAAGTTTTCATGTTCTGTTCATCCAGCTCCACACTCAGAGTATGGCTGAGAAAGAGCCCAATCCTTCAGTGTTAATCAAATTATGTTAATCAGGTTCAGCGATTGGGTGTAAAATGTTCGGGGTTATTGTCGTTCGGATATTCTGTTGACGTCTGAGGATCACATCCTGTGTCAAAGCAAGCATCTGGCCACTTGCTTGGCCCCTAAGCTTGCCCCCCCCCACCTGACAGACAAATGTTTTCACTCTAGCAGAAATATGAAGTCAATCCACATAATAAATTCTGCTAATTTCCAGAGCAGCCCCACATCACGGGCATTTTCTTAAAATTAGATGAAGTATGTTTGAATAGATGGTGTTTTGTGTTGAAATGGGAGCCAACTGGAGGTCATACAGTCTACCCACTGTCTGATTTACTGCTGTGTCACTGATAATATCCTGCTACTGCTGTGATAATGTCCTTTCCACATCCTGCACTCACATTACCCTTTACTGTATGCTTCTGTATCCATCTAATACAACACAGGTGGTTCTTTCCTCACTTAATAAATCTAGCTGAGGCCCTCGTTTGATTGAATATTACAGTAGTTGTTAGACTACGTGTCTGTTTTGGTTCCTCTGATTTATATTTTGCTTACATGTGTTTTCCTCTCCACTTTAATCCTTTAGATGGTGCTACTTCATAAAGGTTTAGGATTCACTCAGTTCAGTCGGATCAGATGTTGTTCATTGATCATAATAAGGGTTCTTTAAACCTACCTTTTATGATAAAAGTTGTGTTTTTCCTTCCACCAGATAATGCATAAATGATGGAGTTCCTTCATTTAACACTTGGAGTCTTCACCTCATTGGCAGCTGCTGATCAGATCCTATTTCAAAGGGTGGAGTAAATGCATTACATTAAAAAGCCGTAATTCTAAGTCAACTAATCCAGCTCTGTAATATTCAGGCGTTTTGGTTTCAGAACAGGCGATACCAGTCAGCTAACCTGACTCAGAGTGAAGTCAGCCCGCAGTTATGGGTGAGCAGGAGTTTACGTTTTAGGATGTTTTCTGTCTGTAAGGCTTAGATCTATGAAGTTAGGTTCCAGAGCCCAGGCTACAGTAACATTTTCCAACTTTCCTTGATGGGCCCTTGGCTGGTCCTTGGGTGGTACCCTACAATTCCTTTTTAAACACCAATATTTGTACTAAAATATTCTTTCTCTCATGATTTGTGGACATTAAGATCTAAAGAGAAGGGCCTTCTCCTGGTCGGACCCTGTAAAGCCAGGCTTACACTACAATTTTTTTCCCTTTTTGGGCCAACTTTTCAGTTGTGCGAGAATTTTTTGAATTTTTTGTTTTATAGTTTTTAGTCGTACAGTGTGAGCAGGTAGATCGCATCAGAACAACATGCTGCACAGTGTGAGAACCTACATCATGAGCTGTTAACTCACACTGTATGGTTACCCTGCGGTTTCGTTGTACATTTTTTTTATTGTGCTTGAAAAAAAACAGTTTATTACTTAACTTTCAGTCTGTAATCCTGTATTTTCTCTTTCATCTTTTAACTTATAATTATATAACCCTGCGATGGGCAGGGCATGCTGTGGTGGAAACAGACACCCTCCACACCCCATAACCCTGATGGTTAAAGGAAAAATCCAGTTAGCAAGGAATAATGAATGGATCAATATCTATATCTAAAAGTAAAATGTTTGCAGTGATTTAATGAATTTAGCATTAATCAGTAAAAAAATAAAAACAATAATTTTTCAGCGCAATCACTGAGTGTGAAGGCAGCCATTTTTGGCCAAATATAGTAGCCCCTCCCTCCTGCCAGTGCATTGACGTCACGGTGCGGTAAGCCTAGCACCATTCTCCCCGCTTTACAAGCAAAACCAATGGGAACTACTAGACACATCTGCAATCAACAACAATTATTGAAGATTTCCAGAGGACTTCACCAT
>NW_015150466.1:2102471-2103841 GCF_000732505.1 Cyprinodon variegatus
GTGGACACTGAGGGGGGGGCCTGAGACACACTTAATATTATAAGCGTTCTGATGGAATTTTAGCAAAAGGATTTTTATCAAAAACATAATGTGCACAAATAAGGAACAGCTGTATAAACCATATATGTAAACAGAGTTTTATGGGCCCCCCAGGAACTTGGGGCCCTTTGCAACTACCTAGTATTGCCTAATGGTAAACCCGCCGCTGAGCACAGGTCCCATGGTAAAGTGGCTGCACAGTTAACATCCTCTGTATTAACCCAGGAACTGGGTCTATTTTACACCAGCCCAGGTGGCCAATAAACCAAGCCAACCCATGCTCTACTCCTTATTACAAACAAAAATGTTCAGTAACAGCAGCTTACTTGTTTGGCCTCCTTTTTGCAGACATCCAGTAAAGGGATGAGTTCAAGAAAGTTCAAACAAACAACGTCTTTCCAACGATCTGAGCTGAGGAAACATCTTTAAATCTATAATGAAGCTACAGAATACTGTAACAGAGTTATGATAAGTCCTATTTCATGGCAGACACTGGTTAACAACGTGTCCATATCCTTTCATACAGCATGTGGTAGCTCTGGTTACAGGACGCAAAAACTGGTATGTTGACACAATACTCAGATCCTGAATCTAAAGCCCCTGTCACACCATGACGATTTAGACCAGTCTATGCCTGATACAGTGTATGCTGGCATATGTTGGATAAGTTATGGGTAAATTTTCTTATAAGTTATAATCACGCTGAAACACGCTGGAGCAAATCAACATACGGCAAGTACGTTGAGAGATTTTTTGCAAAATTTCCCTCTGTATGCCAACGTATGCCATACGTGGGGCATACATTACAGTTAAGTTATCTGATGGTTAACATACGTTAAGGGTAAGTTACTCATAAGTTGTGGCGTCCAGCTTATCCAAAACCTATGAGTAACTTGTGCATAACTGATGCATAACTTATCAAAAACTTCTCTACAACGCATATCAACGTCTCTGACGTGTTCCAGACGAGCGCTGAACGTGGAGGAAACCATCAGTTCTCCTCCAGACTTCATCCGCATCATCATAGGTGAGCCAGAAGGTGAGTGTGACGGATCCTCCCTGCGTTCACGCCCACCACCAACAAACTTCCTGGCAGACATGATGCTGAATCTGATGCCACTCCAAACCGTCTTTCTTTCTTTTTCTTTTTATCTATTATTTATTCTTTTTTTTTTCTTTTTTGGCTGGTGGTAAACAGCAGCTGGGTTAATACCGCTATGAAATAAATATTTTTACACCGGCCAGGTGCCTCCGGGCGATTCGCTGCCTCCTTCAGGACACTGGCTTGTGCATCATTTCATGGGCATTACGCTGCCGTGCGTTACGCATAA
>NW_015150466.1:2104633-2108525 GCF_000732505.1 Cyprinodon variegatus
CTCAGCTGATATTTCTCTCCAGGATGGAGTCAATAGCCAAATATTTATGCTCCTTTACATTAATAATAGCCAATAAGCATAGCTTAATGACAATCAATTGTACTAATTGTAGACCTTTGACAGACTTTTATGTTTCCTGAAAGCTAAAACAGGTTGACAATACTAAAGAAACCTTTCAGGATTTGTCGTCTTACCATATTTGAAGGTTTGCCAACCAGATGTGTGGACCATCTTTCCAATTTCACCATCACAATGAGGACCAGTGGTTGTAAAGTGAGAACATGTGGTTGGTCCTTCCATGTATTTTGCTGATAGTTAGGTTTAGGGCTAAGGTTTATGTTGGGTTAGGGTGAGGTATGCATTACTAATGGTTAGGTTTAAGATTAGTTTTAGGGTTAGGTCATAGAAAGGGTTGAAAATGACTGAATATCAATGGAAGTCAATTGGAGTTAACACATGGTCCTCACTACATTTAACTGAGCAATGGGGGATGACACTCAGTGGATAACAGGCAGACTGAAGATTAAAAAAATCTGTTACTTGAAGTTTAATGAAAAAAAGATTCATTACCAAATAAAATCTGAAAATATTTTTACCCAAACCTTCAATATTAAGATAATTTTAACTTTAGCCTTTAGCTTGGAGATGTAATGATACTTATTCAGCTTAGTTCGTTTATTTGAACAACTGTTTAAGGCTAACTGAACTCTACTGTTAACATTATGTGGTGTGTCTGTTTAGTTGATATAAGTAATAATGCTTTATTTTGGTCAGAAACAACAAAAAATAAGATATTTTTGATGAGAACTGGAACCAGCACTAACATTCACATCAAGATACTGTTTAAATGTTACCTGGGAGGGAATAATGGGATCTTTATTGTGTAAAAAAGGGACTTCACCACAGTGGGGATTTTGGTTGAAAACCCATGACCATATAAATATTCGGAGGTATATTCATAGAAGCTATATGTACCAAACTCACCTCAGTAAGTAAGCAGATTTCACTGCAGAGCAACAGCAGCTGCACCTCAAGCTTCCCCCGGATGTTGGAGTTCCCTTCCTCATCTCTTAGACAACGCCTAAAAATGAAAGCATGCAAGTTCTTTCCAGCAAAAAGTTCACATGTCAGTCATGCCTTCAGCGAATAAGAGGAACTTTAGAATTAGAGCTTATTTAGCTGCCACCATACCAGACGACCATCTGGAAATCCTCTGGCTCTATCAGTGCTACTGTTCCATAATATTCAGCTTTTTTTAAATGCTGCTTTTGCTAATAATTCCTAAGTCTTGTTTAATTTTGAGCGCTATTCTTAAACGGGTCACTTTGCTTCGCTCTGCATTCCTGTCATTTTTCTCTTCTTCATTTTCCACTTCAATTTCCAGTAATTTGCTTTTTCATGTCTTTATTTATTTCTATGTGCTGCCTTGTTCATTTCCTTTCACCCTTCCTTCTGCCTGTCAGCCATCTGTGTTTCTACCTGTCTACCTTGTTTTATTTTTGTCTGCCAGTTTGCCCCCCGCCGCCCTCCCTCTCTGGCTGTGCTGGTTCATTACTCTGCACCCTGCCTCCATGCGATTTCATTGCAAATAGAGAGCTAAACTTAAATGGATCAGGTTCTCGGAGTTGACACGACAGGAAAAGGGAAAGATCTGAGAACCGAGCGAGTACTCGGCTGTGAACGACTTCCATTCTTCTGATTTCCCAAACGTAGAGAGGCATCTATCACTGCTGCAGAGGGAGGCTGGGTGGAGATGGATGTTGTCTCCCCAGCAGAGAGCACAGCTGTAAATCACTCTCAATCACATAAAAATCCAGCTTCCAATTTCCATGAAACGTATGTGGTCACATTTGCACCTCCGCATACCCTCACACTCACCCACATAAACACACATTCATGCTCTCACAATCTACACAAAACCACCTGCATGGAAGTTTGATCCTCTCTGATGTGGGAAATTATTTCCAATGGCATAATGAAGATGCCAAGTCTCCATAGGAGAACATGGAGAGTCCTCTCTGTCAGGGTTTTCATCAGCAGATGTTTCTAAATTCCCGCTTTGTTTGTCTCTGGTTTGACATAATTGTGCAGGCAGACGCTAAATATTTCTGTTGAAATCAAACAAACATTCAGCTCATTTCACAGTATTCCCATACATCTGGCTACAGATAACTTCAAAGGTCATCTGTAGCCAGATGTGTCAAGTAACAAAGTACAAATACTTTGTTACCTTACTTAAGTAGAAATTTAGGCTATGTATACTTTACTGGAGTAATTATTTTAGACAACTTTTTAATTCTTCTCCTTACAGTTTATTTTTCTTCCGCCTGCCTGGTTCTGATCTCCAAGCTGTCCTCTGACCTCATCCATCAGCGTCTGGGAGTCTCTGTGCGGGGACCACCATGCCGTGTTGGGAGCCAGCCGGCCTCAACCATCCTCTACCTCTGGAGTGAACTATAAGACCAGAAGTTCCTGCCTTAGATGCAGACGTTGACCAACCCAGATCTGTTTTCAATAAACGTTCTGAGAAATCAAACTCTTTGTCCACCTTGAATAATGGAACCCTTAGTCTGAGCCTTGAAATATGGCTGTTTCATAAACTTTCAAGACCCCGAATATTTTATTTTGATACTCATTTTCAAATATATATGGATATATATGACATTTGTGCTCATACCATTAAACATGCAAGTGTTGATATTTTTGTAAATATTGTATACCGATCACTTTTGTTTGATGGAGAAATCATTAGTGTGAAAAATTGTATTAATGCACTTATAGGTTCAGAAAACAGTGATATGTTATTTTTCAGGAAAATGCAATAGAGAAAAAGTCAGTCTTAAATAATCAATTAATATAATGCTTGTGGAGTCTAGGTTGAGAACAGCAGTGGGTAAAAACTTTTGGGGGGAGAAGTTTCTCTGGAGATTCCTGTCTTTGGTGAAGAAATCTAACTAAAATCCACATTTATGCTGATCTTTAATTTGTTTGGTAATTGTGTAATTTCACAGTAAAGAAAAACTTGCCCCAGTCACAGAGTTCAAGGAAAAATTAGATTTTAGAGGCAATTTGCTGTGTATTGTGCTGAAAGACCAACAGCATCTCTAGGGGGAAAGTTTGTTTTTGTGCAGCTAAAGTGCTAAATTAGCTGCTCCTCATCTCCGGACTTAAGGTAGGACAGTCAGGTACCGAACATACTCAGTTAAAATATTTCTAATAATAATTTAATGTTCTATAAAGCTTTTCAGCATTAATTTAAACAGTTTGCTCTCAAGGGCTTAGTGAATGAATCAGAATGTGAATGCATTTTTACCTTTGGTTGTCAGATGACTTCCTGAATGAGGACGTTTTTCTATTGAATAGGTATAAATAAAAACTCTTTTCACAGACTTGTATTCTAAGCAAAAGCAACAGTAATAGTAAAATATTTCAAGGTAGAATCAAGGTGCCTTTATGCATCCATTATGTGTTTTTAGACAGAACAGATAGAAGTCGGTCTGAATCAGCAGGTGAGCTGTCGTTGTCAAGCATGAGGTATACCTCTCTCCTACTTCCTGCTCATGCTGGGTTAGTGCTTAAACTGACCAAGGATCAAAGTTTTCTAAACATAATGAGTACTACTGTACCTCACTTAGATTTCCTATGAGCCAATGGATTTAGCGGGCCTCTTGACCACCTCCTTCAATTCAGCCAATGGGCTAAATGCCCAACTCCACTACTTTCTGGACCTCGGCAGCTAGACTGATTAATTCAGGTGTGTTAATTGATAACACACACCTGGATCAATCAGTCTGACCATTAATAAAGGACAGGACACCAATGAGCTGACCAAAGTTCAGGAAGCAGCAGAGGCGATTCTAGAGTCTGTGGGGGCCCCAAGCAAAAAATCCTA
>NW_015150466.1:2109313-2110710 GCF_000732505.1 Cyprinodon variegatus
GAGCAGAGCCAGACCAAACTTCCCGACCTCAAACCTTGTGGGCGGGACTAAGTTCGGACTGGCACCCAGGCTAGGAAAACTGCCCAAGTGTCCCAATATCAGAGCTATTGGTGCTGAAGGGGGTTTTGAGGTATTGGATCGTGGGGATAGTTGTTTCCCTACTATATCCACAGCAAACTATGGTACCGGTGTTTCAACAACACATGGGAAAAGAATTTCAAAATCAGATATTAAAGAATAAATTCTTTCCATTATTCCTATTTTGACCTTTAACCTTTCAGACTATTATTTGAAGAAAATTCATTTTCTGTTTAGACAGCTTGATTTATGCAGTCTTTACTGAGAGTTTATTGGTGTCTGAAAAAACAACAATATTAATAATTCAGTCTCCTCTGTATTGCTTGCTGTCAGCTGTTGGTTTGGTTCAGACTGCAGTGAGGATGCTGAGCTGGCATAAAAGGCCAAACAAATGTTATGAAACTGTGACTGAGAGAAGAAAAGGGCAACATACTTTAAAGTTGCTTCCACGGCATCTAGCTTGAATGTGCATATAAATCTATTGAATTTACCTCTTTGGTGGGTGATGTACCCAACGATGCTACATCCCAAATCAGCTGGTGCATGAAAACGCTTGAAGTTAACCTTTTATAGGGCAAGGTACCATTTTTGATCACTTGCATATCCCTTAAAAATGGAGCCCCCCATACCCCACCCCCCACCCCTGTCCCTCAGTGAGGTCTAGAAGCACAAGATCTATATCCAGCCATTCAGCAAAAGATAAGGCTACATGGCTGCACATCTTATTTTGGCATTTGACCAATTAGGTGAGCCCTTGAATGATATATTACTTACTGTAAATTAAGTTTAAAAAAAAGAAAAATAGGTAACAACTTAATTGAAAAGTTAAAAAGTAAAGTTAAAAAGTTAATAAGCCTATTTAATGGTTATATTTAGGTTTATTATCTAAAAACTGCCAGTATCAGCATTAATGGCTATGTTGTACCCGAAAAAAATTTCTTTCTTTCACTCTTAGTGTTTTTCATGAATTTCTTATCGAAGAACATTTTTTCTTTTTTCTTAATTTATTCAGGCAAGTTGGCGTTTCTTGTTATTACACTGACATTCATTTTTGCCATAAAAAAGGTAATAAGGTCTTGTCCAGGATTCTAATAACACTATTGGCTTGAAATTTGGATTTTCAAAGAACTTCACTGAGTGCACTATAAAGGGTTAAGAGCACAGAAAACTCCTGCTCATCCTAAATTAGGTATTTGAAATGATAAATCATTTGAAATTAGCTTCCGACAGAATGATTTTAGGTATTTGCTAATACAGCCACAAAACATGGTATTGCTTTTAGAAATATAAAGGGTGATAAAATACACTACTCAAAAAAA
>NW_015150466.1:2112999-2114228 GCF_000732505.1 Cyprinodon variegatus
AATTACTGAATACCATTTTGAGTTGCTGCAATGAAATACCAGCAAAATAGACTAGCCTGTCGCATAATTTTTTCACTGTATTTTTGGGGTGTCATTGAATTCAGCCCTCTCTAGGTTGATCATTTTCATTTCAATCAAATGATGTGGCATCCTTTGGTTCCTAACACATCACCCATTCCATATCAGTATAAATAAACAGCATAATTTTTTTTTGTCTAAATGTACACTAGAAAAATGCAATATAATAAAAAAAACAAAAACAAAAACAGCTCTGCTAATGTTAGCCTTCCTGTGTTTATTCTTAAGCTTCCAGTCTGGTCCGACCTAACGGCGTCATCTACCCAGCATGCATTGCGTACAGGGAGGGATTTACCATTAGGTAATACTAGGCAGTTGCCTAAGGCCCCAAGTTCCTGGGGGCCCCATAAAACTCTGTTTAGATATATGGTTAATAGAACTATTCCTTATTTGTGCATATTAAATATGTTTTTAATAGAAACTGCTAAAATGCCATCAGGACACTTACAATATTAAGTGTGTCTTTAATGAACTGAGAGAAGACAGCCTGTATATTTCACTCAGCTAAAGCTATAACGTGTCTGAAGAAAAACTCAGTAATGTCCTCTTTACTTCTTGGGCGGAACTTGCCCGCCTCCAAGGTGGGCTAATTGTGGGTAGGACATCAAGTGTTTCTCTTAGGAGTCTTAAAACTTCACTTGTGTTTTCTGCTGGGTCCATGGTGGCTTGTTCCTTCTGTCAGGTTGAGTGGAGGCTTTGTGGACCCAAATGCAGACATTAGTAGGCATAAATGAGCTGTGCTGATTTAATGAAGGACTCACAGGCAGCTGGGGCAGAAATCCAAAAATCCAAAATAACGAATACAGAAAAAAACAAAATCCTGGAGACATCAGAGAAAACATACATGAGGAGCCAGGAAAAGAAGAGGATCCAGCACTGAGGAACTGCACAGGGAGAATATATATAGGACACAGAACAAAGACAGGAGTAATGAGCTGTCAGGGAACAGGTGTGGATGGAAGGACCTAGAGGGAAGCCAAGGGGAAAGGAAACAAACACAAGGGGGCAACAGAGAGTAACACAAGAACAAAACACTGCTAGAAAACAACTACAGATACAAAGAAACTAAAAATTAAACTGAGGGCAGAACACTGACACTTTTAATTAAAAAAAAAGCCTTGTGCCAGGTTTAGTGACTTTTGTTTTGAGAC
>NW_015150466.1:2114808-2116747 GCF_000732505.1 Cyprinodon variegatus
ATCCAAAAATCCAACTTAAAAATGTTAAACAAAAACAGGAATCCAAAGAAACTAAAAATTAAACTGAGGGCAGAACACTGACACTTTTAATAAAAAAAAAAGCCTTGTGCCAGGTTTAGTGACTTTTGTTTTGAGACTTAAGCAACGACATCTAAAAGCAGCGAACTCTGCTCTCCAGAGCGAGTAGATTGGTAACCCCGCCTCCTGCTCTCCTCTATCTCATCAGCCGTCATGATTCCTGCAGCTATTATTTCATCCAAATGAAAAATGGCGAACAGAGAAGCAGATCATGGCTTGTCTACAGCGAAAAGAAGGACTGGGTTATTTATTTTTGGTAACCAAGGAAGGAGCAATCAGCTAAGTGAGCTTAGTGCTTGGAAAAAATCTCTCATTTCTTTTGAGACAGCATGAAAAGTCAGCTGAGTACAAAACATAGAGAGGAAAACAAGAAAAAAATGACAAGAAGAGAGGGACAAAACCTAGAATAAATAATGTATGTCTATTCTATAAATATTTCTGTATCTGTATAATGGGTCTGTTTTATATGTTGTCTTGTCAGGGCCCCCTGCCTGTTTTTGCCTAGGGCCCCAAATTTCCCGAATCCACCCCTGATTGAGTATATAATGAAGGGTGTATAAATTTAAGTAATTGTAGGTTTTTCGTATCACAACAACAATTTTGAAGTTAGTAGGAAAATTATTACATATTTAGGCCAAAATGTTCTATGATCCTTTTAAAGGTAATTCAGCGAACAGGAAAAATGCCATTAATCGAAAAATAATTCATGCTTTTCTTTTCTAGTTTAATGAACTAAATAATTAGACTTAAAATCTTTCAGTATCATTTGGTTGTGTTGTTTTTTATGTGTCTTTTGTTTTATGTGCCTTTAAATAAACTGTTGTGAGCTGGCACAAAGTTAATGAAACAATAATAATGTAATAATGTTTGTTGAGAGAGGAAATTTAAACTGAGCTGCAACCTCATGTCTAGTGTATCATTTTAATGTTTTCTTCCTGGAAAATATCTCATTTCCATTTCTTTAAACAGAATTCATCAGTAGTTTTCTTTCTGGAAGACTTGCAGACATTTATTTTATTTTTTTTGGCAATACATTCTTTTTAATAAACATTGAAAAGATCTAGATGCAAATATGGTCATTTAAAGCCTTTCGCTTGTTGATTCTAAGATAGCTGCCATTTTGAAAGGTTTTTAGAAAATGGCTAAAAAAAGGAACAACTTAGAGCATTCCCTCTTCAATGTATTTAGTTATTTATTTATCTTCTAAAAACATTAAGGAACCATATAGTAATATGTTCAATATGCTGGATCTCTAAGATCTCATAAGTATACTATTGTATCCTAAATGTTCACAATAGTACACTTGTGATTTTACTAACCAGGGGAAACATATAAAGTTGTTTGTAATGAAGTCAGGAGAAGTTTTCCTTCAGAAACAGGTGGAAGGTGAGCAGTAGATGTCAGGGCCGCAGAGGATCTAGTCTTTGTTTCGGGGTCTGTGTTGAGGTCTCCTAACAGCCTGATAGCCTTCAAAGGAACCTGCTGGAAAGTCAGAGAGGTTTGAAAACAATCTTTGCTGGAAAAACATTCCTGCCAATTCTTGCATCAATTCTCCAAAGACGTGATGCGCTTGGTTTGTTTTAAAGAACTGAGCTGCTCTTCACATGTCAGTCAAACCCCGTAATGGTGGACAGACACAGGGACATGCAGTTTGGAGGATGTTATCTGATTTCTTCATACTTATAGTGAAAAGAGACTCAAAGTTGTTGTTTTTTTGTTGCTTTTTTTACTTTTACATGAGTAGAAATATAATAAATTATCACTACTCTCATTTAAATAAAATGTCTGGCTGCTCCACCCATTGTGAGATTAATCAATCAGTAATCATGTAAAATTATTATTTTCTGGGAATCAGGACAGA
>NW_015150466.1:2118162-2121918 GCF_000732505.1 Cyprinodon variegatus
AAAGAAAGAAAGAAAGAAAGAAAGAAAGAAAGAAAGAAAGAAAGAAAGAAAGAAAGAAAGAAAGAAAGAAAGAAAGAACATTGGCTCCAGGTCATCACTAATACACACAAATAGTAAATACTAAGCTGCAGCCACAGACGTATACCATCCTAAATAATATTGTGGAATCACCATAGCTCTGGAAGTTTTTATGTTTACTTTGGTTTTCTGTTGTCTTCTTTTTGCTGTTATGTTCTCTGTTTTCTGTCTCTCTTGTAGCATACAGAGGGCAGGGGGGGATTTATCATTAGGCAATACTAGGCAGTTGCCTGTGGGGGTGGGGGGGCATAAAACTCTTTACATGTATGGTTAATACAACTATTCCTTATTTCTGCACATTAATTATGTTTTTGATAAAAATCCTTTTCCTAAAAGGCCATTAGAACAGCAGCAAAACATTTGAAAACAAACGATGCAAAGAGCAGTGTTGCCAACTTAGCGCTTTTGTTGCTATATTTAGCCACTTTTCATACCCGTCTAGCACGTTTATTTCAACAAAGCGTTCATGCCAAATCTTGTGACTTTTTTCTGCTTCTGCAGACTAATACGACAACATATAAAAGCAGCGAACTCTGCTCTCCAGAGCAACTAGATTGGTAACCCCGCCTCCTGCTCTCCCCTATCTTGTCTGCTGTCATGATTCATGCAGCTATTATTTCCTCCAAATGAAAAATGGAGAACAGATAAGCAGATCATGGCTTGTCTACAGTGAAAAGAAGGACTGGGTTGTTTACTTTTGGTAACCGAGGAAGGAGCAATCAGCTAAGTGAGTTTAGTGATGAGAAAAAAAAATCTTTTACTCCTTTTGATACAGCATGAAAAGTCAGCTGAGTACAAAACATAGAGAGGAAAACAAGAAGAAAATGGACAAGAAGAGAGGGACAAAACCTAGAAAAAATAAAGTATATCTATTCTATTAACATTTCTCTATCTGTATAATGGGTCTGTTTTATGTGTTGTCTTCTCTATTCAGAGGCCCCCCTGCCTGTCTTTGTATAGAGCCCCAAGAGGCAGATCAGGCAGGATGCTTACCAGTCCTCCTTATATATTCTGAAGTGGTTTGTTGCATCCATACAGGATAAAATCTACACCAACTGGTCCAGAAATATAATTTCCATCTGCCATAAAGTTTATTTTCCTGCAAAACAAAGAGATGCTGCATCTTTTTATTACATCAGATAACAGATTTAAAATGTCCTGAAACCAGATCTGACTGTATTTTATGGGAAATCTCTCTGGACTCACAGATTAAACAAAGACTTAATCCAGTTGTGCAGAGTCGGTATTATAATTTAGTGCCACTGAAATAATCCCCAAGTTCACGGTGAACTTGGAGAGACTTGAACAAACTGCTCCGATTCTGCATAATTGATTTGTAATAAATAAGTGATGATGTAGAGGTGAAGAGGATACGGACGCCTGTGTCCAGATCGTGCCTCGGACAAACAGGGCCTCATGTTAATGAGACATTGATTTCTGCATCACTGAATAATGGAATATTCCTCCCCATGCAGCTCAGAGAGGCATACTGTAGGCGTGGAGGAGAAGCTGAGCTGGAGGGGGATTCAGGGAGGTCAGAAAGGATGCAGACCTTCAGGCTCTCAGGGTAGACCTCTGTGGCTACAGCTCAGTATAAAAGTACGAGCATGAAGCTGGAGGAGAGAAAGCTGCGACCTAAAGGTTGTGACTCACACGCGTTTCTATGAGTCAAAACTTAATTAAAGACTTTATTTCTTTTTATTTTTGTTGTGAGCTTACATAACAGGTGCNCCCCCTGCCTGTCTTTGTATAGAGCCCCAAGAGGCAGATCAGGCAGGATGCTTACCAGTCCTCCTTATATATTCTGAAGTGGTTTGTTGCATCCATACAGGATAAAATCTACACCAACTGGTCCAGAAATATAATTTCCATCTGCCATAAAGTTTATTTTCCTGCAAAACAAAGAGATGCTGCATCTTTTTATTACATCAGATAACAGATTTAAAATGTCCTGAAACCAGATCTGACTGTATTTTATGGGAAATCTCTCTGGACTCACAGATTAAACAAAGACTTAATCCAGTTGTGCAGAGTCGGTATTATAATTTAGTGCCACTGAAATAATCCCCAAGTTCACGGTGAACTTGGAGAGACTTGAACAAACTGCTCCGATTCTGCATAATTGATTTGTAATAAATAAGTGATGATGTAGAGGTGAAGAGGATACGGACGCCTGTGTCCAGATCGTGCCTCGGACAAACAGGGCCTCATGTTAATGAGACATTGATTTCTGCATCACTGAATAATGGAATATTCCTCCCCATGCAGCTCAGAGAGGCATACTGTAGGCGTGGAGGAGAAGCTGAGCTGGAGGGGGATTCAGGGAGGTCAGAAAGGATGCAGACCTTCAGGCTCTCAGGGTAGACCTCTGTGGCTACAGCTCAGTATAAAAGTACGAGCATGAAGCTGGAGGAGAGAAAGCTGCGACCTAAAGGTTGTGACTCACACGCGTTTCTATGAGTCAAAACTTAATTAAAGACTTTATTTCTTTTTATTTTTGTTGTGAGCTTACATAACAGGTGCCTCTTCCTTTTGGACCTAAATTCAAGGGCGGTTCTGGATGGGGGCCAACAGAGGCCAGATAAAAATGTAACCTTTGATTACTGTAGTCCAGGGGTTGGCAACCTGCAGCTCTGGAGCCGCAGCAGCTCTTTAGAGCCCCCCTTGCGGCTCCCTGGTGCTTTTTCAAAAATGTATGGAGGAGGTCAAACAAACATTCATTATGTTTTCCAATGCTGTTAAAATTTGTATAATAAATCAATTTAAACAATAAATGTAAACATTTCTTTCAAGGAAAAGTTGCGTCATAGATTTAGAGATCAGTGGTCATGGCGTGAATCATTTGCTTTCATTATCAATGTGGAATGATTGTCTGCATGTTTGCTTTGTAATGAGAAGATATCAAAAAATAAAAAGTGTCAGTTCCTGGGGGCTCCGGCATTGCTGCGGCTCGAGGATTTCCTCGGGGCCGTCTCTCCTCTTCCCTTGATGGGGGGGCGTATTTCCTAGGTTGGCCCCTCTATGCGCCTTTGCTCCGGGGGTTTTGGGTTCCCCGGCGCTCACCTCTGTGCTCTGGTGGGGCGGGTCTTTGGCTCTTCGCAACCACTATTGAGCATTTTTCCTTTGGATAAACTTTACATGCATAAGTGCACTTTCACAAACAACTACAGGTTTGGTTCCAGGAACTAAGAGATTCATTTCCTTACAGAAAGCCCATATTCTTATCTTCATCTACCACAGTATACATGTCAGATTAAATAATACTACTTATACTAGTATTAAGGTGTTACTTTATTGTATCTCTTATAGTATATCCATTGGTTGTGCTGTTCTGTTTGCAGGTGATGAAGCAGACTAAAGATGTTTTATCATTATCTCCCTTTTATCTCCTCTTTCTTTCATCAAAACTGGATGACAGAGGAGACTCATCCACGACCTCCGACACTAAACTCTCCTCCTCTTGCATGTTTCCTCTGTCCATAGCGTTCCTTGACAGTGTTGTTTCTAAGTCACCAATTTAGGGCTACTTGGTCCCAATGGAATTTCCCATTGGGAACCTACTAGCACTAAGTTGCTAACTGGTTAGCAATGATGCTTCTGATAAACCGGCAACAATCAAACTTGCTTGGGAACCTTCCACCACAACAATCCCGTCCCCTTGATTATCGACCAATCACA
>NW_015150466.1:2122871-2124689 GCF_000732505.1 Cyprinodon variegatus
GGTATTTCCCCCACAGACCACCAGGGCGGCCGAGAATACCTTTGTTGAACCTGAAATGACTCATTTAATCATCCAAAACGTTATGGAACACATTAATTAACTGAAAAATGTTGCATAGTGTGCCTTTAATGCACTACCTGCTTGCACACTACTGCCTCCTTCTGTTTTTGA
The DNA here is from genome assembly GCF_000732505.1 of Cyprinodon variegatus. Taxonomy (NCBI): domain Eukaryota; kingdom Metazoa; phylum Chordata; class Actinopteri; order Cyprinodontiformes; family Cyprinodontidae; genus Cyprinodon; species Cyprinodon variegatus. Next base: position 2,123,043 of record NW_015150466.1, read on the forward strand.
GTTGTACATGTCACTTGACATCTTACCCAATAAGCATTAGGTTCTGTCAGCATAACTGAATCTAGTAAATGTTAACTTATTCCTCATTGTGTTAAAATGACATTACTTAATGATGTTCAACCACAAAACATAATATATATAGTAACCCACATTAGCACACACCCAATCTGGCTTTTTTAAGGGTACATGTGTGTCCACCACATTGTTTTTTTAAATTTATTTTTTAATAACCTCCTGTACCCATTTTTGTGTCTACATTGTGACATTAATAAAGTTTATTCATTCAAGCTCAGATGATCAGCACCCCTGGTTTCATCCGCAGGTCAGTATTGATCAAACCCCCCATCTTCTGGAACAGAGCTTTGCTGTGCCATACGGATAAACACAGTCTGGGCCGTCCCAGAAGGCCACCTGGAATTTGCTGAATTTAATGCATCCTGTCACGCTCACCTGGACATGGGTGGAAACAAATAGCAGGCAGTCAGCAGGGACCTCAGAAGACCATCAGGCTGACGGTGCGACATGCTTTTTACATTTCTGCGTTTTCATCGATTTTAAACATACTTTCTCATGAAACTAAATCATTAAGATGTGTTTTATTTTTCAATTTTCATTGCTGAATTAAAGCCACAGAAAAGAACGTGCAGAAATGAGGTCGACTTGTTAAAGGTTGCTTGTTACTTTAGATTAAAGCATCTGACAGAAAGTTTTATTTAGTCTTGTGATTATGCTCATTTAGGCAGCGCGTCACATTTGGAGCCAGAACACATTCTCTGTGGCTGAAAGGTCACAGGCGAGAAATCAGAGTGAAATCAATGCAGAGAAGAAGAACGTGACAACCTGAAGGGGATGGAGGCAGATCAGGAGGGCTCATCAAGACAAAACGAAGCAAAGCAATAATTAATAATTGAACTTTATTGATCTCACATTGGAGAAATGTACCTCTGCATTTAACCCATCCCCTTGGGGAGCAGCGGGCTGCCATTGTAGGGCACCCTGGGAGCAGTTTGGGGTTAAGGGTCTTGCTTAGAGACCCAGAGTTGCAGTATGTGGGAGAGGGGCTTAAAAACAGAACCTTTAGATTCCAAGCTCTATGCCCTAAACACAAGATCGCCACACCCCGTTATTAATTTAGTGTTTATTCCCATTTTAGCACCTTGAGGTGCAAAACCTGGGATGGATAAGAAGGCACCAAACCGTATAGTGCCTTATAGGAGAGCAGCAAGATCTAAAATTCAGCTTGAACCTGAGAAGGGACCCTGTGAAAGAAGGTTGGTAACATGCTTATGTTCTTTGATCAAGATACGAACATCTGCAGGCCTGAAAAAATAATGTAACCGCTTTTTGGCATTTACTTAATCATATTTAGTTACTTTAACACAATTGTTTCATGTTAGCAGGGTAGGGCATAAAAAATGTGTTAAAGTAACTAAATATGGTTAAGTAAATGCTAAAAGTGGTTGTATTATTTTTGTTTTAGCACAGACAGGAGAAATGAATCAATGCATGAATAAGAACCTCTGGATTCAGAAAATATAACCCCCTCTGATTTTGTTAAAGTTCCTGAGATGATAAAATGCAGACACCTTTTAATGTGAGATTCAAAGGAGAATTCCAGCTCAAACCACTCCCAAAAATAATGCAACC
>NW_015150466.1:2126122-2134908 GCF_000732505.1 Cyprinodon variegatus
ATCCAACCCAGAAGGCACAAAAAAAATAAAAGCAAAATCATGCATTTAATCATTTTGAAACTGGAAAAACTTTCAGCTTCAGTGTGTGAAGCTGGTTCGTTTAAGAAAAACATGGATTCATGTTCAGATGATTTTACTTAAAGTGTTTAAAAAGGAAATTATTTGATTTTATAGCACTGATATGTAATAAAATTTTATAAACCATCTAATCATAATAACCCAAAGTTATTTATCTATTTTATTTTTATTTCATCTTTTTGTTAAATCAGTTTGAACTAACCCAGTTAGTGCCTGATCGGGTAAAGAAGCAGGTCTTGTTACAGAAGTCCTGAGCTGACAGACGGATGTGATGACAGGCAGCAGAGCAGCAGCAGGATGAATCCATCCAGCGTGGAAAGGATCAGTTTGCGGAGGAAACAGGCGGAGGGACCCGGGAGACACCTGGGAGCCAGGAGGTAAAGCTGCAGGAGACGAGGAGGGGATCTCTGCCTAACAAAATAAAAGAAAACATATTTCATTGAATTGATTATTTTTTTAAAAGGCAAATATTAGGGGTTTTCTATAGAAAATATGACTTGAATTCAAATAATTTATTCTCCTATTTCCCCCAATTAACAACTGAAGTAAAAAACTGTATTCCGTGTCTTAACTTCAATTTTTTTTTTAAAACATCTGAAGTTAGTATGAAATAAAAATGACTTTTTTGTCTGTCTTTTAATTGTTTCATTTTCTTTCTTTCTTTCTTTCTTTCTTTCTTTCTTTCTTTCTTTTTTTTTTTTTTAGTTAAACCCTCCATTTTACTCTGATAAGCTCCCCGGAAACCGCGCGCGCGGTAACCATTGCGTCTTAGCGCGCGGACCTGGCACCCGGCGTGTTGCGCTCCGCTCCTCATTCCTCTCCAACTCCCCGCCAGTGCGTTAGACACCGTTTGAGCGCGCGCACATCCACATCTCCTCCTGCAATAAACCTGCAGACAAACGGACGCGCGCAGTTACGAACAAACCACTTCTTTCTCGGACCCGGGAGGAGCAGGAGTGACAGAGTCAGCTTCCAACTTATCCCCGGCTGCCGTGTCCACCCATGCGCGGATTTACGCGTCTTTCCTGCGGTCATCATCGGAGAGGCTCCATCAGGACCAGAGTGGAGAATGTAAAATAAACCTTTTCAGAAAAGTTCAGAGAAAACCAGAAGAGAAGCAGGAGAAGAGATGGATAGACGCGCTTTACCGACGGCTTTTCTCTGCTTCTTACTTTGGGGATTTACTGAAGGACAGTTCTTTCCAGGTAGGAACTTGGTCTTTGATTTTATTTGTGTTTTAAGCAGCTGTTTATGTTCCTTTTCCCTGCTTTGACATGTTTTATTGGAACTCGGACAGATGTGGGATCAGTTGGGAATGGAAGATGATATTGAGGCTTGAAGTTTTCATATTAGATCCGTCCTGGAAAGATGAAATATGCGTCTTCATCTGTTGTAATTAATGATCTGGATGCTTGGAGAAGATGCAGATTTAACTCCAACAAACTTAAAGAGGTATTTGATTCTGTTGCCTCTCTACACTGCAAAAACCATCTAGAAATTAGTAAATATTTCTTACATTTAGTGTATGTATCCTTAATTTGAGCGGGTAAATAAGATGATTTGCCAATAGAATGAGTAGTTTTGCTCTTAAAATAAGATAATTAGATGATATGCACGTGAAAAAGACAATGTCATTGTTTTTTTTCTTATTTTAAATGTAAAGGGTCTTGTTCCGTTGGCAAAGCGTCTCACTTACCAACTAAATGAAAGAAAAATGCACTTATTTTAGGAATAAATGACTTATTTAGCTTAAATTTTTTTGCAGTGTAAACTGTGATTCATATTTTATTCTTAAAAAAGAAAAAGCTTTTCTTTCACTTCCAACAGTTTGAGCAAAGCGTTGAAGCTCCTTCTGAGCCTGAATCTCCTCCCCGCTCTGAGCATCAGATCCAAGATGCTGTTCGCTCCTAAAAACTCCTCTTCAGGAGACTTTTTCCACAACAGGAACCCAGATGCATCAATTCAGGGAAAACTTTAGTGTCCCCGCGGCCCCTGGAGCCAATGTTCCTCCTTTTACGCGCCGCAGAGTTTGCAGAATCTGACATGGAATAACTTTAATACTGCAAAGCTGTTTTTGATGAAAGCCTAAATGTGTAAAAATGTTCAACGTTAAACTGAATTCGTGTCTGTTATCATCTCAGCTCATCAGTCATGGCTGTCTGCGTCCTTTTTAATGACTTATTGATTTATTGCAGTATTTTATTAGATTTTTAATTCTGTATTTAAACACTAGAGGTAAAGTTCAGAACAAGTCAGTTTCTAAAACGCTGGTTTCCATCCTTTGTGTTCCTGCCGCTGCCTCAGTTCTCTCTGCTTGGTATTCATGACCTGTAGGATTGCAAAAAGAGGCAACTCTGAAGGGGAGACTGTCTCCCAGCGCTGAACCCCCCCATCCCACCTCCCCTTCACTCCGCACACATCTCTGCTCTGTGTCTCTGCTGGAGGAGACGCACCGAGCCTCTCTCCGTGCGTAAAGACGCGCCGCGCTCCTATCGGCTCATTCAGTCCATCTGTTGAAAAAAAAATCTACAAATAAATAAAATTCAGCTCCTTTCATCTCTAAAATATAATCCAAACGGTAAAGATTGATTTCTGATTGAACCAGCTGGATGGAAACTGAGCCACATAAAAATGACGAAGTTGGATTATTAGAAATCATCATTTAGTTTCCAGATTATTCCTCTTAATCTGCTCTTCTTACACATTTTATAAGGAATATATAATACTTATTTTTTTTTTTTTTTTTATAAATGATCCGTTTTAGTTTTACATGTTTCAGTGTAAACAGGACTTAGAAAATCCTCCAGGAGTTTTTTTTATTTTTTTTCAGGCTGCTGTTCGCTGATATACCGTTAGGGGGCGACATCGCTCCGTCTGATCTCTGGTTCCCAAAAGGCACAAACCTTCACCGGGACATTTCTGATCAGCTCTCCTCAAATAACCCAATTAATCTGAAGTTTGCAAAAAAATAAATAAATAAATAATAATAATAATAAATTAAATAAAATCAAACAATTTAAGATTATTTTTTTTAGATACCTTTAATTGGTAAAGAGAAGCTGTTGTTCTTTGGGTGGGTAACAAGCTCCCTCTTTAGTTTTAAGGGATCAGATCTTTTCAGGAGGCTGCAGCTGGGCTCCTGATGCATGTTCTCCATGCTGCTGTTGAAGAGCTGCTTGGATCTGAAGTTTATGGATGCTGAGGCGTGCACGTCTTCAAGGAAAACATTTCCAATTGATGTTTGGCTTAATTAGATTCCCTTTGGCAGCAAGGGCAAAAAGGATAAATGGCAGAAGGAGAATGAAGGAGAAACAAGGTCCAGTTCTCCTCCTGACATACGGAGAAGGATTTAACATCCTTCAGGTCAATTAGAACACCTTTAATATGATTAGTGAGACGTGTGACTGCTACATGCCGTCATACAGAAGAGAAGGAGGCCGGAGAAAATGGGAAAGATGAGGGAGGATGGGGAAAGGTGATGGAGGTGAGGTTTGAGCCTCAGGGAGAGAAAAAGATGATGAAAGACTTTAAGGAAGAATGATAGAGGAGGAAGAGACAGGAGGAGGTCAGGGGAGAGGATCGCAGAGGAAGGGAAGGATGAATAATAGAAGAAAAGAGCTGGAAAGCAAAGATGAGGTGAAAGGACGAGGCTGCGGAGAAGCGGATAAGTCCCGTCCTCTTCGGTGTCGTTTATCACCGATGGAAGAGAAGGAGGAAAACAGAATGAGAGTGGGATGAAGAAGGAAAACGACACTAAGTTGATTATGTCTGACTGCTATCGATTGTCTGAGTGGCTCTAAGAGTTAAAGAATGGGAGATTTCTGACAGCATGTCTGTCACCTCTGGGCGCCGTGTTCAGCAGGCGGCCCTCCACGTGTCCGTCTGATCCATGCCACTTCTTCTGTTGGCCTCAGCAACGGTGGGGAGATCATTAGAGATGTGTGATGTGAACAGAGAAGCGTTTCATCCTCATGTCAGCTCTACCTTCATATTTACCCTCCAAGCACTTAGAGTATCACAGTCTCTCTGTAAAACAGCCTACACTATAAAATAACTCAGAGTAATGCAAAATAAGAAAAACATATTCAAGTATTAACTGCATTTATTGCAACAGCTGTAAAGGATTTAATTAATGGACATTTCATGCATAGAAAAGGTTTATCTGAGCACTGGAGCAGCACTGAGATCAGATGAAGTAGTGACTCTAAATAAGGTCTCTTCTTCTCTTGTCATCCTCACCATGTCGGAGTTCTTCCTGTATGTTTCAGCCCTGCTTATATGCAACAGGAAACTACCTCTCTCTCTAATTGCTTTCATCAAAACATCTAAAAAGCTGCAAGTTTCTGCACTACGCCAAAAACAGCAAAAACCTCCAAATAGATTAAACCAGCAGGTCATCTTTGAAGGAGCACAAAGTTTACCCTCAGGTCAGCACAGATGCACGGTAGAGGCGGACATTACCAACGTCCAAATTTACCTACTAACCAAAACCAGTAGACTCCACATAGAAGAAAATTACTTTCATAGTTTTGGATATTATCAAGTTAATTTACTAAACTTTTATTTATCAGTTGCACTTTATTTTTGCATAAACATTGCACTCTAAAAAAAGATATTTGAACTAAGTTATGTCAACTGGTTCCAGTAAACTTAGTAGATTAAATGCCTGGATTATTATAAATATTTATAATAAGAGTGGTGGCCAGTTGTTAGGGCATTGAGCTTGGAATCCAGTTCTGAGTTCGAGCCCCACTCCCACAGACTGCCACTCTGGGTTCCTGAGCAAGACCCTTAACCGCACACTGCTCCCCGGGTGTCGCACAATGGCAGCCCACTGCTCCCCAAGGGGAGGGGTTAAATGTAGAGGTACATTTCTCCAATGTGAGATCAATAATGTTCAATTATTATTATTTACTTCAACATATTAATTAAAGACAAAATGGTTAATAAATCCAGCATTGTAGATTTAAGGTTGTATCACTTGATCCTGTGTAGTTTTATTTAACAGCTAATTGGCAGCTTAATTAGCACCAGCTTGAATCAGTTTAATTCAAACTAAGTTACAACTGGATTTCATTGACGGACTTTAATTTAACTGTGACTAGCTTTCATGTTTCAACTTCAGTGGCCTGAAGGTATGAATTCCTCCTTAGGCCAACTTATTATCACAGCAGGGTTTCTGATTACAGGCAAGGCATGGCTGTCGATTGCCTGGACCTTGTTCTCGTCATTCAGCTGATTTCTTAGAACTTGCCTTACTGGTTGAAGGTATGTGGCTGTTGCATCTTCCTGGTTGCCATTCGCCTGTGGCATTCCAAGGTACTTGTAGCTCTTTACTAAATCTGCTATCCTCCCTTCTTGGAGTGTGATCTGCGAGGATTACCTTCTCTCTCCTTGTCACCATCCGGCCATATTTCATCAGCCAGAACGACATTCGGATGTCCGTGCTTTAGATCCTGGTGGTGTAGATCAGAGAGTCAATGTCTTGTTGAATCTTAGCGTGCAGTTTGATGCCAACCATATGCAGGAGGCGGCTGATAGTGGCCCCATTTCTGAATAACTACCCATAGCCAGTCTTGTTGATTCTTTGGCTGTTAAGATGCACATTTTTTTCTTGGTAAATTCCGCATGTGATTGAGGTTTTGGCTTGAATTTGAGAGACAGATTATTGGCCGATTGTTGGTTGGGACTGTGCCTTTATGAGGGTCTTTCATTATCAGTACTGTTCGGTCCTCAGTCAGCCAGTCAGCCTGGGTCCCGCTCTCCAGCAGCCGGGTCACTTGTGCTGCTAGGTATTCATGGAGAGGAGTCACTTTCTTGAGTCCCCTCTGACGCTGATCCTTCGTCCCATTTAGCACTGATAATATGGAGTCACAGTTTTTTATTGTTTGCTCTTTTTCTGTTTTATTTTTTATTGTTGAAGACTCAGCAGACGAAACAACAAATCAAAACCGTGGAAGTGGAAGCTTTTCGGCAAATTGAGCTCTGATAAAAGACGTTATTTCCCTGGAAAATGATTCTTAGGTGATTAAACCGTGACTCCAGTTTATAAATGGAACCACTGTGTTGGAAAAAAGAAAAAAAAAAAAGAAAAAGAAAAAAAAAACAGCCAAACATCACTTGTAGGATACATATTCTGCTCTCTTACTCCAGATATACATATTCATAAACAGTTTATGATAAACGTAAGTTTTTGTGCTTGGAAAACAGCCTGTTTAAATCCCACACATTTCAAAGGAGCTCTAAAATCTGTAATTCAGATTTCATGCATAAGCCCTGAAGGCATCATTTGAACACAGCTGTAAGTGTAAAAATATTGTGATTTAGGCACAAATCCGAAGCGATTAACTAGGTGTTATTGTTCATCCATAGGAAGGTTTGAGTTTGAGCTGCCAACGGTTCAGATGTTAAAAGTTTGCTCCAATTCTTTGGCTTTTTTCTCGCTGTCACTCATGATGATTTGTTTCAAAGCTGCCTTTTCTTTAAAAGGAACTAAATAAATGATGTGCCTGTTGGACATCAGCTCTTTCTTTAGAGCAAATTAGAAATATTCATTACAGACAAAGCCATCAATTACATAAATTAAAAAAGCATAATTTCACACGACCTCATGATTGATACAGGGCTCATAAATGGCAGCACAGCCAGAGGTCTGGATCCTTGTCTGCATTGTGGACGTTTTGGTTTGGCGTTTTTTTTTCAGCAGCTGAAAGCCTGCAAACAGAAATGAGGTGGAAAATGTTTTTGTTTTTGTCTTTTAGAGGCTGTTAGTTTCAGCCTCAGGGCGTGATGGAGCAGATGCTCCTCATCTCTCTTGGTGTGTGACACCCTGACTCCACCTTCACTGAGAAACCGTGAAGGTGGAGGAGTGAAGGAGTTTTATACCCACTATGTCCTGTCATCTGTTTTTTAAATAAAACAGCTTTATTTTTAATATTGATAAAATATTGTAGAGACATCTAGAGGGGAATAGTAAATCTTGTCGAAGTACACAGCACCGCGGCTCTTCATACACTTCTAGGTTTATTCTCTGTGATGCTTGATCTCTTTATCTTCAAACTCCATTGTTAAATGTGTTGTTTCCATAGAAGCACGATGCACAATAACAATGAGGTCCAACAGTGTGGCTGACTGCATACAAACAGGAGGGGATGAGTTCAAAAGAACAACACATAGAGTAGCACCTGGAAAACTAGATTCTTCTTGTTGTCAATCATAGCAGGCTGACTTACTTCATGGATTCCAAAGGCAGGACTAGCAGAGTCAGTAAAAACACTTTAATACCAATCAGAAAACTACAGAAATGAGAAGCTACTTTTCATAAAAAGTGAAGGTTTCATAGCAGTTTATTTGGCAAATCAGGAAAAAGAAGGGGGCATCATTAACCCCTTAATGCCTAAAATGTTAAGCAGTTGTACGAAAGACATCATGTTGTATTTTTGCGCCGTCAGAGGTTAGATTAAATAGAGGTCATTAACTTCAATATTATATCTATAATTAAAGCATATTTAGGTATGAGGCCAATTAGACACTCTAGGCATTTTGCTGTGACTCCATCCTGGACAGAAATATAAGCTGTGCTGCTGCCATCAACACCTTTGTTTATAGATGCTGGAGATCAGCCTGTTTTCCAGTGTAGTCCTGTTTCTCTGACTGTGACAGGCTGGATGTGCTCCCTTCATCCTCTGACATGGGAGCTGGCTCGGAGCTCGTCTGCCTGGCTGTGTGGTTCCTGAACAGCTGCCTTTTCTATTTCTGCTTCTGTCTCCTTGAACCTCGGCAAATGGCCGCTCACACTGAGCCTAGCTGTGCTGGAGTTTTCTTCCTGTTAAAAGGGAATTTTTCCGCCCCACTGTCGCTACAAGCATGCTTAGTGTGAGGGATTGCCTTTGAGTCAATGAGTCGATGCAATCAACTGGTTTTCCTTAGATAGAAAACTGAATCAATTTGACTGGATGATCTGGTGAACTGTAAAGAGCCTTGAGATGACGTGTGTTGTGCATTGGCGCTATAGAAATAAACTGAATTGAATAACAAACTTTTGACAATCTCAGAATGTTATATTTTATTAAGGGTGTTTTGCTCAAACATGGGATATGGATTGAGTTAAAACATAGATTTTTTTTTATCATCTTAACATTTCATATTGATCTATATTGTGGAAAGTTCTCATGCTACATTTTCCAAAGAGCTGTTAGGACTTTTTTTCCAATAAGAAAACAGCTTTACATATTGAACAGTTAGAAACAGATGTAAAACATGTGTTTTTTTTTTTAAACAACACTTGCATTTTCATTTTTAAAGTGCTCAAAAGAATATAAAATACTGTAAACATACACTTTCCCGGCAGATGCTATACTACATATTTTTTGCATTAAACAGTGTTAGACATTTAATTAAAACATTTTTTTATAGTCATGCTTTTTGTTACCCAGTGTTTTAAATTCAGCTAATTATTAAAAGGAAAAAAACGGAATCACTTCACTGTATTCTCCTAGGAGCTTTTATCTGTTTCATAGTTTGATTTCTTGTTATGATTACTGCTGTACTCATCATAACTTTTTCAGCATTTTGTCATCAGTAGATTCAGTTTTTATTGATGAAATGAATAATTTGTAATAAAAATAATAAATAAGATATAATTTATATAGAAATGCATATAGATGTACCTATGCTTTTTAACCCCTAGAACCCTACGGACCCACCGG